>NC_051318.1:16180616-16783335 GCF_015220235.1 Choloepus didactylus | reverse complement strand
AGGTCTGTCCTGGTCAAGTAGGTGGATGCAGTGCTATATCTAACTTTCACCATGGAGGGGAGGGGGCCCTGGCCCTGAGTCCCCATATTCTACAATATCCAGACCTCTCAGACAAACTGCTGTGGGACTTTGGTGGTTTAAAATACTAAACCCATGATCCTAATGCAATATTAGGGAAAAAGAAAATTTTTATGTTCAGGTAAGAAGGCTAATGTAAAGATGCACAATGGGGGGAAAATTGGAGATTCCATTGCTCCAAAGCAGTCTAATGAGCCAAACCCATGGAGACCACACTGGGCTGGGCTGGTACTGGGCATTCTGTGGCCATCTGGCATCATTGCCAACTGTTTTTTTCCTTCCTGACACATGAAATCCTGAACAGTGAGAAAAATGTAGGCCAAAGTCCAACTAACCACTGCTCTGCCATATGCTTTAAGAGTATTGCCTCTTCAGTGCAAAAGAAAAGAATTACAAATTTGGAAGCTACTTAATTTAATTTATATTTATACTCATGATTCACATAAGTGAAAACAGACTTTTCAGAGATGGCTGTATTAACATAAGAATATGGTTAGTAATCACAAATGGTTTGACTAACTTTCTGCCCTGTTCTGTTCTGCTGATGGACAATTTGAAACAATGGATATGGTTTCTTTCCTACATCGCACAGACAAATGTTCTTTTGGTTTGTTGCCATTTGCAGCTCCTATTTAAAAAGGAGGAAAGGAATTTACTCACCCATTTCCTAGTGATCCAAGTGCAACAGGTCTACCTCTTTCTCTATTTTTATCATTTTATGCCTTTCAGAGAAATGCAGTCCATCTTTTAATACATTTGGTTTGCTTTTTTCTTCTTATAATCATTCTATTTCATCTTACTTTACAGCTTCTTGAAAATATCTTACTGTCATGCAAACAAATTCATATCCAACATAAATTGATTGAACTCCTATTAAGTGTAAGGGAGTTAACACCTGTAAAATTATGTTAGATATGAGACAGATATTATTACTTGTTTCAAGATAGGAAAATTTATCTCATTTGAGAGTAACTGTATTTCCCAAAGTCCAATAGGTAGTTAATGTTGGAGCAAAATATTTTAGGTAGTTCCGGATGAATTTTTAGGAAGCTCTACATGCTGTATCTTACTTGTTCCTCTAATCTTATCACGTTCCTCTTCTCTCACTAAGCTTTAGGAATAATGGCTTCACTTCTATTTCTCCAATACTCCAAGCTTGTTGTCATATTAAGGACTTTGCATTCAATGTCCCCTGTGCCTTAAGCACTCTTTACAGCTATGGTCACATGGGTGGCCCTTCTTGTCATTCACATCCTAGTGTAAAGATCATCTTCTCTGAGAGTTCTTCCCAATCTAAGGTGCTGAGCCACAGTCACTCTCTCTCCTATCACCCCACTTGAAACCTCAGCATAGCCCTTAGCAATATCTTCAGCATTCCCTGTGTGTTTCTTACCAGTGTCTTCCATAGCACCTGGAACATTGCCTAGCAAGTATTCAGTAGGGGTTGATGAATGAGTGAATGACTGTCCCTAACTTGCCTAGGTAGAGCTAAATATAAGGGAAGGGTTAATATACAAGAAAAGTATAAAGCTCCCCAGGACTTGTAATCTAGTACGTGGTGTATCTTTACACAGAACAAAATGTGTGTGGCTAGATTTAGAATAAGACTGTGGAGCTAGATACGACAGCAACCAAAATAAGTTTTGAAATAATATAAATTTAAATGTTATCAAAATCCTTCCAGATCTTTAAACTAATTTTATACATAAACATAAACTTATAATATACCATCTTTTAAAATACCATACCTCAAGATCTTTGTGACATAAATTCATAATATACCATCTTTTAAAATACCATACCTCAAGATCTTACCACAAAGCAAGTTTGGAAGCATGCTGTGTACACATTTTAAAGCCTTTATTGATTTAGAAAAGCATGATTTAGGGAGATGCCTGGGAGAAGACTTAGAGGAGTCTGTGACAAAGGGAGCGAGACCAAGAGAACAGAGGCCAGGGATCCCAGGGAGCTGGACTATGGTCTCCCTTAGAATAGTGTGTTACTCAGGGTTCTCCAGAGAAACAGAAACAGAACAGAAGATTTATAATAGGAATTGGTCACATGACCATGGGGATTGGCAAGTATGAATTCTGTAAAGCAGGCCACCAGATGGAAGCACCAATGAAGTTGAACTCCCCAGGAAAAGCTTCAAGTTGGAAACTCTGATAAAGGGGATTCCAAATTACCCCAGAGGAGTTGTCTGGCTACAGTAGAGATAGAAATTCTTTCTGACTGCTGAAATCTTCAGTTCTGGCTTTAAGAGCACAACTGATTGGATGAAGAGGATCGCTTCATTGTGGAGAATGATCTCCTTGGTTGACTGCAGATGCAGTTGGCCATAGATGCAATCAATTGGCTACACATGCAAATCCACCTATGAAACAACATCACAGTAGCAATCAAGCTCGAGTGTGCTTGACCAAAATAAGTAACTGAATATCGTAACCTAGACAAGCTGACACATGAACATAACCATCACAATAGTGATTACTATGTGTATTTATGATTGTGCTCTGATGCTATGAGGTAGTTCTTATCATTTTCCATAGAAGAAAAAAAGTGGACATCTTTTGAATGATTGAAGGGCTATGGGTTTCAAATCCGAATGAGATGACATGGTTCTTTTCTTTTAAGTAGCTTCCAGTCTAGTTGATACAGAAAGCATCAATTCCAACCGGAATTTCTAAAAGGCATGTTAAGGCATAAGACTCTTCAGAGGTCACCTGGAGCATATTATAGGGATTGATCTAAAGAGCTTCTAATGCTTCATTACGATTTTGGCTTTCCCTAGAAGGAGTTGGTGGTAATATGTTGTATTTTTATAATCGTAACCTGAATCCAAAAGACTTGTGTGAAACTGGTTGTCAAGCATCATCATATATGTTATTAATCAGTTTCATTAAATATATAAAATAAAACCTACATTTTTATTTTATCATTCACTCATATTTTATAAAATATTTTGCTTGTATTCCATTTAGGCATGGTGGTTGGGACTTCAAATTTCTACATTTTCTTGCCATTCTTTTAGAAGTTTAAATGTTTTTGCCAATTATAACTTTACAGTCATGAAAAACAGAGACATCCTTTGTATCATCACCACCCTATGGGAACAACTGCAAATATTTGGTGTATTTCTTTACAGATTTGTTTTGCACATTTAGACATCATTTATGCTTATCTTGCTAATTGAATTTTATGTACAGATAGCAAATAAATCTTTACATTAAATTTCAGTTTATGAATGAATGCAAACTGGTATTCCTTATAGGAAGAGATCTAATTTACTTAACAATACTGACCATAAAATGTTTTCATTATTTTCCTTCCTTATACAAAGCTGTTTTGTATTTTAGTTTATTTTTAATTGGCATATATATCATAAACGCAGTCTTTAATTACAGAATATCCTCTTATATTAGATTCCCAAGGGTGAAAAATGTAAAGGAAATTTAAGTTTCTTGATATTTTCATATTTGGTATCTTAATATCTTGGTATCTTTAAGGTGGTTTTCAAAAGTTTGTAACAAACATTTCCTTGACAATGTGTACAGATTCTTATTCCATCATACTTCCAACAAAATTTGATAACAATCTTTAAAAAACAACTTATAGTTTTATAAATGAAAACAATTCTTCCTGAATTTGAATTTCTTTGATTCCATAGTGAGGCAAAACAATTTCAATATGAGTATTGACATTTTAGTCTTTGTTAGTTGTCATTTGTATAAATGAAAACAATTCTTCCTGAATTTGAATTTCTTTGATTCCATAGTGAGGCAAAACAATTTCAATATGAGTATTGACATTTTAGTCTTTGTTAGTTGTCATTTGTTTTCTTATAGACATTATATCAATGCTACTGTCTCTGTAAAAAAAACGGTTCTATTTTTACTACTGGGCTTAAGCATATTAAAGGGCCAGCCTCTTTGAGAAACTTTAAATCATTCAAACATCTGAGAGAACCTAGCAGCCAAGAAAGAAATGATCTATCAAATTTCACATTATTATCACAGTAAAAGTCTTTGGCAAAATCTTACAAGTTTCTTTATTTTTACAGATGAGAAAGCAAACGTTCAGAGTTGAAATAATTTTTCCAAAGTCAGACATCTAGTAAATCATATAATTAGAATTCTAAGACTGTGATTTCAAAACTTTCCACTCTATCTGAGGTCCTCAGATGACACATAGATTGCTGGTGGGAAACAGTCATTGTCTGGGTAGGGTGGCGAGCTTTCATAGAAATTACTGAAATTTTTCTACCTAATTCCAATATATGTAGTCTCATAGAATCCATCCAGAGCTATGAACCTGAGCAAAAATATAGCCAATGCTGACATTAGCTTTCACTTGCTAAAATGCACATCGGTCTTATCAGCAAAGACACTTTCCACTTATGACTCCAAACCTAGCATGGTTCCTAGAAGAAAAGCTAATGTTTAAGATTTTGTTGTTTTTCAATCCATTTCTCTGTCTCTGTGTGCAGAATACCATCTCCTGCTGACCTCTGCTTATCAAGCTGTTATTTGCTACACATGTTCCAAAGGTACTTGGTATTTGAAAAATGATTCTTCATCCAAAAGAGCTTTCGAGAGCTCATTCCATGGGCTGCATAAAAAGAAAAGGATATAACAGAGGCCTGGGAGGCACAGGAAGAGAGCAGATGGTCCCTGGGTACCTGATATAATCCACACCAGCCAATGGGTGTTTTCAAATGAGTTGAGTTCGCTTTTGCTACCCGACTTGGGCCATTCCATGGCATCCTACAGTTAATTGAGAAATTTGCTCTATTTATAATTCCATGTGTCTGATTTGTAAACAATTGTGAAGGCGAAACATTTGAAAGTTAACCTTTTGCTAGTGGAAGCTCTCCAATGTCTACAGCTTTATTATGAGATGAGAAATTTTCCATAGTCACTTATGGATATGCCAATCTCTTTGCATGAACATTTTCTGGATGTCCTGATTTGAAATGGAATTATTATACCAGAAATACCAAGTTCATTTCTCTCAGAGCACTACCAATGACACCCAGAGACCAAAAGCACCAAGACATTTTAATAAATAAAATACACAAGAAAGGTATCAAAAGAGTCAGCTTCTCTCCTTAGCTGTTCCTCCCTCCCTTCCTTTCTTCCTTCCTTTGTTCTTTCCTTTCCTCCCACCTCATCTCCTTTCTAACGCCTCACTTCACAGGTCTTTGTGTATACTGTAAAGATATGCAACTTGTGATCAAGATGATAGTAATGTCTTGGCCAACCTACAAGCAATAAGAAGATTCTTAAGGCCTGGGTCATGGTGAGGAGAGTGGGGACAAGTTGAGCCAGCACAGTGTCAAATCCTGCCTTTATTTGAAATTTTGATATTTTGTTCATCATGGATTTTTTTGCATTAATTTTCCTATGTTGCATTATTTATCAAGACTGCTGATATTTTTGGCATCCCTTAAAGTTTGCGCCTGACAAGAAAACCTCACTCCCCTTAACCTAGGCCTGCCCTTGTTAAGAAGTATAACAAATGCCTGCATAAACCTAAGTGCAGTGGTAGGAAAAAAAAAATTAAGAAAACCTCTGCTCAGAGATTAAACTGAGAAACCATCTGTAAGAAGCTACTACAGACAAGGGATGATAAAATCCAATTTTACAAGAAACACATAATAGAGAAGAAATGGCAAAACTGAGGTCTATAATCAACATTTTAACAAAACAATTGCATTTGCATTCATCTGTCACTTTTTAACTTCTATGGCTATTCTACTTCTGAGATTTTAAATGAGAAAAATATTATTTTATTCAGAAGTAACACAGTATTCAAATTATTTTTCCATTTAAGAGGTTCTTTAAAAAAATGGCATCTTTGTTTAATATATATTGTTCCTTTAATCTGTTTTATTTTCCAATTGCCTCATTAGTTTTCAGAATCACACAATATAACTTCTTTTTTACATTTGAATCACATTTTATTTTAGAAATATCTGTGATTTCTCTAAAGCTTTCTTCTTGTTAGCTGTGTGAAGTTTAAGGAAGAAACTATTTATTCTGTTAGGTTAGTTATCAGAGACTTTTCACTGTGTATTTTTATAACTGTTCATAGTCAGTTTAGTTGGTGGTCTGATTCCCAGGTTGAAGGGTTTTAAAATAATTCTATTTCCAATTACACATCACACCACACATGACACCATAAATGTGTTATCACAATTACACACATCTGAAAGGAGGGATTTCTTGAGGCATAACTCTGTCTATATTTGGAGACTGTCTTATTTCAGAAAATTTCTTTGAGTAAGCACTACTCAACTATGTTCCCAGTAAAGAAGATATTCAGTTAATCAGAGCTATCTAGTTCTTAATCATTTGCCCCTATCAATAAACACGACTCTTCCATTTATCCTGCCCCTTTCTGCTGAAGAATTCACAGAACTTATTATTTAATTATATAATTATTTATTTATTTATATAAATTTATTTATTATATAAATTTATTTTATTGTATAAATTTATTTTATTATATAAAATTAAATTGACTCTCCAGGGCTTTGGTTCAGAAACCTGGGAATAAACAATGATGACTGTTTGACTGATTGACAATCAATAAACCACACAGTGTGGTTCTTTTCATGCAACCATTCGAGATATCTTTTTTCTTTCTGTTTTTTTTTGGGGGGGGGATCTATAATTTGCTGTTATTTTACTTACTACTTCAAATATAAATTAAACTTAAAAAGTCCCATTTGCTGATGAGTGATTCTGAATTGCCCTCCTACTGGAGAAGAAGGACATCTGTCCTTGATCAAGTTCATAATTAGATCCACTAAGGCAGAAGATGAAATAAGGTGAGGAGATGATTAGTTGAAAGCAGAACTTGGGTTTTGGATGAAGGAAGGGAGGAGGTGGAGGTGTGCCTGAGCTTTACACTCCCCCGGACCCCCCTCTGTGGTCCAGCCGAGAATGTTTGCAGAGACTGTCTCCATACTATGTGGAGAAACATCTGCATCGGTTTGGTCTTCTCTTTCCCGGGGGCACATCCGTCACCCCAGAGGGAGGGTGTTTGTGCTTCTGCGGGGATTAGGATGATGCACAGATAAACGGAGGGGCCTGCTCGTGCGTTTGCCATTCGGTCTGCTTTGTGGTAATAAAATCAGGTAATGTCTCAACCTGGAGCTGTCAAAAAGAAGAAGGTTGTTTTGATTGGAGGGTCTAGGGTTTTATTCACTTTCCCCAAGATTCCCATTTCAGAAGCTTTAAAGTTTATGGGTATTTTCTTTTTGCCATTAAAATGTTGACTCCTTCAATATGGTTCTAGGGTGTAGAACCCTCCCCTCCCCCACCTCCCCCAAGTCTAGATTAAGTTCGCCAGCAATGTCCAATCCAAATGCCTTGAACTTAATCTGAACCTCGACTCTACCACCACAATTGCAACATTTTCCACTCATAACATCACTGCACTGTAACTGTGCTCTCTGGCAACTGTGTCTTTGGTGATTAGTAAAACACTGTGAAACAATGACATCATGTCTATAAAATAATCACAAAAAAATGCCAAATATTAATGACTAAGTCTCCTAATGGAATTTGAGCAACACCAGTGGTGGCTGCGTTCACTTTATATATTCTGATCTTGTGAAATTTGAACAGGTTTGATTTTCATCTCCCTCCCCTTGCTCTTTTCTGCCCTTCCCCCATTTCCCCACTTCTCTATCCCCTTCTCTTAATAAGGAGTTTGTACTAAGAAGATCTGTTAAGTTTCAAAATCACCTAATTAGCCCTCTGATCTTTATTGGAAGCTTTTCTTAATTTTCAAGTAGAAGCCCGGCTCTTCTGCAGCTCCAGGTATGCTCTGGCTCCCAGACGCTTCACAGCTCACCAGCCGCAGTAGAGGGATGGAAACTAAATTTAAAGCACACAGGCTGTACAGATGAATGCAAATAAAAATCTATCTTGTCTACTTGGGTAGTGGAAACCGGGAATACAGATCACAAAAAGAGTGGAATGTTAGAGGCTCACAAAGCAGAGGAATGTTAGAAATGGAATTCAGTCCAACACCTTCGCTGACCATTTTGAACAACACAGTATGCTTTTCAGCTTAAGCCAGAGTGAATTGTAAAGGAAATACCGCCCCTGGGGTGAACCATCCAATCCCCTCTGCACTGTCTGGTAACTTGCTGCCTCCCTTTCGTTATTTTTGCGGGGTCTGCCAAATAAGCATTATTTGGGGGAGAAAGGCATGCAAATTATGATCAAGTAAGTATGGAGAACATGCTTCCCTTTTTATATGGTTATGGTGCTACTCTCTCACAATTAGTAGTCACTTTGCACTTTTCTTTTTAAAGCAGAGGTTTACCATTCATATTACAGTTCAGTATTTTTTTTAGAAAATGTAAAATGAAGTCCCAGTTTTGCACAAATGTACTTCAAGCTCTAGCATGTCATCAGAGTGGCAAATAAGATCTCCCATCCCTCCTTATTTCATAGGAACTCACTTGTTGTCTGTTGGAATATAGACTGCCCAAGGGCAGAAACTTTTCTGATGCACTACCCTATTTGCTTTGCAGAGTAGATGATTCAGGAAATATTTGTTGGAGTGAACGAATGGATGCTCTTCGTAGTACTATCTTATTTGAAAAAAAAATAAAGTTCGAAAATTGCTGTCACCCTTGCCATCTTTTCCCTCTGGTATGCCTTTGCATGATGGCTAGAAAAGTTTAAGCTGTCGCTCAATACCATTGTGATCAGTAAATATGGTGTAGCTATACCTACAGCAGCCTCAAAGTGCTTCCATTGAGACGTGATGATTTCCTGACTCCTGTGCCAATTTTACGTCAGTGAGACCTGCTTCAGAAATCCTTGAATGACATGGTAATTTTAATGAGGCTCAAATATTTTGAGACTCTAAATTAACCACTGGGCATCCCTTTCAACAATCCCTGTCTATTCAGTGGCCCGTTTAGCACCAGAAACTTTCCATGAACTTTGCAGGTGAACTTTTTCCTTTCTTTGCTTCACTTATCAGATTGCATGTAATCTTTGGGAGCCTAGTGCTTGGATTTTGAGAAGAGTAGGTGAAAGAATAAAAACCACACATTTTTCTGGCACATTGTCTTTGGAGGCATACTAAAATCCTCTCAGATACTGTTGTCTTTTTCTTATTGAAAATATCAAGTCTGTTTTCTATATAAACAGGCATTTTCTTTTATCTTGATGATATTGTCTTACATTCCAACCTTATGGTTTAAATATTTTATTCATCTCAAAATCATATTTTAACATGGCCTTATTATTTGAAACACTCTCACTTATGTTGGAAAAGAATTGTTAGTGACCTTTCTTTCAACTGAAGAGGAAAATGAATATACAAATAACTTTTCCCATGACAATTTGAGATGGTTAGTCACACATACTTTCTTCGGGTTGAACATTACCTGAAATTGAAGGGGAAATGTGAAAAGGACCTTTCCGACTACCCATGGTATGTGGTTTTTTCATGATAGCTCTTGCCCAGGCTACCAACTTGGAAATGGTGTCAGCATTTGAAGAACAGAGCAATGCTATATTTATACCTTAAAGGGAAGGTGACTCAGATAAAGGCATCAGAAAGACTATAAACAGAAGATCAGGTGCTCTGTATCTGTGAGTTGGGCTTGTTGATTCATGGCAAAAATCACAGAACAGATGGCTTTTGTCAGTGTTGCCAGTGGAATCCTAAATCTCCAATCTTGCCCCCATACTGCTGCTTCTCCCTCTACCCCCTCCCCATTGTCCCAATCTGTAGGGCCTCCCTCTCATATCTTGGGCAGTTATAATGTACGCCGGATGTCGGCAGACTTTTTCTGTAAAAGGGCCAGATAGAATGCAACGCTTTCAGGGCTCTTTCTGCTTCTACTTCTGTTTGTGATATTTCACTGCTGGAGACTGCACCTCGCCACCATTTCACTTCCTTTACTCTCAGATGCGTTCGGCAAGCTGCAGTTTGAGTGGATCTACAAGGAAACACAGCAATGAAAGTGGAAGAATTTCAGTACTTTGGCGGCCCTGTCTTCGTCCCCCCACCCTAGGTTTCCAAGCCTACAGTGGATTTGTGATCTCGACACATCTCTTCACTTCTGAACAAGGGGCTGACTGCCTACGTTCTCAAAGCCCCTGATTTCTGACGGTTTGTCCCTCAGCACCACCTGTGTTTGGTTATTAGCTAGTTCTAGATTCTGGCATAAATTTGATTGCTTGCTCTCATTTTCAGTCGGAGGTGTTGGAAATTTATACCTGCTATTTGTCTTCTCAGCTATTTTGCTGAGAGGTTGGGAGAGGAGCTGCTAATTTCCTGCCACTGTAAACCATAATCCTGGATCATGTTGCCTGCTCCCTTCATGTCTCACCGTTCAACAAGGCACGGGCCATGGGTTGGAGTAGATGCTTTGTAGTTGCACCCTCACCAAGGTCAGGAACTTGGGTGGGCATTATCTGAACAGTTTATTCTGAATTTTTCCAGACCTGGCATATCATAATATAGCAGTATTTCTGCAAATATCAATGAAATAATACCAATACGTACATTTTGGATGAAGAATTAGCTATGAGGTATCAAGGTTATGCCACAAAGATATCATCTATCTTGCTCTTAGGAAAGATTTTAAAAACTGAGTATATTTTGGAAGCAATTTCTACCTCAAAGTATTATGTGCTTGGATAAAGCAACAGCAACCTTAAGTTTCATCACAGGGCACCTGGAAATTCCAAGTAGATATTAAATACATATATGGCAGAGTCAAAAGAAACCGAATCACTTGAAAGATGGGTAATGGAATCCTAGACCTAGCTGAGCCAAGTCCCCTCGCTGCTGGGAAAACTCAACATTGGCTTCAACTTAATTTACAGACACCACTGCCATATTTGGGTATAACTGAAGGTGAGGTATAGAGGCAGAAAAAGTAAAGAAATTTGCCCAAGATCAAAGTTAATGTCAGAGATTGGCTTAGACCCCAGATGAACTGGATTCTGTTTCATTTGCCCTTCCACGTGACCACAGTGTTTAAATTTGAATTATCTGGCTCTGCTGTGGCCCACTCAAGGAAAGCAGTTTGCCTCACACACCTCTGTTTGCCCTCACGGAACCAAGCACAGAACCCCGACTACAGTAATTGCTCAAAAATATTTGCAGAGGAATTTGGATCTGCCATGAGTGTTTCCTGACCCCCAACAGCTCGTTCTCCTTTGTTGCTCTGGGAACCTGTGTCTCGGCAAGACCCCTGTTTCTTGATCGTCTCCAACAACTTTCTCCACAAAAGAAACTGTCAAGGTCAATTATGTGTCACTTAGCTGTTTTAATCCTTGCATAGAAATGTTATTTTTTCTTGCCATCCTGGAAGAATTTCACAAGCATTTTGGTGACCGACTAAATGATTGCAGAATTGGTGAGTTTCTGCCAAACTGTGTTTCATAATAACAATATAAATAAGTAGCATTTGTCCTGAAGTTGTTTGGGAGCAGGTTCAGGCAGAGAACAAAGCATGACATGTGTGAGTTGGCCATCTAACACGGTTCTCCTAACACTAGTTCTATTGTCAGCAATAATCAAACCTGAGAAGAGGCTTTGGCAAGCATGCTTTACATTTATTTGTTTTTGAGCTTTGATAATATGCTGGCTATGATGGGATCTTTATTACACTGAGAGATGCCGTTTGTTTTTAAAAGCCATTGCCAATGACTGACAGATATTTATTTCAATGGCACCCAGAGATCTGAATGTCTCATGTCATTCTCTACTTGCTCAGTTTTCCATCAATAAATTACCATGTAAAGACATGTTTGGACTTATGTGAACTCATTATATAACTCCAGGTTAGTGAGGGATGTCTTGGAAGGCTGGGGTAGAATTGTTGTGTCTCTAGGAAAATTAACTGTTTCATTTCTTGATTTAGCTCTTACTATATGTCAGGGCTGAGAAACACTTCAGTTTAGGGCTGAAATATCCAACAGACAATATTCATAAGTTTCTCCTAGGACAGGTTAGCTGAAGTTCAGCTTATTACAATGGAGTCTCTAGTTGTAGGTGGCTTTATGTATAATTATGTTCATACAATGAAAACTATAAAGACATTCAGTTTTTAAAATAATATTTGGGGTTGAACTTATCAAAGAAGAGTAGCAGATTGCTTAGGTGCCTTCATCAGAACTATTACCCCAAGGAAATTCCCCCAAGAGGGTCAGGCACATTACATTTTGGATATATTTTGATGCAAACAAACAAACAAACAAACTCCTGGGGAAATTATGGTTGATAGGTGTGCCGGTTTGAATGTATTGTGTCCCCCAAATGCCATTATCTTTGTGGTCTTGTGGGACAGACTTTTGGTGCTGATTAGATTTGCTTGGAATGTGCCCCACCCAGCTGTGGGTGGTGACTCTGGTGGGATACTCCCATGGAGGCATGGCCCCACCCATTCGGTGTGGGCCTTGATCAGTGGAGCCATATAAATGAGCTGGCTCAAGGAGAGGAAAACGGAGTGCAGCTGTGAGTGACGTTTTGAAGAAGAGCAAGCTTGCTAGGGAGGAATGTCCTGGGAGAAAGCCATTTTGAAACCAGAACTTTGGAGCAGATGCCAGCCATGTGCCTTCCCAGCTAACAGAGGTTTTCCGGATGCCATTTGCCATCCTCCAGTGAAGGTACCTGATTACTGATGTGTTACCTTGGACACTTTATGGCCTTAAGACTGTAACTGTATAGCCAAATAAACCCCCTTTTTATAAAAGCCAGTCCATCTCTGGTGTTTTGCATTCTGCAGCATTAGCAAACTGAAACAATAGGCAATTCCCATTTCCATCAGTTTTCATTTAATTAGATGACATTTAGGTTTAGCACTTAGTTCATACCCTCTGCACCAAGGGATCGATGGTTTATTGGAGAAGAGAGGAGAAGACAGTCATTTAGGAGCCTGGTACATTCAACAGGGGAAGCCAAGTCTTGAGAAAACTTGGCTGAGCAAGACATAGTAGGAGGGCATGGAGCTCGTGCAATTAGAGGATGGACACATTTAAGAATATACATTTGTCATGATCACCTTTCTTCAGAAGGTAGGAAGATCTATGCCAGGGGTTGAAAACCAGTAGCCATGTTTTCTTAGGCAAATAAAGTATTTTAAGAAATATTGAGTTTTAATGTGTTTAGGTGGAACACACACTCTCCAGTCTCCAGACTCTAATGTTTCTATTGCCTAATGTCTGAACCTAGAAGACTGAGTTTAAGAGCTCAAATCTACCATGCTTGATCTGCAGAGCTAAATCATAGTGGAGTTTCACAAGTGGTTGTTGAAATTCCTGTGAAAATTTTTGCAAATTAAGGTGAATCTAGAAAAAGATATATTGATGCCCAAGGATTCCTCCTAAACTTCTGCCAGTCAATGAGGAGAATTATCAAAGCTGTGATGGAGTTCACCTCTGGGAGTATGACCCTTTGATAACAGGTCATACAAGTCTAATCCACATTTCTTTGGTTCTTTGCACTCCTCAACCTTTGTCCATCTGTCTTCAAACCAGGCTTTCCCTCTGTGGAAATAGTCACTGCCTTTCAATGTGAGAGTGTGTATTTTTATACACAGAAACACATATGCCCCCAATCTTGAGTAGGTTGCCTCAAGGTAGGGACCATAAGTCTGGTTCAGTTTTAAAAATATCACCTAGTTCTAGAGCATAATAGGCAATTTATATTTATTGAATGAATAAATATATACATATATTACTCTTAAGTCCTGGAATCCCGCTTTCAGTGTTTCATCTCTTTTAGTTTATGACTTTGGTCCAACTTTAAGATGGAAAATTCCCCTAAGAGTGGTAACATTGGAACTCTTAAGATTTTTCTAGGACTTCTTGAATATGAAGGATTTGACTAGAAGACATTAGACATTTGATTAAAAGAAGCAAAGGGACATTGCTATTGTAGGTAAGAAGAGAGGACAGAAAAGAGAAGAATAAAGAAAACAGACCTTGCAATTTCTGAAACATGTCTATTTTATCTGAAAGTGACCTTGATGTATCCTTCATACATTGTAGATGCTACATTTATGTTGAATGAATGAATGAAAATGGAAATGAATATTTGTATATATCAAATCATGACTGATCCTTTCAGGAGTCATTATAGCCCATTTGCCTCAGTCATGGAGCAAAGGAAAACCTCCTGTTTCAGTTTCTTGTCTTCCAAAGCAAATAGTATGCAATGGGTTGGCTTAAACAATGGGAATTTATTGGCTCAAGGTTTTGAAGTTAGGAGAAGTCCAAAATCAAGGCATCATCAAGGCAATGGTTTTTCCCAGGAGACCGCGCCATTTTGGAGCTGGCTGCCGGTGATCCTTGGTCCTTGGTTTTTCTATCACATGTAATGCACACAGCAGCCTATCCTGGCTTCTCTGGTTTCCACTGACTTCTGACTTCTTCCTGTAGCTTTTTTCTCTCTGTCTGACTTTCACTCTGCTTATAAAGGACTCCAGTAATCTGGATTCAAGCCCATCCTGATTCATTTGCGCCACACTGTAACTGAAGTGACATCTTGAAGAGATCTTATTTACAATGAATCCATATCCACAGGAACTGATTAGGTTTAAGAACATGTTTTTCTGGGGTACATAAACCCAAATCACCACACCTCCCCCTGGCCAGGCCACCACAAGAGTCACAAAACTTGCCACTGTGCCAGTTTTTCTCATTTAGAGAGAAAGCCAGGTATTGTGAAGACAGTTTCGTCTGTTCCACCCTACCTCCAGACCCACTCCCAGCTGAGGGTGTGTGTGTATGTGTATCTGTGTGTACCTTTTGTGAAAGATTGTTTCTTCTTTGCTTCAATTTCTAGTGCATGCCAATCTATGTTTCTCCAAGGGACAGAGAATTGGGCTTTAAATATATTAAAAAATGAAAAGAAATCCAGTGATTCCTTTGAGATATTTTCTAATATTTAACATGTATTATGTACTAAGCACTGTCCTTTTTACAAACAATCTTCTTTAAAAAGCCAACTATTGTGTTCTTTATTTGTTCTCCCCCTACTGATTCCATAACCTGCTGGAGGATTTTACTCTACCCACACAGTTCCATATATATTAATGACCTCCATGTTACTAAGTGTAAAAAGAAATTTTTCAATCTTTTCCTTTCTTGACTCCTTAGCAACACAACACTATTGAACAATTCCCACATCTTTAGAAACATTTGTCCCCTCTCTTCTGCGAGACTATCATCTAATTCTCTTTCTACCTCTTTGACCATTCTTTCTCATGATTTTTACATTCTCATGGCGATCAAATGTTGGAATTCCTCATGGCTCAGTTCTAGGCACTCTTTACTTCTCTGTAGTCACACTTTTTGGATCTAATCATATATACCATGATTTCCAAATTTTATTATCTAGTCTTGATCAATCATGAGCTCCAGACCAATATCTCCAACTGTACTCTCAAGATTTCTTCTTGGATAATTAAAGGCATTTCAAATTCAACATATCAAAGAAAAACTAATTCATGACTTCTGCCCCTACCCTACTCTTACAAGCCAGTGCTCTCTGTTCTTTGTAGAAGGGCTCCGCCATGCATGGTGAAGACCAATTCAAAGGTTTTTGGTATTTGATGTGTATCCTTTCTTATAAATTCAACTTGCATTTGAAGAATAGCATCAATATCTATGGAGCTAAACATGCACAAAATACAGGAGTCATTTAAAATTCATTCATTTATTCATTTATTTGACAATTATTTGAGTGCTACCAGCCATGCCTTGTTTTTAGCAGGGGGATGCAGCAATGGACAATACAAACCAAAGTTATCCCCTCATGAACCTTCTATTCTATGGACATCTTTCTTCCCGATCATCCATACTCAATCCATCATTCCAATTTCTGCTTACTTTACCCTTGAAATCACTTGACAGTATACTCTTTCTATACCCACATTAAAATATTCTCTTCCTGTATTAATGCAATTGCATCCTAGTCATTTCTTTACATATCTCTGGCCATCCTCTAATCCATTTTCATATTAAAGTTGAAGGAAGCTTTTTATTTTATAACAGCTTTATTGAAACAAAATTCACACAGCATACAATTCACCCATTTAAAGTGTACAATCCAATGACTTTTGGCATATTCACAGATTTGTGCAACCTTCACCACAATAAATTTTAGAATATTTTCATCACTGCAAACAGAAATCCTATACCCATTAGCAGTCATTCCCTTCTTCCCTCCAAATCCCCCAACTCTAGGCAACACTAATCCACTTTCTGTCTCCATAGATTTACTTTCTCTGGACCTTTCATAGAAATATAATCATAAAATATGTGGTCTTTTGTGACTGACTTCTTTCATTTAGCATAATATTTTCAAGGTTAACACATGTAGCATGTATCGGTGCTCATTTCTTTTTATGGTTGAATAATTTTACATTGTATGGCAACACTATATTTTATTCATCCATTTATCAATTGATAGACATTTGTCTTGTTTCTACTTTTTGGCTATTATGAATAAAGCTACTATAATTTTTTTTGTGTATGTGGGCACATGTTTTCATTTTCTTCAATATATACCTAGAAGTGGAATTGCTAGCTCATATAGTAACTCTATGTTTAACATTTGAGAAACTGCCAAACTTTTCCAAAGTGGCTGCACCATTTCACAGACCCACAGCTGAGAATGAGTGCTTCAATTTCTCACATCCTCGCCAGCTCTTATCACTAAGTCTTTTTGATTATAGCCAACCTGATGGGTAAGTGGTATCTCATTGTGGTTTTGATTTGCATTTCCCTGATGGCTAAGTATGTTGAGCCTCTTTCATGTGCTTTTGGCCATTTGTATATCTTTCTTGCAGAAATGTCTGTTCAAGTCCTTTACCCAGTTTTAAATTGTTTTCATTATTTAGTCTTAAGAGTTCTTTATATATTCTAAATATAAGTATCTTTTCAGATATATGATTTTTAAATATTACTTCCCATTCTTGGGAGTATCTTGTCTTTTCACATTCTTGATAGTTTTCTTTGAAGCATAAAATCTTATAATCCAATTTAGCTATCTTTTCTTCTGTGGCTTGTATTTTTGCTGTCATCTATAAGAAACCATTTTTTAATCCAAGGTCATGGAAATTTTCACCTGTACTTTTTTCTAAGAGTTTTATGTTTTAGATCTTACATTTAGGTTATTGATCCATTTTGAGATATTTTTTGTTCATAGTGTGAGTTAGGGGTCTAACTTCATTCTTTTGTATGTGGATATCCAGTTGTCCCAACACCACTTGTTGAAAAACTATTTTTCTCCCATTGTCTTGGCATCCCTGTCAAAAATCAACTGAGCATAAATATAAGGGTTTATTTCTAGACTCTCAGTACTATTTATTTGATCTATATGTCTGTCCTTATGCCAGTCTTGATAACTCTCTTGATTGTGGTAACTTTGTAGTAAGTTTTGAAACTAGGAAATGTGAGTTCTTTGTTCTTCTTTTACAAGATTGTGTTGTCTGTGATGGGGTGCTTGCAATTCTACATAAATTTTAGAATCAGCTTGTCAATTTCTGCGCAGAAGTCAGCTGGGAATCTGATAGAGATGGCACTGAATCTGAAGTAACTAACAATGTATATCTTCCCGTCCTTGAACATGGAATCATTTTCCATTTTTAAAATCTTCTTTCATTTCTTTCAGCAATGTTTTGTAGTTTTCAGAGTATAAGTTTTGCACTTCTTTAAAATTTATTTCTGAATTTATTCAGTTTTATGCTATAGTGAATGAAATTATTTTCTTAATATCATTTTTGGATTACTTTTTGCAAGTGTATAAAATATAACTAATATTTTTATGAAGGAAGTTTTTGAAAACACAAATCAGTTTAATACACATCTCTACTTAACAACCTTTCAATGGCTTCCAATTTTCTTAGGATAACAACCAACATCCTTAGTATGTGGAGAAGTGCTTCAATTTTCTGGTTTCTGCTTGCTTCTCCAGCCATGTCTGGATCTGCCCTTTCCCTCAGTATTTGAGTCACATGGATACACTCTCAATCTTCCTAACTCACCAGGATCCCTTCCATTGTAGGGTCTTTGCACCTGCTGCCTCCTTTACCTGGAAACTTCTCCCCCTCTCCTGAAACAGAACAAAACTGAACCCAGAAACCATACTCAGTATCTGGTTAATGCCTGTTATATCTTCAAATCTTAGCTTAGATGTCTCCTCTTCAGGAGTAATTTTCTTGATAACCAGGCTAGATCAGCTCCCTTTGCCATCTGCCTGTTTAAGCATCATTCCTTTCCTTTAGAATCCTAACACTTTTTAGCTGTACAGCCATTGAAGTGACTATTTGATGAATGAATGTATACATTACTCAGTAGTTTATAAACTACTTTAGAGGAGGGTCAGCACTGTATTTGAAACCTATTGTTTTCACCCTGCCTAGGACAGTATATAGGTACCCAAAAATGTTTGTGTATTGAGGAAATGAATGAATGTCAATAATTTTTTATGCATTATCTCATTCAGTCATCTAACTGGAAAGTTAAGTAACTAATAAACTCTTCGATTTAGAGGTAAGAAAACATGAGGTTTGGAAAAGTTAGGTATCTTGTATAAATTAAAATAATTATTTCCATGGTAGAGTGAGGATTAAAATCAAAATGCTATGCTGTGTCATCCAATTCAAGATGAATCTGAACTGTATTCAAGTAAGCTCATGGTGGATGTAGCTGATCAAGCTATTAGAAGAAGAGTTTGTGATCCATGACAGAGATGCTTTGAGCTATGGGGGAATGGCCTAAACCCATCAAGGATAATGGCAAGATTTGGGGTGAAAAGTAGGACTGTGACCCACTTTCCTAAGTCTTTGATTAAGGAAAGGAAAGGCTCAGACATTGGTAGATGAGAAGTGGAGAGACAGAAGTGTAATCAAATGGAGGAAGATGATTGGCAGGGTGGGAGGGGGCATTTGGAAGCATCAATGGGAAAAAAATAGAGCATCCACATGGCCTTCTCAGAATACTAAGGTATGAGAGAATAAACTGAAGCACTAGAGAGAGATTCAGGGAAACAGCATCCTCAGGGGAAGGCTGGATTCAATTAAGTCAAGGAGATGAAGGAAAGCTCTTAAGAAGAGGTTAAAGAAAAGGTTAGCATGAGTTGTAGGCTGCTGATTCTTGAAGGACAATTTCCACAGGAATGTTGGAAATGTTTGGGAAGCAAATGAGGACTGGAGGTCTGTGTCAGGTGCAAGGAAGTATAGAATTTTCTGCGGATTGACTGATAAACAAGGATGAAAGCCCCCACGAATTTTGTCTTAATGGTTTATCTAAGGTTGCTGGACACAGACTAGTTGCCAAAGGACTTGGCTTATTTGCCTGGGGGTGATGTGAGTACCAATAACTGCAGTCTGGGCTTACTTGCCTGGTGTGGTGCAATTCCAGAACCTTCAGTATTAGAATCCAGCCTGTGGCTAGATGGTCCAGTTTGTACATGAATGGTGGGAAGGTGGGGCAGTTAGAGTGGCTATAATCATACAAACATTTTGAGAGCATTTTAAGGGAATTTTAATATAAAATATTCCTATTTAATTAACAGAAATTATCCTTTGAATCTCTATATAAAAGGTAATATTTGTTGATGCTTTCAAAATTATTTTTAGAAATTTATTTTTCCTATTGCTAAGATACAGATACTCTTAGAAGCATGGTGTTGGGGATTGAATCATGCCTCCCATAAAAATATGCTTGAGTCCTAACTCCTGTGTTCCTGTGTATGTGAAACTATTTGTAAATAGGACCTTTGGAAATGTTATTATTGGTTAGCGTGTGTACTCACTTGTGAATAGGACCTTAGAAAATCTTATTTAGATGAGGTCAAAGGTAATCAGGGTGAGCTTTAATCCATATGACTAGAGTCCTTGTGAGCAGAGGAAATTTAAATGCAGTCAGTCAATAGAATCAACAGAAGGCAGAAAGCAGAAACCAGAGGAGAAGACCCAAGGAGAGAGACAGAGAGAGAGCCATGTGACAGAGGACTGCTGGAGCTCTACAGGCTCCAAGAGAAAGCAAATCCTGCCAATACCTTGAAGTTGGACTTCTAGCCTCCAAATTCATGAGACAATAATTTCCTGTTGTTTAAGGAATCCAGTTTGTGGTATTTGTCATAGCAGCTCTGGCAAACTAAGACACATGGGGGTGGTGAGATTAGTGTAAATTTACCTTGGTGAATGCCAGTTTGGAGAAATATGGTTCTGCAGAAAATGGAATGGAGTCTCCAAGATGAAAGACTAGTTAGATGTGCTTGTTAAGGCAGGAGAAAAGTCTGGGAGAGAAATCCAGGAAGATAGGAGCATGGTGGATGGGAAACCTGAGAAAAAATGAGGTCAAGTGAGACCAAGTACACTGAGCAAACTGACTCATGGTTTGTGAAGAAAGTTGATAGCTGATAAACTCTTTATCATCTGTGTGTTAAGATCTTTCAATGACAGAGGTACACTTTCCTTGTTATACCCTTTTTCCAAAATGTTAGTTGGAAATGAATGCAACAATTTCTATAACTGCATTCATCCCTTATAGGTAATGAAACAGTTTAGGTCAATCCTTGACATGAAATTTTCTAATTCACCCAATTTTCAAACTAACTCCCACCCTCACCCCACCAATTCTAGTGGAAAATTTTTATTTTAGACAACATCTATTCTGTTGTTTACCAAAAGAGCAAATGTGGTGGGGTGTCGTTTTGTTTCATTTCACATCATGGTTCCCAATTAAAGTCATGATATTTAAATTTAAAAAAAAATTTAAAGAGAGATTTTATTTGGCCAATGTGTGGGTTTGTGTAGCCGGTAATCTCTATTTGTACTCCCTCTTTCAAAGAATAAAGAAATGCAATAATAGTCTGAAAATATTTGTGAAAAAAATCAAACAATTCACTTTGATCCTTCCCTGTGGCCCATAATATGTCACACAGGATTCTGGCAGGGGGAAAGGGGGAACTCCATTCCCCAATCCCACAATAAATTGAAGATAAGTTATCTATTGCTAGGTTAATGTAAAGAGTGCTTACCCTTTTAGGTTTATGATCAACAGAATGGGTCCTAGAATAGCTTAAAATTGAGATCATGTCTACAAATCCCAATTTTCAAATACTGCTGTCAGGGATTTAGTGGTTATAAAAAAATAAGTGCAAAACAAAGATGTTACCAGATCCCTTGTCTGATCACAGCAGCCAACTATAAACTCCCTGGTCCTTCTCTTGTTTGTTTATCCCTTCCAACTCCACCAATGTATTGCATTTTAAATCCCATAAAATGTTGTTCCTTTTAAGTCCCAATCCTAGGCATAGCCCTTTCTTATTTTCAAATGTCATTATCTGATGAAAATTACCCTATTATTAAAAATCTCATAAAAGAATAGTATCTGTGCTCTTAAATTGTACAGGAAATAACTATAAATATATTTCAGTATGACTAGAGTGAACTTGGAGGGAAGAAATTTTAACTTTGTAACTAATTCTAATAGCTCTTTACACACGTATAGCAAGTGCTTTTGAGCTGAGGGAAAAAAAAGCATTCCTGGAAGAAAGTGCCAGTTTAGCTATTTTTTTGCCAATCAAATGAAAAGACAAGATTGGAAATTTAATATCTTCAAAAATCATGAGTATTTAAATTTTTTCATTCTAAAAAGTTGCAAAGCCAAAGTACTCTTTCCAATTAAAACAGTAATTAATAACAGCCTAATTTATTATTTTTGTATTAGACCTTGCCAAATGGCAAATTAGGGAGAAAATAAACAGCATTCTTACAAACTGTTTGAAAAGGCAAAGTAATGCACTTCTGTTCCTTCTCCACCAAGAGTTTACTATCAATTTTCGTTATCTTTAGCTGACTTCTTCAGGTTTAGACTCCAAGTCCAATGACCTAAATTCATTTACCATTAGTCCTGCACCAGTGTTAACAAGGCTTCTTGACGCAGCCTTGTGGATGCCAGATGGTGGCAATGAGCTTCAAAATTAACCTAACTGATCCTTCATGATACCGTAGTGTATTTGAACATACTTGGCAAATGGGCCTCAATCCCTCTTTGGTATTCGATGTAGAGCTATTGTACCTGGCCATCAGTAAGGTTAACCTTTAACCCGCCCCACTCCCTCTCTTCATCTATCCAGTTGCAAGCAATGCAGATATCCAGATTAATTAACTCATGCGCTCTGGGAGTCATATCATTTTCTCCTACTTTCCTAGCCTTCAACCTTTCTCCATGGTGTCCGCTCTGCCCAAAACATCCATACTGCATATTCCTCACACTGTTCTTTGATTGTTCTCATCTCCCCACTCCTATCTTCCTAATTATTCACCTTTCTCTGTGTCCTCTGATAGCCCACTCTCACAATTAGCTAGCTTCTCCATGTCACTAACCTTTAACAGAATTTTCGCTCCATCTCTTTCTATTAAAGAAATCCTGGCTACATTCTGAAATGCTTTTCTGCTGCCCTTTGAAATAGAGGTTTCCAGGTTTATTGAAAGTCCAGAAGAGGGCTTTGCATTCATTGACCTCCTCAATACCACTTCCAAAATGTTAATCTTGTGTCTTATGCATAATTTCTCTCCCTCTTAGTTCATACCATCCAAATATTTCTAGTCTTTAATCCTCTTTAATGTTGTAATGAAACTATCCATGTTTGGGTCATTCTCCCACAATTACTGATGACATTAATATCTATTTTATGATCATCCTCTAGATCCCATGTAGTACCATCACACTGAGTGATTTCAATATGCATATGACCAATCTAACCAACATTTCAGCCTCAAGATCCTTTGACACCTCCAGTGCAATTGAAATTCATATTTACCTCACTCCAAAAACCTACACGCTTGACTCCTCATCAGAAAACGTAAACTCTTCCATGCCTGCTCCCTTTTCTTCTAGCTGTCTCATATCCTTATGTTTACTCTACCTGCTCATTGTCCTTTTGGAGGCCTCCAGTTCCTTTATTCTCCAATTACACATCAGTATACCCCTAAGCTCACCCATTTCCATTCTTGATTCAGCAAGCTGATAATTAAATACTTTCCCATTTAATTCTCTTATACCCTTGTCCTTTCATTGTGTTCCAGAAAGGAAATTGAAGCCTTCTGATATAACTATTCCCAATTTCCCCTGTCTCATCTACAAAGTTAGCTATAGTGGCATAGATTATTATCTCATTTAACCCTTGTCATTTCAATACCAATCCTTCCTCCTTTATCTTTGAACTCAGCCTCTCTAATTTCTTTTGGATCTTGTCCAATCAATTTGGCATCTTTTCTACCACATAGTTAATCTTTCCCTTTCTACCGGCTTTTCTTTTTTATTCAAAATTTTCAGTAAACAATGACAGTATTTTCAGAGTCACTCAAGTAAGAAATATGGGAGTCATTCTGTATTTTTTAACCTTTCATACCCAAATCTAAATAATAACAATCATCCAATCATAGAGTGACTATTATGTGCTAGCCACTGTTCTAAGTGTTTTAGATGCATTATTTCACTTATTCTTCATAACAATCCTATGAATTCAGTATCACTCTTATTATCATTTTACAGATGGAAACACTGAGGTACAGAGAAGATAAGTGGCCTCCCCCAGGGGACATTTCCATTAAGTGGAGCAGCAGAGAGATGAAGCACTATGTTCTACTGGTTTTCCCTCCTGGATACATCATGAATCTTCTTGTCAGAATAATACTGCCTTACTTTAAAACCTTAACAGATCATCTTGGTTATTGCAGTTGTCCCCAAAAATTCTTCTCTGACTCTTCTCCTGTTCTTTCCTCAAAAGTGTTTCCTCCATAGATTGGTTTGTCTATCAACAATACTAGGTTAAACCCATTGCTTAAAAACGAACACATGGGGTGGAAAATGATGACTGATTTGCTTGGTGTCAATTCAAGAACAACTTCTTATCTTTTTTTGTAAATATTTTACATTGATGATGCATAAGTATTTGAATTGGGCTGAAGAAAGCTTATAGAGATGTAATAGAATAAAGTAGTTATGGCTTCAGTTGAGATCAATAGATTCAAATCCTGATTCTAACACTTACTAGCTCTTGAACTTTGGGCAAGTTTATTAACCTCTTTGTGCTCATCAGAGTGTAGTTCTGAGGAATAAATTCACTTAGCTCATGTAAAACATTTTTAAGCGTATGTGGTACAGAGTTTGTAGCTTTATCAGTATTAGCTGTTATCCTCCACATGTGTAAGCTAGGGCAAGCTGGTTAGAGATCAGGGTTAGAATTCGAAATAGTCTCGATAAACTATCACTTTTCAACAGGAGACATCAGTAGTAGTTTGATTGCTAGAATTCAGTATAATAAGTATCTGTGATGAGCTGCATAAAATTGTTTTGTGATGGAGGGCTTGCACTTTGGGGAACTGAATCATGTTGAAGCCTGTCTTCTAGTATTTGAAGTTGCCCTCCGTAATCTGGAAGCAGGAATAAAGGCCATTGCCAAAGCTAAATCCATATAGACATGTGTCCTCTTCCAAACAAGTGGGAAGTTTCTTTTAGAAAGGCATAAGGGTTATAATCTACATGACATAATTTTCAAGATACTGTGTTAACACCCTAGTAAGCCAGGAAATCAATGTGCCAGCCACTACAACACTCTAGGAGACATCACTGCACTGCTCACCATGAGAAAGAGTAAAAGTAGACATGAGGGTCCTGTGAGTTAAATCTGGGAGTGTTGATGGAGGCAGACTGCTGGATTGGGAATAGCAGAATTCTCCAGGCTTTTTAAGGCATAGAAGTGACATAAAAGGTGTTCTGTTGACTTGTCCTCCAAATCATCCAACTATAGGAAAAAACCTGTCTCTTGAACCAATGCCTACTGCACTTTTTGGCACTCTAAATAACCCAGGCTTGCCCATCGAACATGTGGTTTTGTGCAAAATTTGATCTCAATTTTTTATAGTCCTATAATTTATCTTTTAGTTAAGACTAGCCATGCTCAGCAGTCAGATACATGAAGCAATGCTAGATCCAGAAGTGTACAGCAAAGAAAGAAAACTAAAATGGATTCAACCTGATCTTGGGAATAAGTGAGTAGCTTACAGAAAGAGAAGGGGGCCTGGGAACCAAAAGAGACAGCTCATCAGCAGACAGAAAATGATTTAACACTCAGACAGGGAAGAAAATTGAGATCCACAGTTATGGCCAAAAGATACAACCCAAACGAACTGCTCCGAAATGAGAGCTAAAGGACAAGATGTATTAACATAGAGTTTTCCCATCACAAGATGTAAGCTAATCCACTTAGCTAAAAACAAACACATTTCACCCTTGAGAGTGTATTAAGTGCTCAGAAAAGGGTCTGGGACTTAATTTGTAAGACACATTTCAGCAGATATTTAGAATTTTCACTGTTGAATTTCTGGGCCCTAGTGTTCTTTATTTTCTGATTGCTCAGAGATAATCAGAACCATATTCACTCACTGGAGTAAGTCACAGTCTAACATTTTCCTAACCCTTATATTGCCCAACAAGAAAATCTCATATATCAAATATTTTTTTTCTAAATAAAGGTCTAAAGGAATTTAACAACAAACCACCCACACACGTACTATTTTTATAAATAAAGGTCATAACAAGCCAGAAATTATTTTCTCCATTGCCCTTTCCGAGGAGGAAGGGATAATGATTGCACCTGTTTTCTTCAATGATACTATTGGTATTTTCAACATTAAAACTTTGAAGACTCTCTTAATTGGTCAACCAATGTCTGCTGAGACCTGACTGTGCAGCTGCCAATTCTAATTACAAAACAAAATAGTCTGACATAGCTACAGCAAGTTCAGTGTTCTTGCAGATAATGCTGTCAAAAGAAACAAAGGGTAGTGTGTGCACAATATTGCTTTAAATGACTTAACAGTGACTATATTTTGCTCTGAGCTCCACAGTCAGAAAGCTCATAGTATTTAGAGTAATACTTACCTGTGGAGAACCCACCATTGCAATGGGTTGACTTAGACTCACTCAAGTACTAAAAATATTTTGAGGAAGCAAATCAGGTTCTCTAGTAGGCCTGCGGTTAAAAGACAATAAACACTGGGGAGAGGAGAAGGGATTAGAGGGAAAATGAATTCATCTTAATTAGAGTGGTATTTAAAATGAAGTAATACACATGCCATTTAAAACTGAAAACCATATGACTTACCATATCATGATTTCATGATTTATTTATGAAGGGCTGTCATAGAAGCATTCTGAAAGACTGGCTGAACTAGAACGTGGAATTCTGGAAGTTGTCTCTTTCTCTCATTTCTTTATTCATTCCCCTTTATCAAATATTATCACTTCTAGAAATGCTTTCTGTTTGTGCCTTAGTTCATCTCCACCTTCTCCATTCCTCCTTCCAAGGCCAAGTCCTCATCCTTGCTTGCCTGGATAAGTGTAGTAGCTTTCGAACTGCTCACCCTCCAAGTGGGGGCTATCATTCTCTTGCTTAAATTCTCTTGGTGTTTCACTAGGAGCTAATGATTAAATCTAAGCTGAACCCAAAACATAAGCATCTCTCAAAAATAGGAGTTAGGACAAAAACGTGGGGAAAAGGTTATGGGCACGTAAGAATTTAAAGTTGATGCAGGGAAGTCTTGAATAAACACTGTGACATCTGTCTGAATTCCAAGGCCTGCTCTCATGACATACTGCAAACAGGTTGGCTTGAAACAACAGAAATATGTTGTCTCACAGTTCTGAAGTCCAGAGGTCCAAAATGCAAGTGTCAGCAGGGCCAGGTTCCCTCTGCAACCTCTATGGAAAAATCCTTCTTTGCCTCTTCTAGCTTCTGGTATTTGCCAATAATCCTTTGCATTCCTTGGCTTGTGGATTTATCTGCCTCCTTTGTCACATGGTGTTTGTCCCTCTGTCTGTCTGTTTCTGTGTCCAAATTTCTTCTTCTTATAAGGAAATAAGGCTTATTGGATTAGGGCCAACCCTAATCCAGTTTAGCCACTACTAGCTAATCCCATTTTCTAAGACCCAATTTCCTAATAAAGTCACATTCATGGGGCCGGGAATTAGGACTTGAACATGTCTTTCGGGGGAGGGCGGGGGGGACACAACCAATAACAATTTCTTACTCAATTTGATAGGCAATGGACATGGATCAGAGGGTTTTCTAGATCAGTGTTATGCTGTAGGAAAACTGATCTTGCTGTGCTGTTTAGCAATTGCAAAGAAAAGAGCCAGGAGGTCCATGCCACAATGACTAGGTTCTTGCAATGATGCCAGGTAATAGACAGTGAGTTCTTAATGAGGATGATGGTGGTGAAAATAGAAAAGAGATACTAGTGGAGATGGTAAGTAGAGAGTTAGGAAAGAAAGAGAAATATAAAATCAAGCATATGAAATAATTGCTTGGAGAAATTTTTCATTGCTTAGTTTACCATTATAGATTTAGGAGCAAATTTTTGTTCAAACCTTCCAGGGAAAGGAGTGATTATAAATTTGATTTTCCAATGGTGGTGAGTTGAGCAAAAGGAGATTTTATAAATCATGATGGATTGGCCACAGTCAGAGAGAGCCTGTAGAGGCTCTAGCTGCCAAGTCCTGGCTTGAGTCTGTGTCGTGTGGCTTCTCTGCAGCTCTCCTAGAGAAGTGACCTGGGCCATGTCATTCCTTATGAGAAAGACCTTAATTGGTGTCTAAAAGGGACACATTCACCAGAAAGTCAACACAGTGGTTTTATGCAAGAAAAAGCACCACCAGAGAACTGCCATACATCAGCTCTAGTGGTCAGGGAAGGGATGGGGGTTTCCCACGTGATAATGGACACCAGGATCAGAACTGATCCACTGTAGTGATCTCAAAACCCCTATCAGGTGCGAAGAGCTGTGTTACAAATGCTTCATTATCAGAAGATAATCTCCCAAGCGGCTATCCTCATCCATGTTTCTATCAGTTCAATAAACATCATAAATAAATACCAAAGGACATTCACTTAGCCTGCTGGCTGCAAGGGTTTTCAGCAGGGAGAGGACCACACAACCTTTGTGCAGCTGTCCATGTGTATTATTTCTAGCTAGATGTGTAGCACAAAGAAATCTAGAAAGCTTGGGGGCTGGCCTCTTCCTTCTGAGCCAGACCAAGGTTAGGTACACCTACAACTCCTTGAAAATGTCCTTGGGCCACTTTTATAGGCAGAGAGGATCTTCTGGTTTGGATAAGCAACCAAAACCTGAATGGTTTCCAGTCATGGCCAAATGTGGCTTTCTGGTGTTCACCAATTTAGCAGCCAGTCACTAAAGCAGTCATTGGAAATGCCTGGGTTGAGACAGAGGAAAGACGGGCTGATTTTGGCTTTCTATCTCCCTCTCCCGTTTCGGATTTATGGCAGGTCGGTGCCAGGCCGGATGGCACTGTGGGAGAGGAGGACATTCTTTGGAATCCTTAAAGGCCAAAATGCTGTTTTTAGAAGGAAAGGTACTTCCAGGACCATACTATGGCCTTTAACTTAATTTGTCAATTAAAGAAAGAAAGAAAGCCTCTCAAAAGAATCACGCAAATAAAAGGAAGCCGCCAGAGGCTGCTTCCAGGGAAAGAAAAGAGGTGTTTGCAATGCCGAGACCAAAGACGTGGATGAAATATTTTCCAAAGAGGATTGTGAAACACTTCAAAACTTCATTATAGGTTCTTACTGGCCTCCTGCCCCGGGCATCTGCAGGTAACTACCTGTACTTTAGACCTACAAAGTGGGCATTTTAGAAAGATCTTGCTAGAGTGACATGAGCTCTCCAATCTATTTTTTCACATTTCAAAACTTAATTTTGGTCAGATTATGTAATTGAGGCATTGAACAATACCATCTGGAGATTTCTATCATGTTAAGATAACATGAAATTTAACACATTGAAATAGAAAATGTTTTTGATAAAAATTCAAATGTTTTTGATAAAATTCAAGGGACATCTTTAAAAACAAAATCTTTGCCTTTTGGATGGTACTTGCCTAGCATGGGGATTACGAAATAACATCTAACTAATCAATTTCAAATTTTATCTACTCTACTGCCATCTCTAATCAGATGATGCCCAAAAGTACATCTTAAATTGAAAAACTTCTCTAATATGTATTCATGCTTCTATTCCCTTAGAATTTGTTCCCTTAGAATTTGTATTCTAATGCAGGAAGACAGTAAATAAATATTTGAAAATATATAATACACCAGTTGGTGATTAATGCTCTGGAAAAATATAAAGCAGGGTAAAGAGGACAGAGTGTGTGGGTAGGGGCCTTACATTTTATAAGAGGTAAATTTATTGATACTGGGGGAAGAATAACTTGAAAAGAGGGAACGGCAAGTGCAGCCACCAAGACAAGAGCTCGCTTGGCCTAGCCACGTAACAGAAATCAAGACGCTTACTGTGGCTGGAACACACTGGAAAGAATGAAAGTCAGAGACGGGGAAAGGGTCAGGTCATGCAGTTTCTTGTATAAAGCTACTGAAGGATTTTGGTAAAATGAGTGAAATGATCTATCTTAAATTTGAAAAGATCACCCTGGTGAGCCAAGATTTTACTAGGTAGCAAATGGAAGCAGGGAGACGGCTAGGAGATAAGAGGTAGTGGTAGCTTAGATCAGGGTGATAAAAATTAGATTCCCAATATGTGATGAAAGCTGGTTGACACGATCTGCTGATGTGTTATGTGAGAGAAAGAATCAGAGATGAATTAAAGTTTTTTGACCTGAACAACTGAACAAAGGAAGATGTCTATTACCGGGATGGATAATTTGTGGGGGTGGAGGGGAAGCTTTTAAACTTCCTACTGAAATTATAAGTTCAGTCTTAACCAAGCCAATTTTGAGCTGCCTTCTAGAGCCTTGCATGGAGATATTAAGGATGGAGTTGAGTATAAGTCTGGAGTTCAGGAAAGTGATTCAATATAGGAATAGAATACGAGTGTCAACAACATATTGATGGCAGCTATATCACGACAGAAGATAAAAGGTAGAAACAGAAGAATCCAAACAACCCAAAAAGTGGGATTTGGGAAAGATGAGCAGAAACCAGGAAAGGACAGTAGAGGATCAAGAAAGAGGAGGATCACAGAAGCCAAATGAAGAAAGTGTTTCAAAAGGATAGAGTGATTAGCTGTAGCAAATACCCCTACAACATTGACCAAGTTGAGTGCTGAGGATTAACTATTGGATTTGCCAATATTGAGCCATTGATGATCATTTTTTTTGTTTATTTTTTATTTTAAATCTTCATTTTATTGAGATATATTCACATACCACGCAGTCATATAAAACAAATCGTACATTCGATTGTTCACAGTACCATTACATAGTTGTACATTCATCACCTAAACCAATCCCTGACATCTTCATTAGCACACACACAAAAATAACAAGAATAATAATTAAAGTGAAAAAGAGCAATTAAAGTAAAAAAGAACAGTGGGTACCTTTGTCTGTTTGTTTGTTTGTTTCCTTCCCCTAATTTTCTACTCATCCATCCATAAACTAGACAAAGGGGAGTGTGGTCCTTATGGCTTTCCCAATCCCATTGTCACCTCTCATAAGCTACATTTTTATACAATTGTCTTCAAGATTCATGGGTTCTGGGTTGTAGTTTGATAGTTTCAGGTATCCATCACCAGCTACCCCAATTCATTAGAACCTAAAAAAGGATTGTCTAAATTGTGTGTAAGAGTGCCCACCAGAGTGACCTCTTGGCTCCTTTTGGAATCTTTCTGCCACTGAAGATTATTTCATTTCCTTTCACATCCCCCTTTTGGTCAAGAAGATGTGCTCCATCCCACGATGTGGGGTCTACATTCCTGCCCGGAAGTCATATTCCACGTTGCCAGGGAGATTCAGTCCCCTGGGTGTCTGATCCCACGTAGGGGGGAGGGCAATGATTTCACCTTTCAAGTTGGCTTAGGTAGAGAGAGAGGGCCACATCTGAGCAACAAAGAGGCATTCAGGAGGAGGCTCTTAGGCACAATTATAGGGAGGCCTAGCCTCTCCTTTGCAGCAACAGTCTTCCCAAGGGTAAATCCTGTGGTAGAGAGCTCAACCCATCAAACCACCAGTCCCCTATGTCTGTGGTCATGTTAGCAACCATCAAGGTGGGGTAGGCCAATACCCCTGCATTCTCCACAGGCTCCTCAAGGGGGCTCTACATATTTTTTTCCTTGTTTTTTTATTTTTTTAAACTTTTTTTTTAAATCAACTGTATGAAAAATAAAAAAATAAAAAAAAATAATTTAAAAAAAACATACAATAAAAGAACATTTCAAAGAGACCATAACAAGGGAGTAAGAAAAAGACAACTAACCTAAGATAACTACTTTACTTCCAACGTGTTCCTACTCTACCCCAAGAAAGTTACCTAATATAGCAACATTTCTGTGAACTTGTTCCTACTATACCCATCAGAAATTAACAGACCATAGTTATTCCTGGGCATTCTCAGAATGTTAAATTTACCCACAATAGCTTATCTGTTCTTCTTGGATTATTGTTCCCCCTTCCTTAATTGCTCTCTATTGCTAGTTCCCCTACATTCTACATTATAAACCATTCGTTTTACATTTTTCAAAGTTCACATTAGTGGTAGCATATAATATTTCCCTTTTTGTGCCTGGCTTATTTCGCTCAGCATTATGTCTTCGAGGTTCATCCATGTTGTCATATGTTTCACGAGGTCATTCCTTCTTACTGCTGTGTAGTATTCCATCGTGTGTATATACCACATTTTATTTATCCACTCATCTGTTGAAGGACATTTGGGTTGTTTCCATCTCTTGGCAACTGTGAATAATGCTGCTACAAACATTGGCATGCAGATATCTGTTCGTGTCACTGCTTTCCAATCTTCCGGGTATATACTGAGAAGTGCAATTGCTGGATCGAATGGTAACTCTATATTTAGTTTTCTAAGGAACTGCCAGACTGACTTCCAGAGTGGTTGAACCATTATACAGTCCCACCAACAATGAATAAGAGTTCCAATTTCTCCACATCCCCTCCAGCATTTGTAGTTTCCTGTTCGTTTAATGGCAGCCATTCTAATTGGTGTGAGATGGTATCTCATTGTGGTCTTAATTTGCATCTCTCTAATAGCTAGTGAAGCTGAACATTTTTTCATGTGTTTCTTGGCCATTTGTATTTCCTCTTCAGAGAACTGTCTTTTCATATCTTTTGCCCATTTTATAATTGGGCTGTCTGTACTATAGTCACTGAGTTGTAGGATTTCTTTATATATGCAAGATTTCAGTCTTTTGTCAGATACATGGTTTCCAAAAATTTTTTCTATTGAGTTGGCTGCCTCTTTACCTTTTTGACAATTTCCTTTGAGGTACATAAACTTCTAAGCTTGAGGAGTTCCCATTTATCTATTTTTTCTTTTGTTTTTCTTTTGTTGCTTGTGCTTTGGTTGTAAAGTCTAGGAAGTGTCTGCCTAATACAATATGGATATCTAACTCTACCAGCCCCATTTGTTGAAAAGACCATTATGACCCAGTTCAGTGACTTTGGGGGACTTATCAAAGATCAGTCGGCCTTAGATCTGGGGGTTTATCTCCGAATTCTCAATTTGATTCCATTGATCTATATGTCTATCTTTGTGCCAGTACCATGCTGTTTTGACAACTGTGGCTTTATAATAAGCTTCAAAGTCAGGGAGTGTAAGTCCTCCCACTTTGTTTTTCTTTTTTAGAGTGTCTTTAGGAATTCGAGGCATCTTCTCTTTCCAAATAAATTTGATAACTAGCTTTTCCAAATCTGCAAAGTAGGTTGTTGGAATTTTGATTGGGATTGCATTGAATCTGCAGATGAGTTTGGGTAGAATTGACATATTAATGACATTTAGTCTTCCTATCCATAAACATGGAATATTTTTCCATCTTTTAAGGTCCCCGTCTATTTCTTTTAGTAGGGTTATATAGTTTTCGTTGCATAGGTCTTTTACATCTTTGGTTAAGTTTATTCCTAGGTACTTGATTTTTTTAGTTGCTATTGAAAATGGTATCTTTTTCTTGAGTGTCTCTTCAGTTTGTTCATTTCTAGCATATAGAAACATTACTGACTTATGTGCATTAATCTTGTATCCTGCTACTTTGCTAAATTTGTTTATTAGCTCTAGTAGCTGTCTCGTCGATTTCTCAGGGTTTTCCAGATATAAGATCATATCATCTGCAAACAGTGACAGTTTTACTTCTTCTTTTCCAATTTGGATGCCTTTTATTTCTTTGTCTTGCCGGATTGCCCTGGCTAGCAGTTCCAGCACAATGTTGAATAACAGTGGTGACAGCGGGCATCCTTGTCTTGTTCCTGATCTTAGAGGGAAGGCTTTCAGTCTCTCACCATTGAGTACTATGCTGGCTGTGGGTTTTTCATATATGCTCTTTATCATGTTGAGGAAGTTTCCTTCAATTCCTACCTTTTGAAGTGTTTTTATCAAAAATGGATGTTGGATTTTGTCAAATGCTTTTTCAGCATCTATTGAGATGATCATTTGATTTTTCCCTTTCAAATTGTTAATGTGTTGTAATATATTGATTGATTTTCTTATGTTGAACCATCCTTGCATGCCTGGAATGAACCCCACTTGGTCATGGTGTATGATTTTTTTAATGTGTCTTTGGATTTGATTTGCAAGTATTTTGTTGAGGATTTTTGCGTCTATATTCATTAGGGAGATTGGCCGGTAGTTTTCCTTTCTTGTAGCATATTTGCCTGGTTTTGGTATTAGATTAATGTTAGCTTCATAAAATGAGTTAGGTAGTATTCCATTTTCTTCAATGTTTTGAAAGAGTTTAAGTAAGATTGGTATCAGTTCTTTTTGGAAAGTTTGGTAGAATTCCCCTGTGAAGCCATCTGGCCCTGGGCATTTATTTGTGGGAAGATTTTTGATGACTGATTGGATCTCTTTGCTTGTGATGGGTTGGTTGAGGTCTTCTATTTCTTCTCTGGTCAGTCTACGTTGTTCATATGTTTCCAGGAAATTGTCCATTTCCTCTACATTATCCAGTTTGTTGCCATACAGTTGTTCATAGTATCCTCTTATAATTTTTTTAATTTCTGCAGTTATGTCACCTTTTTCATTCATTATTTTGTTTCTATGGGTCTTCTCTCTTTTTGATTTTGTCAGTCTAGCTAGGGGCTTGTCAATCTTGTTGATCTTCTCAAAGAACCAACTTTTGGTGATATTTATCCTCTCTATTGTTTTTTTGTTCTCTATGTCATTTATTTCTTCTTTAATCCTTGTTATTTCTTTTCTTCTACTTGGTTTAGGATTGCTTTGCTGTTCATTTTCTAGCTTCTTCAGTTGATCCATTAGTTCTTTGATTTTGGCTCTTTCTTCCTTTTTAATGTATGCGTTTAGTGCTATAAATTTCCCCCTCAGTACCACTTTTGCTGCATCCCATAGGTTTTGGTAAGTTGTGTTCTCATTTTCATTCATCTCTATATATTTAGCAATTTCTCTTGCTATTTCTTCTTTAACCCACTGATTGTTTAGGAATGTGTTGTTTAACCTCCAGGTATTTGTGAATTTTCTAAGTCTCTGATGGTTATTGACTTCTAATTGTATTCCATTATGGTCAGAGAATGTGCTTTGAATAATTTCAATCTTTTTAAATTTATTGAGGCTTGTTTTATGTCCCAGCATATGACCTATTCTGGAGAAAGTTCTGTGAGCACTAGAGAAGTATGTGTATCCTGGTGATTTGGGATGTAATGTTCTATATTATATCTGTTAAATCTAATTCATTTATCAGATTGTTTAGGTTTTCAATTTCCTTATTGGTCTTCTGTGTGGTTGATCTATCTATAGGAGAGAGTGATGTGTTGAAGTCTCCCACAATTATTGTGGAAACATCAATTGCTTCCTTTAGTTTTGCCAGTGTTTCTCTCATGTATTTTGTGGCACCTTGATTGGGTGCATAGACATTTATGATTGTTATTTCTTCTTGTTGAATTGCCCCTTTTATTATTATGTAGTGGCCTTCTTTGTCTCTCAAAACATCCCTGCATTTAAAGTCTATTTTATCTGAGATTAATATTGCTACACCTGCTTTCTTTTGGCTGTAGCTTGCATGAAATATTTTTTCACATCCTTTCACTTTCAATTTCTTTGTGTCCCTGTGTCTAAGATGAGTCTCTTGTATGCAGCATATTGACGGTTCATTTTTTTAATCCATTCTGAGAATCTATGTCTTTTAATTAGGGAGTTTAATCCATTTACATTCAACGTTATAACCGTGAAGGCATTTCTTGAATCAGCCATCTTATCCTTTGGTTTATGTTTGTCATATATATTTTTCCACTCTCTCTATTAATATCCTTTAATGTACCCATACTGAATCTGTTTAGTACTGAACCTTTCTCCAAGTCTCTCTGTCATTTCTTTGTTTCTCTGTCTGTAGGGCTCCCTTTAGTATCTCCAGTAGGGCAGGTCTCTTGTTAGCAAATTCTCTCAGCATTTGTTTGTCTGTGAAAAATTTAAGCTCTCCCTCAAGTTTGAAGGAGAGCTTTGCTGGATAAAGAATTCTTGGCTGGAAATTTTTCTCACTCAGAATTTTAAATATATCGTGCCACTGCCTTCTCGCCTCCATGGTGGCTGCTGAGTAGTCACTACTTAGTCTTATGCTGTTTCCTTTGTATGTGGTGAATTACTTTTCTCTTGCTGCTTTCAGAACTTGCTCCTTCTCTTCCATGTTTGACGGTGTGATCAGAATATATCTTGGAGTGGGTTTATTTGGATTTATTCTATTTGGTGTTTGCTGGGCATTTATGATTTGTGTACTTATGGTGTTTAGAAGATTTGGGAAGTTTTCCCCAACAATTTCTTTGAATAGTCTTCCTAGACCTTTACACTTTTCTTCCCCTTCTGGAACACCAATAAGTCTTATATTTGGATTTTTTATATTATGTATCATATCCCTGAGGTCTGTTTTGATTTTTTCGATTTTTTCCCCATTCTTTCTTTTGTGCTTTCATTTTCCATTCTGTCATCTTCCAGGTCACTGATTCATTGTTCAACTTCCTCTAGTCTTGTACTGTGAGTATCCAGAATCCTTTTAATTTGGTCAACAGTTTCTTTAATTTCCATAAGATCATCTATTTTTTTATTTAGTCTTGCAATGTCTTCTTTATGCTCTTTTAGGGTCTTCTTGATATCCTTTGTATCCCATACTATGGTCTCATTGTTCATCTTTAGTTCTTTGATTAGTTGCTCTAGGGACTGTGTCTCTTCTGATCTTTAGATTTGGGTGCTTGGGCTTGGGTTATCCATATCGTCTGTTTTTTTCATATGCTTTAGAATTTTCTGTTGTTTTTGGCCTTGGCATTTGCTTAACTTGATAGGGTTCTTTTAAGATTTGTAGACCAATTGAAGTCCTTATCTCTAATTTATCTGATCTACAGCTTTGTGGCGTGCACTTTCTCTAACTAACCAGCAGGTGGCATCCGCGAGCCACCTGTTCTCCACAAGGCAGTTCTCCCCTGCTTTGCCTTTGTGGTGAGGAGGGGAGTGAGTCTTGTGGGGTTCAATTGGTGTACCAAGCTTGCGTGTGTAGTTGGTGTTGCCCGCCCTGTATGTGGGGCATGTGTCTGGGCGGTCAGGAAAGGGGGGGTGGCTCTAACAATCAAATCTCCCTTGTGTTCCTGGAGTTTTAAAGCTGCTGCAATAGTCTAATCCTTCAGTTCAGTCCTGCCACAGTTTGTCTCTGCCACTGAGACAAACTTGGTATTGGCACAAGTCCTTGGTATTGGCATATGGCCCCTGAGACTTGCGAGTGGGTCCCTCTTCCAGGCCTTGCACCCCCTGGTCCTCTGTTGAGGGATGACTGTGCTATGTCACAGGTGAGTGACATCCCCCCAGGGCAGTTCTGGGCTACTGGGCTGTGTAGGGAGGCTCCCAGTCTGCAGAAATTATGGCTGAATGGGGCTTTGTTAATTCACACTGCTCCACCTTCCCAACTCTGAGACAACCAGCTGAGGGTGCAGGGAAGGCTAATGTCCATGCCCAGTTTTGTGGTGTGTGCATGTTATTTGAAGCACTTCCGTCACACTGGGTTGTCTGAGGCAGCTCTGGGCTATGGGGCTGGCGATGGGCAGGAGTGTTTCCTGTCCACCAGGATGATGGCTGTGAGCGGACACCCCCCTTTTCTTGGGAAGTTGTGGTGTTTAGTGAATTTTCTCAGCCACTGGATTATTGCCTTTTGTCTCAGAGCTCTCTTAGTTCTGCTCTTGACTTGACCTGCCCAAATTGCAAGTCTTTGAGGCTTTCTATATTGGGCTTCTTAGTGTAATTGTTTTAGACACAGAAAAAAAAAAGATTAAAAAAAAAAAAAAAAGCCCTCCTCACAGATCTAATGGGTTATTGAAATGCTAAGAGACAAAGCATTTAGGGCCATTAAGGAAAGATCCAGGGGGCAGAGAGATCAGTTTTTCTTTGGGATTTGCATATGAGCCTCAGGGCCTGAGCTCTGCCCTTCCCCTTTCTATGTTCACCAGAACTCCAAAAAGCCTCTGCTTTCATTTTGGAGTTTTTCTTGCTGTTTTTTGCTATGCCTATCTCGTCTCTGCTGGGCTGGCTGCTCTCAGATTCTCTCGTGTCTGGTCTCGGTCTCTGTATGGTTGGAGTTTGGATCAGTAGAGTGAATTTCTGATAAGAGCCGCCACTGCAGTTCTCTCTTCTCCTTCCCAGCGCTGATGGCCCCTCCTCCCACGGAACTGAGCCTGGCAGGGAGGGGTGCGGGTCCCCTGGCCACAAAAACTTGCAGATTTCACTGATCTCAGCAGTTCGACATGTTCATGAGTGTTGTATGAAGTATGCCCAAAGTCAAATTGCTCTGCGGTGTCCAGTCCACGCAGTTCCTGGCTTTCTACCTACTTTCCTGGAGGAGTAACTAAAACATACAGCTCAGCAATCTGCCATCTTGCCCCGCCTCCTCCATTGATGATCTTTTAAGAGCTCTTTTGTTACAGTGGTGGATACAAAAACCTCATTAGAGTGGGTCTGAAGGAGAATGGGGAGAGAAGTAGTAGTATAAGGAAAACACTTTGGCAGATTAATGGGGTGGTAGCTGGAAGGGGACATGGTAACAGAGGAGTTTTGGGTTTTGGGTTTGTTTTAAGATGGGAGATATTTTGAACATGCTCTTACTATGGAAATCATCCAGTGGAGAAGGAAAAATTGATTATGACATTGAGAGAAGGAATGGGATTTAATGCATAGAGAAGTTGATCTTGTATGACCGCAGGAAGAAAGGCAGGGTAGACATTTACTGGTGCAGGTGTGTTGGTAGTGGTGATGGTGGGGATTTATCATAATGCTCTTTGGATTGCTGCTAGGAAACAAGGACAAAGATAAGAGTGAGCAGGGAGGAAGAGTGGACAGATTAAGGAAAGAGGAGAAGGAGTGTGGAAGAGTGACTATTCTAGGAAAATACAGTGAGATTTCCAGGTTGCACAAAGGGCCCAGTATAAGTTCAAGGTCAAACATAAAGAGAGACTGGTCACTTTTACTTTTGGTCGCATTCAACTGGCCAGATATACCTCAATATCAAATGTTGGCAAGTCAAAACCACACATACATTGCTGGTGCTACTACCATTTCCTAAAATAGTTTGGCAAATGTCTATCAGTCATAGACTGAGTTAAATAATTTCCAGGTATGTTAAAAAGTACACTACTACCTCTGTGTTCAATATTTTACAGATATGTGCAGCCTTGCATTTCTTTTCATTACAATTATTCATCAATGTATCAATATTTTAATTCAAAGAAGTCAGCTGACTATCATGTGACTTCCGATGATCACTTTGCAAGAAACACTTTTACAATCTACTCTGTACTCAGATTCTATTCATTTTGGAGGTTATTTTAAAAATAAATTTCATGAACTTTTCCTTATTATATAATACGTTTTTGTTCATTGTAGAAAACTCAGTGAAATTGTAAAATGCTACATTCAGGGTCGATAGGGCAGTGGCTCTGGAGAAATTATGATGGTGCTGCATTATTTATTTTACATCCTTGTGCAGAGGGGCCTTGAAAAGGCAGAGGGAAGCCGGGGCTCTGGTGCTCAGGAGAAATAAGATGAGGGAGAGAGGACTTTGGCTAAAGGAGGAACAGCCCCAACACTTCAGAGCTAAGGAGGAGAGTAGTCAGTTGGGGAAACCCCTATAAAATGGTCTTTCCCTTGGATTTTAGAAAGAATTATTTGACATCAAGTTGGAGGTTTTTCCTTTTCTGAACTGTGCTTTTCATGTGTCATTCCTAGGCTTTCAGTAAGCCTTTGGGGAACCACTGCAGTCTGGCGTGGCCTTTGCTGTGAGGGACGGCTCTGTGCCTTCTGAGACCCACACTTCAGGGGCATCTCTGATTCAAAAGAGAACTGGATCCTGGAAAGCAGCAATCCTTAGAGGAGTCCAAAGCACTGGTCTACAGAAGAGCCTCCCGTGGCCTTAGGATCAGCTCTGTAGAATCCCTGGGAAGAGCTCAGAATTCTCGGAGAAAGGAACACTATTAACTTATGTTCACTGGCATGGAAGTCTTGGGTTATGATGTGATGATAAATTGATCATGGAAGTGTGAAATCTTGAAGATACATATTTATGCTCAAAGAAGTTAGGTAAGTGATCATTTCCTTGGCATTGGCTTTCAACTGAAATGTTGACTTAACAAAACATTTATTTGTGAAATAGCAATATAACACCCCCAATATTTTCATAAACATTGGTTCTTTCTTATTAGTAAGTGTATTCATCCCATACCAGGAAATACTCAAGCAAATTTGTTAGCAAATGAATACATACTGCTGTTAAACATATGTTTGTAAAATTAATTGAAGTTATACTTAAAATGTATACATAATTTTTTAAAAGATTTGTTAAAAATTATCAGGCCAAAAATCTAAGTGAAAACAGGGTCCCAGAGAAGTGAAGCAGTCTTAGTCTGAGAGCATTTTTTGATGGAGGTGTGAGTTGTGAGTAAGTAAGAAATAACATACACAAACTCTCCAAAAACAAGTTTCTTGGTTTTATTTTTTGTTTTTAATTTCTCCCTCAGGACAGTGTACGTATTTCTGCAGCTACAAGCAACCCCTAAATGAAAGTAGCTTAAATAACAGAGATTTACTTTCAGTTCACACTATATGACCAGTCTGGGCCAGGGGTGGGTGGAGGGAGCCGAGAGCCACGTGGTCACTCAGGCACCCAGGCTGGGGACTCTCCCCACCTTGTGATGCTGATTTTCATCACAACGTGAAGCTGTAGCGGTTGTCTTGGTGGAGTAAGAGAGCCCAAACTGATGCACCACAGTTCAAAAACATTTCTCTCCTCAATTTCATTAGCCACAACAAGTCACCTGATTACTCCTAACTTCAAGGATGCTGAGAAACATAGTTTTCCAAATGTGGAGGGTAGGAGTGGGGTGAAGAGAATTATGGTGACAATTAGGAATGTCTTCCAAATTATTACAGTCCATCTTTATTTTTAAGCAGTTTTATTGAGATATAGTCACATACCATACAGTCCATCTAAAATGTGCAATCAGCTGTGCATTCATCACCACAATCAATTTTAGAACATTTTTCATTACTCCAAAAAGAAAATCCCCATACCCCTTAGCAGTCACCTCTCAGTCCCTCTATCCTTCCTCAGCCCTACATAACCACTAATTTTATTCTATCCCTATAGATTTATTTATGTTTATGTTTTATACTAATGGAATCATACACTGTGTAGTACTTTGTGTCAGGATTTTTCACTTAGCATAATTTTTAAATTATTGGTTTTTTTTTCAATTAGAGAAGTTGTAGATTTACATAAAAGTCATGCAAAAAATACAAAGTTCCAATATACCCCCCCAATGTTGAAACTTTGCATTAGTGTGGTACTTATGTCACAATTGATGAAAGAATATTAAAATATTGCTGTTAACTATAATCCATAGTTTGCATTAGTTGTATTTTTTTCTTATACACCACCCTTTTATTAACACCTGGTAATAGTGATGTACATTTGTTATAATTCATGAAAGAACATTATTATATTTGTACTATTAACCACAGTCATTGTCCACAACAGCGTTCACTGTTATACAGTCCCATACTTTACCCTCTAACTTTCCTTCAGTGACATACACAACCCAAAACTTCCCCCTTCCAACCACATTCACACACACAATTCAGTGCCATTAATTACACTCACAATAATGTGCTACCATCACCATATCCTTTTCCACACATTTACACTCAACTTAATTAGAAATTGTGCACAAATTAAGTGTCAGCTTCACATTCTCTACCCTCATTCTATCTCCTGGTAACCAGTATTCTAGTTTCTAACTCTATGAGTTTTCTTCTTATAATTTTATCATATCGGAGAAATCATACAGTATTTGTAGTTTTGTGTCTGGTTTATTTCTCTCAACATAATGTCCTTAAGGTTCATCCATGTTGTCACATGCATCGGGATTTCATTCCTTCTTACAGCTGAATAATATTCCATTGTATGTATAAACCACATTTTGTTTATCCACTCATGGTTTGATGGGCACTTGGGTTGCTTCCATCTTTTGGCAATTGTGAGTAATGCTATGAATATTGGTATGCAAATGTCTGCTCAAGTACCTGCTTTCAGTTCTTCTGGGTATGTATTTAGTGGTGGGGTTGCAAGGTCATATGGCAATTCTACACTTAGCTTCTCAAGGAACCGCCAGTCTGCCGCAGTGGCTGCACCATTTTACATTCCTACCAGCAGTGAATGAGTGTCCCTCTTTCTCCACATCCTCTTCAATACTTGTTGTTTTCTGACTTTGTATTTTTTTAATAGTGGCCATTCTAGTGGGTGTGAAATGATATCTCATTGTGGTTTGATTTGCATTTCCCTAATAGCTAGTGATGATTTCCTCTTTGAAAAAATATCTATTCAAGTCTTTTGCTCATTTTTAAATTAGATTGTGTACTCAGGTTCTCATGATTTATTTTGTTGCTTAATCATAACAGCATGTAATGCATGATGTCTTTAGACAGCTTTTTTAACTCACAATCAATTGACTGGCAAAAAATTTGGGAGATATGCTGGCAACTTTGTAACTTTGAGAAGACTGTGCCAAGTGGCTAAATTCTTGACTGACTTATTCTCCGGATGTCATTTTCAAATGAGGAATCATTGGAGCTGAGGGTCAGAAGCTGGCTAATAGAGTCAAGGGTTAATAAGATATTAGAGTCAGATTTCCTAAATTCTATCTCAGATCTGCCACTTAATAGTTATGTTTCTAGATATTCATTTTCCTCTCTCTGTATCAATGTCTGTAACAGGTATAGTATATCCTACCTGACACATAGATTTTTAGGAGAATTTAAATTAGATGGCTCTTGAAAAGTGCTTAGTAAATTATACTTATGAAGACACAGTAAATGTTATGTGTTACTCTTACCACTATGAAGCAAACTGAAAATAGAAAGAACATTCTCCTTTTAGAGAAGGTTTATTTTTCATGTAAGAAATTGAAAATGGTATGATCAAAATGACATTCTGGGATTTGAAGATACTGGAAGTTTCAAAGATAAGTCATTTCAGAAGTGATATAGTGTAGTTGGTCAGTTCATGCCAAGACCCATGGATGGGCACTGGGATTTGTGGTGGGGTAATGAGCGGTCACCATGTGCATGTGTGTGTGTATGTATATGCATATATTTGTATGTCTGTATATATGTATGTATGCATATATTATACAAATCATGATAAGATAAAATATTCCTCTATGTAATAAAATTATTTAAATGTTATAAAAATTTAAGTGCATTATATAGATAAACAGTCCACCAAGAAGTGAAAGGAGATTTTCAGGATAAGCAACACGATATATGTTTTAGGGGACAATTAATAGAAAATGGTATAATCTCATTTATGTTATTAGCTTAACAATTACTTTCTTAAATCTCTAATGAGAACAGCACATGAGACTTAGTAAAGTTAAAACAAGAGACCAGAAGAGCTAGAAAAAAGGGTAAGTAGGTAATCTACTGAGGATCAAATTCAGTTTTGAATCCTCCCTCATGGGGATGAAAATCCATGGAAAATCATTTCATGCTTCTGTAAAATTGCTTTCAATTATTTTGAAGGATTAGTAAACATTTGCAAAAGCTAATAGGACAGTCCAGTGCAACAGACATTTAACAGGATAGCTAAAACTAGCCTTTAAAATGAACACTGCATTTTTGAATTAAGAATTTGGACAAAGTCCTACTAGGCTTCTCTGGGTTTGGCTTTGAGCCTGTGAAAGTACTTATTATGGTCGGCCTCTGCTACTGAAACATTTACTAAGGCTGTATGTAGGCAGACTCGGTCAAAGGACAGAGCCTTCCAATTGCAGATGTTTTTCACTATATTTCAGTTCAAAATAGTCTGTTTCACTTCAGAACAGATTTCTTCCTCTTCTTTCCCATTTGAATTTTTTTTGAAAACAATTTTTATTGAGAAGGTGTACAATTTGATTAATTTGTAGAAACCTCAGTTACCAAAACCCAGATCAAGAAACAGAATAGACATTTCCTAGACTCCGGAAGCCTCACTTATGCTCCTTCTCTCTTGCTACCTTCCCCCCAAATGTAACCACTGTCATGATTTATAGCATCATATATTAATTTTACCTATTTTATAGAAATGGAATTGTATGATAGAGAATTTTGTTTTGAGATTCCTTCCAAATTTATTTGCCTTACCTAATATTGATGGGCATTAGGTTTCCAGGATTGGGCTATTATTCTTAGCACTGCTATGAATATTTTTTGCATCATTTTATGAATACGCATATATTATAGTATTGGATTCCTGGGTAATAAGGTATGCACATGTTTAGACTTAGAAGATATTATCAAGGAGGTTTTTGTAAATGCAATTTTATTGAGATAGATTCACATACCATAAAATCATCCAAAGTGTACAGTCATTCGGTCACAGTAGCATCATATAGTTGTGTATTCATCACCACAATCAATATTTTGAACATTTTCATTAATCCAAAAAATAAAAATTAAAATTAAAGTGAAAAAGAGCACACAAAACATCTCATACTCCTCCTCCCCCCTACTATTCATCTACTTTTTGTCGCCATTTTTCTACTCTGCTATCCATATACTGGATAAAGGGAGTGTGGGCCATACGGTTTTCACAATCACATGGTCGCACTGTGTAAGCTATATAGTTATATGATCATCTTCAAGAATCAAGGATACTGGATTGCAGTTCAACAATTTCAGATATTTCCTTCTAACTATTCCAATATAATGCATAATAATAACCCCCAGAATGACTTCTCAACTCCATTTGAAATCTCTCAGTCACTGAAACTATACTTTGTTTCATTTCTCTTTCCCCTTTTGGTCAAGAAGACTTTCCCAATCCTCTGATGCCCCATGTTGCCAGAGAGATTTGCACCCCTGGGAGTCATGTCCCATGTAGCGGGGAGGGCAATGAGTTTATCTGCTGAGTTGGCTTAGAGAGACAGGCAACATCTGAGCAACAAAAGATGTTCCCTGGGGGTGACCCTTAGACACAATTATAAGTAGGCTTAGCCTCTTCTTTGCAATAACAACCTTCATAAAGGCAAGCCCTAAGATCGAGGGCTTGACCTACTTAACTGGTAGTCCCCAATGCTTGCAAGAATATCAGGAATTCCCCAGGTGGAGAAGGTTAATATTCCACATTTTCCCCCAGTCCCTCAAGTGGGCTTTCCAAATACTTTTTATTCTCTGCCCAAATTACTCTGGGATGTATTGGGGTTTCACACTAACTTGTACAAACCAACCAGATCTCACACCCTTTTCAATGTTCCACGTAATTATGGTGGTTGAATAAACTGACCATACAAGTTAAATTGTATAATATGCTACAGAAAATGTAGATTTTGCACCAAATAAACATCTCTTCCTTTGGTCTCACATAGAAGTTGAAGTTTCAAAACATAGTCAATATAATCCTTTACCCTTTAGTCTGATTTATCTCAGTCCTAACCAAGTCCATTTTGTTCATATCTCTAATTGAAGTTTAATCTCCTTTTCAGCTTCTTTAACAGTTGCTGTACAGGGTAATGCTGACATTCATAGCTGCTGAACTTTGGCTCTGAGTCTCAGGTATCACAGAGATACATGAAGTTCCAGGGACCAACCAGGTTATACACAAAGAGCTCAGCATCTCAGAATTGAGAAATAACCGTTAAAAATCAGGAATAGATGTAACTGCTGTAAGAGCTTATAATCTAGGAACCTTTACCATAAGCCTTCTCCTGATAACCTATGCACTCAGATTCTATTCTCAGAGTTTGCACATTATAGTTAATCCATATCAGTGAGGCATTATGTTTGTCTTTTTGTTTGTAGCTTATTTCACTCAACCTGCTATCCTCAAGGTCCATTCACTTAGTTGCATACCTCACAACTTCCTTCTTGCCATTGCTCAGTATTCCATTGTATGTGTACATCAGAGTTCCCCATTCCATTTATCAGTTGATGTACCTTCAGCCACCTCTATGCATTACAAATCATGAATACTCCCACCATAAACACCAGAGTGCAATGTCCATTCATGTCCCTGCTTTTAGTTCTTCCAGATATATACACAATAACAGGGTTGCAGGACAATATGGCAACCCCATACTTAGCTTCCTATGGAACCACCACACTGCCCTCCAGATGGGCTGCACCATTCTACTTCTGTACCAAAAATGAATCCCTCTCTCTACATTTTCTCCAGCACTTGTATCCCTCTCTTTATTTTTTATACAGTTTTATTCACACACCACACAATCCATCCAAAGTAAACAATCACTGATTCCCGGGAAAATCATGTAATTATGCATTCACCACCACAATCTGCATGAAGACATTTCTATTTCTCCCACAAAGAAAGAGGAAAAGGAGGAAAAAAAATGAAGAATAAAAAATATAAAAGATAGATGAAAATAAAAATAAAATAAAATACAATGAAAAGGTCAGATGACAATACCACCAAGAATTTCATACCATTCCCTTATATCTCCCTCTTATAGACATTTAACATTGGTTTATTGCCTTTGTTACAATTAATGGAAGCGTCTTTCAAATTACTGTTAACTATAGACTCTGGCTTGTATTGACTGTGTTTTCCCCTGTACCATCCAATTTTCAACACCTAGCAATGTTGACATTCATTTGTTTTCCCTCATTTAAAAACGTTCTTATATTTGTACATTTAATCACCATCATTGACCACTCTAGGTTTTGCTATGTTTACAATCCCAGTCTTTATCTTCTATTTTTTCTTCTGGTGTCATACATGCCTATAGCCTTCCTCTTTCAACCATACTCACACTCCACTCCTCTTTGTTTAGAATACTTACAATTATTGTGCTACCATCACACAGTATTTTGCTATCCATTTCTGGATCTGTAAAATCAATCCTGTTGAACCTTCTGTACTCCTGCTGCATTAAATACCCGATCTCTTACCTCTTTCTATTTCCTGATAACTTGTGTTCTCAACTTTAACTCTCCAAGTTTGCTCATCAACGTTAGTTTATATTAGTGAGTCCATACAGTATCAGTTCTTTTGTTTCTGGCTAATTTCATTCAACACAGTGTCTATTGTTTACCATTTTGTCTTTTGGATTTTATATTTCATATCCTATTTTAATTTTTTTCTCTCCCTCTCTTTTTACCCTTTCTGATAGTCTTCATTTCTATACTCTTCTCCAAACCTCTCTCTCCTGTCTTTTCCTATCTTCTTGTAGTGCTCCCTTTAGTATTTCTTATAGAGCAGGTATCTTGTTCACAAACTTAGTGTCTGTTTGTCTGAAAATAATTTAAACTCTCCCTCATTTTTGAAGGACAGTTTTTCTAGATTCGGAATTCTTGGTTGGCAGTTTTTCTCTTTTGGTATCTTAAATATATCATACCACTACCTTCTCACTTCCATGATTTCTACTGAAAAATCCACACATGGTCTTATCAAGCTTCCCTTGTATGTGATGGATTGCTTTTCTTTTGCTGCTTTCAGAATTCTCTCTTTGTCTTTGACATTTGATAATCTGATTATTAAGTGTCTACGAGTGGGTCCATTCAGATCAATTCTCTTTGGGGTACACTGTACTTCTTGGATCTGTAATTTTATGTCTTTCATAAGAGATAGGAAACTTTCAATGATTATTTCCTACATTATTCTTTCTATTCCTGTGCCAGTTTGGGTCTATTATGTCCCCCAGAGAAAGCCATACTCTTTAATGCAATCTTGTGGGGACAGATGTATTAGTCTTGATTAGGTTGGAACCTTTTGATTGTTTTCCATGGAGATGTGACTCACCCAGCTGTAGGTAATAACACTGATTGAATTATTTCCATGGAGGTGTGGCCTTGCCCATTCAGCATGGGTCTTGCTTAATTTACTGGAGTCCTTTAAAAAGAGTTACACAGGCCCAGACACTTGCTGATGTTGATACTAGGAGTTGCTTGGAGATGCAGACAGAAGGAACATTTGGAGAGGTTAAGCTATGAGATGTAGCCCAGAGTCTGCCCTGGGATATGCTAAGACATGACACCAGGCACCTAGTGAGAAACAACCTGGGAGAAAGAACCAAAACACACGGGAGCTGAGAGAGACATTTTGGAGAAAGTGATTTTGAAACACAACCCAGGATCAGCAGATGCCAGCTACATGCCTTCCCAGCTAACAGAGATGCTCTAGATGCTATTGGCCCTTCTTCAGTGAAAGTATACTCTTGTTGATGCCTTAGTCTGGATACTTTTAAGGCCTTAGGACTGTACACTTATAACCTAATAAACTCCCTTTATAAAAGCCAATCCATTTCTGGTATTTTGCATAATAGTCCCTTTTCCCTAGTACTCTCTTTCTGGGACACCCATCACATATATATTCATGTACTTCATGTTGTCACTCAATTCCCTGAGACCTTGCTCATATTTTTCCATTCTTTTCCCTACATATTCTTTTCTGTGTTAGATTTCAGATGGTCTGTCCTCTAGTTCAAGAATTCTTTCTTCTGCCTCTTCAAATCTGCTGTTGTATGTCCCCCTTTCATCTCTTCTATTGTGCCTTTCATTCCTGTAAGTTCTGCCAATTGTTTTTTCAAATACTTGAGTTCTTCCTTATGTTTTCCCAATGTCTTCTTTATATCCTTCATCTCTTTTGCCATATCTTCCCTCAACTCATTGATTTGATTTTTGAATTGATTTGGCATATTTGTTTGAGGATCTTTAATTAGTTATTTCAACTCCTGTATCTCATTTGAAGTGTAAGTTTCTTCCTTTGACTGAGCCATATCTGTGTTCTTCCTAATGTGACTGATAATTTTTTTTGTCTAGGTATCTGGTTTCCTTCATTACTCCAATCAGACTTTCCCAGACCAGACGCATCCTGGTCTCAAGAGGAGGTTGTAATCAGTACCAAGCTTCCCTGAAGATGAGCCCCAGCAGATTTTCAGACTTTGCTGTGAGGCCTCAAGACTCTGTACTTTTCCTATCCTGCCAAGCAGGTGGCACTTATCAGCCCACAGCTCCCCACCAGTGTAAAGAGGTGCAGTGCCTTTATTTCACAGGAGACCCTGTCCCTGCCACCAACTGAAGATGTCAGAAGCTAAGCTTAAGCTGTTTCTGTCCACCATCCCAGGCCCTGGGGTCTGAATTATTGGGGAAAGGTCAGCTACTTGAGCTGGGCCCTGCCCCCTCCCTTTTCTTAGGGAAGATAAGCCCTTTAGGGAATTATCTCCTTCACTTGACTTCTTCCTTTGTCTCTCTGACTATCTTAACTCTATCCTTGCCTGGGTCAGGGCTGACAATTGAAAGTGCTTGAGGCTTTCTCTAAAGAGCTACTTAGAATGAAAGAAAAAAAAAAGAGAAAATAAAATCAGTCCCCAGCCCCAAAGTTTTACCAGTCAAGAGCTGGAGTTGGTACCCAGTTCTATGTGCCCTTTTTCTTGGGACACAGCCCTTTTCCAGTGTTCTGAGCTCAGCCAACTTCAAAAGTCTCTGTTTTTTTTTTTTTTTCTGTCAGCTCTGCCTGCTCTCTGCTGGTAGAAACCTTGAGTTCCTTTCCTGCTTGCTCCAGTTTTGTCTGTGCTCTTGGTTGAGCTACCTTTCCTTGCTCCTAGTAGACTGCTTCTTTTTCCCACAGAGAAGTGTTTCAATTCAGCCTGCCATGCCAGTGGGGGAGGGGCACCAGCTCTGCAGTTTGGAGAGCTTTACTTACAGTTCTATGCTGTGATCTCAGCTGTTCCATACATTACTGACTGATGCATGCTGTGTGTCCTCTCACAAAAGTCTCCCAAACAGTGTTCCAGACTATTTACTAGTTGTTCCTGGCTATTTAGTATTTGTTCTAGGAAACTAACTAAATTCCACCATCCTTCCCCACCTCCCTGTCAAAGAGTTTTGCATAGAGATTGTAACAATTTAAATTCCCACTAGCAGTGTATGAATTCCTGTTATATGATTGCCAGCATTTGGCACTTTGGTGTTTTGTTGCTTTCCATTTAACCATGTAAGTCCTTCAGCTTCTGTTTTCTTCCTCAAAAGTGACTTGGTTATAGACCTTTGCATTTCTATATGCATTTTATGATTAGCTGGCAAAATTTTCACAAAATCTGCGGAGATAGAGAGTGGGATAGCTTGAATCAATATATCAATTTGGGGGAGAATTAACATCTTCTCAATAGTGACCTTGCAATTCATGAACATGGTATATTTGTTTGTTGTTGATAGGATTGCAATTGATTTTTACATACTGACCTTATATCCAGTGATTTTGCCATATTCACTTATTAATTCTAATAATAATAACTGAATAATGTCTTTTTGCTTTTCCTTTTAAATATTTATAAATTTTCCCTTACTTTACTGTCTCTCCTGTAACATGATAAATTAAAGTGATGAAAGTAGAATCCTTGTCTTGTTCCCATTTTCAGGAAGAAAGCTTTCAATAATTCACCATTAGCTGAAAGGCATTTTTTTTTTTGGTGGGGGGGGTTGGTTTTCCTTAGATCAATAAGATTTCCTTCTAATCCTAGTTGCTAAAAGCTTTTATTATGGGTGTCTATTGAATTTTATCAAATGCTTTTTTCAGCTAATGTTGACATGATTTTATGATTTTTCTTCTTGTTTTCTGATAATATGGTGACTTACTTTGATTGATTAGCCAATGTGCATAATGGATTCTTCTTTTATTTAATATTGCAGAATTTGTTATGCTAATCTTTTTTTAACTTAGGATTTTTTTTGCCTCAATTCTCAGACATTGGTTTATAATTTTCTTATATATCCTTTATGGGGTTCAGTATCAAGGATCAACTAACATGATAAAAATCAAATGAAAACCATTCCCCTTTTTTCCTATACTTTCAAAAAGTTTGTATAAATTGGCAAGTTACATTTTTAATATTTGGAAGAATTTGCTGGTAAAACTGGATATTAAGAGCTTTGTGGGAAAGTTTGTATTAACTGCTCAAATTTCTCTGGAGCATTCAGATCTTCTATTTCTCCCTGTGTTATTTTGATCAATTGTGTTTTTCAAGGGTTTTGTATGTTTCCCCTAAAATACTCTTATTATCCTTTTAATGTCTGTAGCACATAGATAGTGATGTCTTCTTTTACATTCCTCTTTCTTTTATCATTGATAGGTTTTGCTATGTTTTATCTATTTTATCATTTATTTCAAAGAACCATTATGTGACTCTGCTGATTTTCTACATTATATGTTTGTATTCTATTTGACTGATTTCTGCATTTACACTTATGCCTTTTTTTTTCTTTCCCTTTCTTTGGAAGTGATTTGATATTCTTCTATGTTCTTCAAATGGAAGCTTAAGTTACTGATTTTTAATCTTTCTTTTTCCTAACATATTCCTTCAAGACTATATATTTCCCTCTAAGTACTGCATTATTTGCATCTCACATGCTTTGATATATCAGTTTAAAATGCTTCTTAATTTCTATTTTGAATTCTACCTTGACATAGGAGTTATTTGGAAGCTTATTCCTTCCTTTCCAAATATCTGGAATTATTATATTTTTATTTTGTTATTGACTTCTATCATAATTGCATTGTGGAGAGGGAACATACTCTAATTTATTTCATTTTTTTGCAATTCATTCATCTTTGCTTTTTGACCCAAAATATGATTAATTTCGGTATATTTGCATGTGATCTTGAAAATGAGTTTTATTTCAGCATTTTAAGTTTTAGTCTTCTCTAAATTACAGCTAGGTCAAGCTTGTTAATATTGTTGTTCAGATCTTTTATAACCATACTGATTTTTGTTTGCCTTTATTGGCTATTGAGAGAGATGTGTTAAACTCTTCCACTATGATTGTAGATTTCTGTATATCTCCTTCCAGCTGATTAGATTTTTTTAATTATTTCAACACTTAAATATGTTTACTGTTTTTAGAGTTCTGAAAGTGTTGAAAGTGATGACTTCTTGGAGTCTTATTATTTGCTTTTTTGCGTCTTTTTTTCTGGCTGTTTTACATTTTTTTCTATTTGGTCTTCTATGAGTTTTTGTACCTTTACTAAGATCTGCCTTGGCATACCTTTCTTCATACTTTTTCTGTGTAGATTCTGTGAGCTTCTCCAATTTGTAGTTGATGTAATTAATTACCATGGGGGCATTCTCAGCATTTATCCCTTCAAAAATTAACTTTAATTCATTCTCTCTTTTCTGTTTTTCTGGAGCTGAAATTACACAAAGATTAGAACATTTCATTATATCCCACATGCCTCCTTCACTATTTTCTTTATTTTTCTGTTATTATTTTCCTCTCTTTTATTCCATTTGGATATTTTCTATTGCTCTTATGGCATTAATCCTCTGTTCCCTTGTAAGCCCATCTGTTGATGTATTAATTCCAGTTCTTGTGTTTTTTATGTCTAGAATTTCTACTCTTATAATAGAGACCAATATTTGTTTGAAACTTTATATGTTTTAATGTACTTCTCCATCTTTCCCTGTATTTTCTTTATCAGAGTAACCAGAGATATTTTAAAGTCCTTGTATCCAGTTCCAATATCTGGATCACCTATAAGACTATTTCTTTTTTGTTTTTCTGTTTTTCTCTATTACACTGAAGGTGAAATTCCTCCAAATCCCACCATACAATTTTAGTTTTTAACGCATAGTTCTCTTTAAAGGTTCACTTTTGTTGTTTGTGGGGTAAATTTTGTTTGTTTTTTTTTTTCAAAATCAACCAATTTCCCTTTAAAATTTTACACATATACATAAGCTGCTGATAAACCCTTCTCTTCTTGAAAGTTGAGAATTAATTATAAAATACATGTAGAGTAGTCATAAATTAAAATTATGTGCTATAATTAATATGCACATATTGTTGGTAGAGTTTTAACACTAGATATATTGCATCTATAATTGATCCTTTAATTTTCACATGATAATGTGCATAGCTCCCAGAAAACTTAACTCTAGTGAAATGAATATGAAATGAAACCTAACTGGATCCCTAAGAATGTCTTTAGAAATTTGTTTATTGTTCCATATTGTTTAAGGTCAGGAAAATGGATTGTGATGAGCAAATAAAAACAAACCCAATACAATGCATTAAAATTTTTTGGTTCCAATTTGAGAAGCAAAATGGCCACCCCACTCCTTAAATGTGGGTGCACATAGTGACTTCCTTCCAAAAAGTACAGTTTGCAAATGAGGGCAAGAAAGTAACCTTACTGTGGAGAAAGCTAACGCTACCTCAACCAGGTGATTAAGATTAACATCAGCAGTGACAAATCATGTTGATTTTTTGTATCCTTCATATGATGTGATGAAAATGGCACTTTGCCTCTCTGGGTTGTCCTCCCCAAAACACATAACTCAGGTCTAACCCTGAGAAAAACACTGTACACACCCAAATTGAGAGACATTCTACAAAATAACTGACCAGTACTCTTCAAAACATGCAAGGTCATAAAAACAAGCAAAGTCTGAAAAACAGTCACAGTCAAGGGATGCCTAAGGAAACACAGTCACTAAATGCAATGTGTGGGATCCTGGAACAGAAGAAGGACAATAGATAAAAGTTGAGGATGACTGAACATAATATGGACTAAATTAACTTATTAATAATGCATCAATCTTGGTTCATTAGTTGTGACAAATGTACTGTAGTAATGTCAGATGTTATCAATGGAGGAAATTGTGTGCAGCGTATACCAGAACTCTACATAAGATCTTTGCAACTTTTCAGTAAATCTAAAAATATTACAAAATTAAAATTTCTTTAAAAAATAGTTTGACTTCTCATATCTTGGAAGGGAAAACTGGGTAAAATAATGGCACAATTATGTGTGTTTTCTTTCTTTATAACAAACCTAGCCCAGCATAAATTATTGATAGCCATTTCCCAGGCTAACGTGGGTTTTTCATTGCCTGTTGACTTACTATTGTACTATTTGTAGGCAAATATCAACAAATTATATGACAGAAACTATACAGACTAAAGCCAAACATAATTGACCATATTTTTACTCTAATTTTCACATAAAATGACTCTGAATATACTTCATACATTATATACAGGGAACATGGATAAGGGCAATAGATGAGTTGAGGGAAAATTCATCAAAAGTTTTAAGTACAAAAACATTCTTAATGAAGTTCTAACTACATGTTACCTCTAGCTTGGCAATTCCTCCCGCTACCATACAATCCCTTCATAGTATAACCTGTGATATGTAGAATGTATGCAGTATATATGTGGTAAAAATCCTCTACTTTCTCCTTTAAAATGAATACTATATTCCATACCAAATTCTAAATATTAGCATGGCTTTGCATTTTGTTATTAAAACAACGATCACTTCTTAATTATTAGTCTACAATTATTACCTGGATGACAATTTTGTAACTATGGGCATTTTAGCACCATTTTTCCTAATCTAATGTTTTATTTTAATAATCCTTAGATCATTTCCTTTTCAAGTTATATCTTTCTTCAAGACTATATAGCTATTTAAATTTAAAATAAATGTTTTGCCTTAAAATCAAGGAAGAAATCTATAATTTTCATGGCATGTACAAACTGCCTGTGTGAACTTGAGCACACTTAGTTTTTCCTTTAGTAAGTCTGTAGTCAGTTTTCACTAAATTCTCACACCATTCTGTCCCCTTACAGTTTAAACCTAAGATGTCATCTGATTTCATTTGTGTGCTTTGTGGATAAAACAATTTATCAAACTCTAATCATTGAGAAAATGAACTCACCAAATTCAATGTAGTTATTAATTTAAAATCCCTCCAGATAATGTATTTATCAACATACAGATTCTCTTCATTTTTTTGTGGGCCAGTCACAAAGGGATTTACTACAGGACCTTGAGGTTTTGTTGTTGTTGTTTTTTTTTATTGCCAAAAAGAATCCTAAAAAAAGACTTCCAATGAGAAGACTAGACACCAAGATGTTGACTTGTTATGCCTCCAAGCAACATAATTTAATTCCTGGAGGAGACGCCCAGTGTCATGCCCTAGCCATCAATATTTTTGAAAAAAAAGTACAGACCTTACAAGAAAACAGTTTACTTTCTTGGTTTAGATGAAAAGTATTAGAAAATAAAAAAAGTTAGCTGAACAATTATGCAGCATCGAGCATCTTACAGCAGAAATAGAAATAACCCAGATTCAAAAATAACCTGCAGACCCATCAGTCAATCAAACAAGGGTGCTACCAAAAAAAGATCTCTGTATCTTAGTCACAACAAAGACAACTATTTTCAGGGAGGGAATTTCAGACAAAAACTGTTTGCAGCTGCACCCTGGCCCTAAGAAGGGCTACAGACTGCGTTGGAAGAAAGGACAGTAAAAGCACATGGATTCTGCAGCCTAACCCTCAAGTGAAAATAAAGGCACTCTGGAATATTTTTAGACTGCCACAGTTGTCCATGGTCTCAGGATACAAAGGTTACACAACTGCACCCCTAATAAACATATATTTGGGTTAGTGTGATAAGCATGTATGTGGATGGCTTTTTCCAAAAGTCTCAGGTTTCTATTGCTGGTTCTAGGGAATTAAACAATACAATATATGGTACCCCATGTGGGCTGTGCCAGTTTGGATATATTATGTCCCCCAAAATACCATGTTCTTTGATGCAATTTTGTAGGGGCAGACATATTTAGTCTTGATTAGGTAGAACCTTTGGATTGGGTTGTTTCCATGGAGATGTGACCCACCCAACAGTAGGTGATAACTCTGATTGGATTATTTCCATGGAGGTGTGGCCCTGCCCATTCAGTGTGGGTCTCAATGAAATCACTGGAGCCCTATAAGAGCTCAGACAGAAGGAGCTCAGTGCTGCAGCTTAGAGAGACATTTGGGAGATGGCCATTAAAAGCAGACTTTTGCTGACACTTTGCTCCGGAGAAGCTAAGAGAGGACAAATGCCCCAAGAGCAACATTTTGAAGAACGCACAGGAGCTGAGAGAGGAGCTGGATCACAACCCGGGATCAGCAGATGCCAGTCACATGCCTTCCCAGCTAACAGAGGTTTTCTGGATGCCATTGGTTTTCCTCTGGTGAAAGTATACTTGTGTTGATGCCTTAATTTGGACCCTTTCATGGTCTTCAGACTATAACTTTGTGACCAAATAAACCCCCTTTATAAAAGCCAATCTATTTCTGGTATTTTGCATAATGGCAGCATTAGCAAAATGGAACATGGGTCTGGTGGAAGAGGGAAAGAATTCATAAAAGAGTTTCAGAAGCACAAGCTGTGGAGCTGCCCACTGAAATCTCGAGCATTAATAATGGGCCCTTCTCTCACCCAACTGCCTGATTATATTTTATGATAAATAAGTCACCAGACAGTATTACCGGGAATATGGCAAATGGCTCTGTTCGAGTTGAAGCATTGCATCACTTGAAATAATTTTTAGAATTGGGAAAACTATGGTTTCTATGTCATTTGAAAGTGAAGTTATCTCACGAAACCACTTTGGTTTTTAAATAAAATGTAAATTGGGTATCAGTAGCTGCAATTTGAACGCAGGAGTTGTGATAACAAATAGTAACATTGACTGTGTGGGCAGACACACAGCACACAGAGGTGGCAGAGAAGAAAAGCCTCCTTCTCCAGAGCCTCTAGGTGGGAATGAGTGGCTGTGGGAAGAAGGAGGAGAAGCAGGCACTGATAGGGGCCCAGTTGCTCTGTCCACAGGGGTCTCATCTGCTTTTCACTCGTCCCTCACTGAGCTCTGAGTCTGGGAAAACCTGGCTTGAGTCCTCCTTCCCCAGCCCCTTAAAACGGCGGTGAAGAATTTACTGCAGGAATTTGTAAGCTTTAGACATGCTGCTAAGTACCATTCGGCAGAGTATTAATGACGTATCACCATTGGTTTAGATATGGCAACTCAGTAATTTACTTACATGCTTACAACTCAGTAATTTGTTATTCACTCAGTCCTTCATTCATTTATTTATTCACTTAATGTCTATTGATTATTTACAATGTGTCAGCACTAGTTCTAACTTTATAGAACATACAACATATACCTAAGGACTGTCCTCCATGTATAACCAACCAAATGGAAGAAGCAAATATAAAAAGAGATAATTTAAAATGTAGCTATAATCATATGAAGTATAAATATCCAAACTCATGTATGGCTGCACATGGTAACTTCCTTCCGAGGAGTAGAGTGTGGAAAGGGGGGAAAATGTAACTTTACCGTGGAAAAAACTAAAAAGCGCTACTTCTGCCAGATGATCAAGGTCAACATCAACACTGGTAAGTCATGTTGCTAGGATGCGTCTTTGATATGGTGTGATGAGAATGGCACTTCATCTCTGTGGCCTTCTTCCCCAGAACATACACCACTAATCTAATCATGGGAAAAACATCAGACAAAGTCAAATTGAGGGCCTTCCCACAAAATACTTAGCTAGTCCTCCTCAAAACTGTCAAGACCATCAAAAACAAGGAAAGTCTGAAAAACTGACAGAGCCAAGAGGAGTCTAAGGAGACAACAACTAAATGTAATGTGGGATCCTGGCTGGGATCATTTTTGGGAACAGAAAAAGGATATTAGGTAAAAACTAAGGAAATTCCAGTCAAGTATGAACTTTAGTGAATAATAGGGTATCAGTATTGGTTCATTAACTGTGACAAATATATTATAATAATGTAAGATATAAACAATGGGGGGACTGGGGGTGAGGTATACCAGAACTCTTGGTATTATCTTTGCAACTTTTTTTTGAATTTCTAAAACTCTCCTCAAATAAATATTTATTTAAAAATTAGATAGCTAAAAACCTCTGGTTCCTGTTCAGTTGGCTTTCTGCTCCCACGTCCATCACAAAACTTTAGGGGCAAGAGTGAGGAGATTGTGAAAGCTCTCTTTCTCTTTTGTTCTCTAAGTGTCCTTTTTTTATCCTTTTGTAAGACAGAAGATATGACTTTTGTGGTCAAAGCTGCCTCTTCCTGAAGGATACATTAGTGCCAGAGAAGACGCTGGGCAGGGAAGTGCCAAAAGGCAAGAACACTGAATACGTTGCCCCAAACTTGGATGCCTTGTCACCATAATGATTGCACCTAAGTTATTTTCCATCTAGAATGAAATATATATATACTTACAAAAGAAAGGCTGATTTTCTCAGTGAGACTTGTTTTTAAATCACCTTTTGCTTTTTAGGAGGAGACAGTGATGTTGTGGTTGTAGTCATAAAAATACAGCAAAAGTGGGAGAGACACATCATCTTTTGTCCACAGTAAGACAAACAATGAACATTTAGAAAATTTTAGGTTTCTGCTGTCAAGTACCAATGCCACTATGTAAGCTGCGGCAACCCAAGGCTCAGCCCTAAAATGGAATCTATCTGAGTCAGGGTCCCTGCCCACTGAACAAGGCTGAAGGTCAACCAAGGTCAGTAGCAGCTGCAGAGAATGACTCACTGGCTTTTCCTCACCCCAAGAGGCAGCCCCACCCACTTGCTGGGTGCAAATGCCAGCATCGCCATCTGATGCTGTCCCGTAGACCTGCTTTCTGATCCCTGGCTGTCTCTGCTCACGCTAACTCTGAATTCTCCCTCCACGATTGAGCCTCTATGGTAGCCCCTGCCTGTGTTTGTCCTGTGGTGTAAAGTAGGATTTTGCCCCGACAAATTAACCTTATCAGGCCCTCAACCTTCTGTCCAATGGCCTGAAATACACGGTTTCTTTTCTTCCAGGAAATTTCAGATACTTTTCAGGATGTTAGATCCAGAAAGACTAGAAGGCAAGTGAAAGGACAGTTATTTAGAGATCAGGGATTCCTCCTAAACTGTGGAGGGCAGGGGGCAGGCAGGGTTTGGTGGAGAGAAATTAGAATCATCTAGAGAGCCTTCTCAAGCTACACATCCTTCCTGGAAACGATGATACATTGTCTCCCCAACATGGGGCACCTACACCCCTAGAGAAAATCACTGTCAACATTAGTCACTGTTACTGGTGAGAGTGTCTTGCCCTACAGATGTGCTGAGTGCAGATAATCAGGTAGTTTTCAGTGGTTCAGCATTGGTAAAATATTGTAATTAGGGCTGATTCATAAGTAGCTGTATCCCAAATCTTAGTGTGACTTAGAGGCTCCCCTCTCCCCCAAATCTTGCATCCCCCAGACCTCACCATGATTCAGCGACTACAGGATGCGTGATATTGTGTGTGTGTGTGTGTGTGTGTGTGTGTGTGTGCATGTTTGTATCTGCTCTCATTGGGATATGCCAGTCCCCTTAAATATTGTGAGCATCACTCTGGCTAGGCTGGCAGTCGAGGGCTACCCTGGGTGACTGAATCAGAATTCTTTAGGAGTGGTCTTGGAGAATCTCTGCTTTTTGATGACTAGCCACATTGGGAAGCACTGATCAAGACCTTTTGCTATTCCTGTTTTCTAGATATCTGTTGGTAAATGTGTGTGTGTGTGTGTGTGTGTGTGCGTGTGTGCCTGTGTCTGTGTGTGTGATTGTAGCTTTTCCCTTTACTGAAGTAGTAAAGGGAGGCAAGACAATTACAAAGAAAAGTAAGATGCAGACTATTTATCAGGAAATATAACTATTTACTGAAAGTAAATCTCATTGAGATCATCACTGTTTTTTCTTAAACTTTTTATTTTGAAATGATTTTGAACTTATAGGACATTTGCAGAACTGATGTAAAACAAATACAGAGAACTCCAACAAATCCCCTGATACCAAGCTCCGACATTTTTAACTTTTTGTCACATTTGCTGTAACATTCTATCTACCCCTCCATCTATTAATCCATCTCTCTATCTATATGTCTGTCTATCAATCTATCTATCTATCATCTATCTAGCTATCTAATCTATCTATTTTCTAAACATTTGAGAGTAGAATGTATACATCATGGTCCTTGAACACTTAATACTTCTGTGTACATTTCCAAAGAACAGAGATATTCACTTATGTAACCATCTTAAGTACAATTATTAAGTTCAGCTTAGTATCAACTTGAACACTGATATAAAGCTTACAGTCTATATTTCATATTTTATATGTCCTTGTAAGATTATCACTGATTTTTAAAGACTCTAGTTAATTTAAACATAGCTAAACTACAAACTTGATTCATTCTTTCATTTATTCTGTTTCCTAGGTATATTTTTTAACATGCCCTCTCTTCTTCATCCCCATTGTCATTGACTATTTTAGGCAGGCAAAGCTACAATAAATGCCTCATTTATATCCAGTCTCCCTCTTTCCTCCCAACTCAACTTGCACAGCCACCAAAGTGATTGCTACAAGACCCAAAGCTAATCAGCTTACAAATTCTTTGGTATCTCTCCATCTTCTTCTGTAAAAAGTATTAATCTCTTAGCATGTTATGATCTGATTTCTCTAATTTTATCTCCTAGCACCACCATACTCAGAAAACACACTCTCCCTTCTGAAGTATTAAATATTTTAAGTTGTCTGAACACACAAGGGTCTTGTCTTTCATGCCCCTCTACCTTTGTATGTGCTGTATCCTTTGCTGGGAAGGCTGCTAACTCTTTCTTCTCTTCTTGCCCCCCTCCCTTGTCCCCAATAACTTCCATCTTGTTGGCTGACTACGTCATGTAAGTCAGACTCCTGGGCTACTTCTGGTGATAACCTGCTCTTGACTATCCCAGTAAGTGTAAGGAATCTGCTTTTATACACTGAACAGCATGTACATGTTGTAGCATTTTTCACAGGAACTGCCTTTATCACATTTCCAGTTTTTGCACATCAAGCATAGTTTGTGATCAGCAAGTCATCACTGAATGAATAAATGAACGGAAAGAACTGAGCTGCCTCATGAAGCAGTTTAGTTTTTTATTAACTTGATTTCAGTAACTGACATACTACAGTTACTTTTATTTTTTTTCAGTAAATGGAAATTAAAAAGTCTCTTTACCTAACTTTAAAGGTCAACAACTCTATTTTTACTAAATTAAATGATTAAATTACACAAGAATCTACGCCAACCTAAGGCCATATGTTGTCATCCATTATTTGAACCTCAGTGAAGAAACTAATACTTTCTTTGCAAAAATTTCACTCAGTTTTGAAAAATGTTCTATTAAAAGCTACTAAATCTAAATTCAGGATGCTACTGAGATAGAAATCTTATGTCATATCACCTGTTAGAAAGTCTGATGTTTCCAGAAATACCTATTTAGAGAACAGGCAAACTCCACATAATAAATATAAAACATTCCTACAGAAACTGTTTTTAAAAATGATACTTCCTGTGAGGATGAGTCTGTGGAAGACGATGGGTTCTTTTCATGGACTTAAAGCTTCTGCCCTAGTGTAAGTGATTCTGACTAAACCTGAATAGTTTTACTTGTAGAGTACATGCCCTTAAATAAGCACCATACTCTTCAGACTGCAGCATATTATTGAATATGTTCTGTAATTCTTGTATTAAAGATTCCAGAATCTCAGGTAGTGTACTCCTTGCAGGTCATCAAGGGTCTAGTGAATGAAAACTTCATAACTTGAATTACTTTTGTCATCTGATGCTCCCCCTTGGAAAGTGCAATAATTTGACCTGATAAATTCACCCCTTAGGAATAATATTCATAATGTGCAGTAAGGGACTTCTCTAGAGTAAAGCTGTTGAAGCAGCACCTGTGGAAGCCTGTGGCGGCAAGGCTGAGTGAAATTTTAGTAATTCACTATTACCTTGACCCCATCTCCACCTAGATGGTAGGGATGCCGACAGTTACCCTTTGTTCATTGAGAGGCAACAAAATATGATGGTCAAAACAAGGAATCTGAAGTTTGACTGACTTAACTGACACTCTGTGTGACCCTGGGCAACTTACCTAACCTCTCCATGCCTCTCTTTTTCCAGTCTGTAAAATAAGAATAGTAGTCTCTACCCCATAGGGTTGTCATGATGAATAAATAAGCTAAAGTATATAAACTACTTAGAACAGTAGCTGACTAGACATTTTATCAGTAGCTACGATTCCAGGTTGGTCTTTTAGAATTTGGAATTTATGTGAGGCTACTGCCCCCTCCCTTGGATCCTCCTCCCTCAAATCTACCATATTCCACTAATCAGCATCACTAATTTGATTTTCTTACTGATTGACAAGGGCAAATAAACATATGTTAATTACTAAGTACAAGTAGTTATTAAAATGCGATAGAAAATAATCGTAATTTGTTGATTCTAAAAGTAAAAAACAATAACTGGATAATTCTATTCATAAAAAAATTTGAGCATCATAAAATGAAGAGTCAGTTTAAAAAGAGACAGAGTTTTCAGTTGGCATTTCACGCTGACTGCATGAAACTTACAAATTGAAAAGAAAATGTGCGTGTGCGATACAGTCAGCTGCACAACAGGTTATTGCTCTATCACCCACCTATAGCATATGGTAGGCAAACATTCTGTAGGGATAATAAAGAAGGTTCCCCATTAAATCTTTTCCGTATCCCTTTGGAAAGATGAGTAGGAGGTAATGGCAGTGCACCTGATAAACATCCCTCAGCGGGGTTTTGCCAAGTGTACCATCACTGTGACACGTGGTGCAGCCTCATTATCTCATTCTGGACCAGAGTGGAGTCTTCTGCCTCCTCCCCCTCACTGCTGCAGGGACCGTGGAAAACTCACACCTGCTTTTATCGCCCCTGTGGTTTACAACAAACTCTCTATGGCTCGCATTACTTAAATAAAGGCTTTGGATGGGCCTTCACTTTTCTCAAACCCACTCTTCCAGACTCATCTCCTTCTGTCGAGTGTCTCTGCTTTTGTGGACCTTACATTTCAGCAATACTGAAAACCCAGCCGTTCCCAGACATCCCACAGTTGATCTTATCTTCACGTCTTTGCCTTGAAGGTTGTCTTTGCCGGGCAATGTTCTTCCCTCCAATTCCATTTGCTCAAATTTTACTTCTTCTCTGGAGCCTTTTTCATTTCTTTACTCCCTCATCTCAGCTGTCTTAGCATCAAGGCATCATCACTTTGTACTGTTGTTGTTTATTTAATCGCTTCTTTCTTCCACTGCTGTGAATTTCTTAAGGCTAGTGCCTAATCTGTTCATTTTGTCATGCCTAGCCATAATAGGTACTCAGTACATATTTGCTGAATGAATGAATTGATGTATATATGTTGATATTTTCTTTTGCCCCTCACTTTGGATTTTGCAATCGTTCAAATGAACAAGGGATGGCTGGCCCTCATCAGCCTGTGCAACAAAGCGTCTTAAGCGTTTTCACACAGCACATGAAAGATACTCAACATTATTAGTCATTAGAAAAATACAAATCAAAACCATAGAGATAGCATTTTACACTTATACCATTTATACCATTTAATGTAAAAAAAAAAAAAAAAGAAAGAAAGAAAAGAAAAGAAAAAGAAGTGTTTACAAAGATATGGAGAAATTGGGACCCTCATACATTGCTGGTAGCAGTGTAAAATGGTGCAGCCACTGTGGACAATAGTTTGACTGTTCTTTAGAAAGTTAAATATAAAATTGCCATATAATCTGGCAATTTCACTTTTAGATATATATCCAAAGGAACTGAAAACAGAGACACAAGCAGATAGTTGAATGCCAATGTTTATCACATCATTGTTCACAATAGCCAAAAGCTGGAAACAACCCAAATGTCCATCCACAGATGAATGGATAAAAAAAAGTGGCATATCCATATATTATATCCACCTAAGATTCATGGAATAATTAACAATAATTTTCAGTTGAGGCTGAATCACTTGTTTGATTAGAGGAAAACTACAAACGCAAGATACAATTAGGAAAACAAAATCAAGCAGTTGAATTTGGGGAAAAATTAAGTTTAGAATCAGGTAGGAAAGATCTGTTTGTTGTGTGTGTGTGTGTGTGTGTGAGAGAGAGAGAGAGAGAGAATCCATGTGTGTATTAATGTATGTAACTCTCATGATTTTCTTTGATCACAAGTAGTGTATGAGCCAGCAGTGTGATGTAGCAGCCAACAAATACATAAGACTAGAATGCAAACTTAGTTCTTCTAAAGTTCTTTTAAAATAGAAGAACAATGTCAAGATCAAATAATAACCACACTGTTCTCGGCTCAGTTCAGACCACACAAAGAATTGGTTTGTTACAAGAATTCAAGCACAGGTTGGCACGTGCCATGGATACTGGGAAAGGATTTATGCACTTGGAATGAGATGGACCCATAAGAATTTGGAGATCTTTCCATGTTTAAGATTCTATAGTTCTGCTCCTTTACTCTTTTATTTGTTGCTCCTTGCCATTAAGAAAAAGCAAACAAGGATCATATAATACCTAAAGAAACCAAGGCTCAGAAAACATAAGTGACATGCCCAAGGCCATACACATTGATGACAGACTTTCTGGTAGAAGCTCCTTCACAGCCCACATGTTAAAGAGGCTGCAGGCAGATGGCAGTGACAAGGATGAGTAAGGCAGAATCAATTATTCCCAAGTGACTCATGGTGCAAGAACCAGAAAACTCTGTGAGGGAGAGAGTAATACTGTTAGCAGGTAACCTTAAAGCCGTCCTGTGGAAGAAGAATTTCACCTATGATTAGCTGAAATGGGTGGCACCATAGAGTCAGTTGAAACTTCTGATTGATTGATTGATTGATTTTAGGAATATAAGTAAGAATTCTCTGATATGAAGAACTGCCCAAGGTCACACAGGAGATAGTGAACAGGGAAAGTGACAATGCCCTCTATTTTGTCCCTGGCCCCTATTCTTCCCTTCCTGGTTGCCACATTAGAAAGCTCTAATTTTTAGCCCTGCACGTGGCTACACCTGCTTTTCCTGGCCCCTTGGCTGTTAGGAGAGGTCTGTTACTCCTCAGTTTATGAAATGCTCATTCTCTTTACCACTTTGCTCAAGCTGGTATCTATATGATGAATCTAATTGCTGTGTATTGCAGGGGTTATGTAATTCAGAAAGCAAACCATGCACCCTGGAGAGGACTGCCTAGCCCTCCCTTTTGATTGTTTGTCACCTAGAGATGTGGCACTGCCCACCTTTCAGTTGTCAGGTCGAATCATTACTAGTCTGTACTCAGAGCTACTTAGTCATACCAAGAAATTAAAGGCAAGTGCCCCTCATCCGAAATTATCTGCAGTCACAAACATAACTGGTGGAGGAATTAAAACTGAGTTAGGAAGACATGAAGAATCCAAGGAGGGGAGTTGGGAGTTTAGGTAAGAGCATTAAATCTTCTCCTGCCATTAAAGCAAGTCAATAAGTCATGGGTAAAATTGGTTAATCAAGAATCAGGGATAAAAATGTGTGTTTTTAAAGAAATGGAGGTCACCACCAGAAGGAGCTGCCAACAGAGTAAACAGTGGTCGCCTGTTTAGGAGGGGACCTTGGGGGGCTGTGGAGGGAGAAGGACATTCTTGCTTTCAATCTTAAGCCCTCAATATATTGTTTTAAAAACATGAGCACAAATTACTTCGATAAAAATGCGTGTGCACACTCATAGTTCTGGTTCTGGTTCTGAGTGATGCCAAATGATTTTCCAAATGTGGGTAAAGTACACAAAACCATCTGCAGATGGGCATTGATATATAATGGATGTATTTCCACCCAGAGGCTAGGGCGTTTATACTAGTAGAGAATATTCTGCCACCTTTTGTCTGTTCCATCTCTGATTATAATTTGAAGAGAAAGCAATCCTCTTTAATCCAGCTCTGACCCTGAACTTTACCCAAGTGCTTTACTTTAGTGTACTCATGTTTCCTTACAAAAAATTATTTAAGCCTTCAGAATATTAGAACATGAATTTTTCTGTTATGTAAGGATTTAACTTCATGCTATTAAAAAAGGGATTTATATTTTTTTCTTTGAAATTTTTCTTGCAGCCTGGTATTTTATTCTCAAGTAATATGTTGGTGTTAAAAAAAAAAATCCTTGTCAATAATAGTACTGGGCCGTAGGAGCACGAACTGCTGGCATTTCTTGTGAAAATGTCCTCCTATGGGTATCTGGTATTTTTCTCTAGACCTTGTTGAAATTGAAAACCACAGAAAAAGAAATAAATTTCCCTTTTAACTCCACAAAAACCTCTTGCTCACCCTTCTCAAGGTAGTTAAATATGTCAGTACGTGTCTTCAAAACCATTCACCTTCAGAATTCTTTCTTTTGTATTGCATGAGTCACAAATCACCCTTTTCCTTTTCAATATCAGAATCACAGTCTTTCTCCCATTATTGCCAAACTGAAGGGTACAGGGCAGCAAAATAACATGTTTTCTACACCAGGGCTCTCTTGAGGGTGGAGAGTCACCAATCCTTCAAGTTCTGGGAGAACATTCCACACTTCCTCCCATGGAACATCCATGGGCAGGACTCATCTGTGGGAGGTTCCGGGCTCCAAGACACTTGGCAGGGCTGCCGAGGCAGAAGTCAGAAGATCGGGTCTTGGCCTGGCTTCGAGGACAACTGAGGTCTTTGTCGTGCATGGATGGAAATTGGCAGGTCTCTTGGCTAAGTGTTATGGTTTCAAGTGAATGAGAGTGACATTCGATTTGCAACAGTAATTTTGCAAAATCTTCCAGTCCATAGAAATAGCCCTATTTCTGCTACAAAATGAGTTTTGAACAAATAATGTATAACCTTTGCATTACTCTTACTTTTATGCCCTTGTATTTTTCCCCCATTTTTCCCCCAGCTGTGTTTCTAGTTTGTGTGTGTATGTCAGGGTGGGGATGGGGGGTGGTTCCTAGTTTTATTTTTTTTGGGGGGTGAGGGTTCAATTTTAGATGATTGGAAAGGGTCAAATCCTGGGTGAATAATTTTCAAAGTCTTTGTAACCTTAAAACTTTTCCTCTAATATGGAGATCCTTTCTTGGTAATGGTCATGAGTAGTACTTGTGTTATGTTCTATGATATTCCCAAGAGAGAGGTTATATTCATGTAAACTCTGGGAATTCCATTCCCACACATCTAAATAAAGAAATCCCAGGTATAATTTGAATATGTCTTTGCCAACAGGAATCCTATCTGTAGAGTTATAAAGGAAGGTATGGATGGTATTATTATATTCTATGGAAGTCCAAATTGTCACTGTTAGTAATTTCTTCAGGTTTTCGAGGGCTCCACTTCAACCTGATTCTGTGCCTAGATAACACACTCATTTCTTTTGCCTAAGAAAAGTTGGTGTTTCTTGGATCCACATTTTCTATGTTTCTTTGATTGCTACATCTGCCTCCAGCCAGGACTACACCTAACAGATCGCTTTCACATTTCCCAGAAGAATCCATTGCATCTGAAAATACAGATCTAGGCAACTTCTATGTATTGTCTGTGGCTTATTTAGTTACTGGAGTGACTGCTATATCCCAACAGTCCTGGCTTGTAGGACAGTCCCAGCACACCATACAGACTCAAGTATATCAGCCCTTCTTACTTAGCTTCCCAGTTACTTTATATTAACTAAGTTCTAAAAGAAATTTGGGCAGAAAGGGAAAACACCCACAGCCATAGCATAGATTGTACCATTGCATATTTTCTGTTCCCCAGGAGTCCACAACAAAGTTTTTGGTAGAGACCTTGAGCAAAAGATAATGGTGCCACATGAGCAATACTATTTTATATTGTTCTGATTGATTCTGAACATAAAGCTGTCTCACCAACTTGAGGTCTCAATTACATCCATCAGTTATTATATTGTGTTTGATGCACTGATACTTGAAGTAGTAGGCTATTTATCCCAAATCTTAAGGCAGAGATTTGTTAAACCATTTGAAAATGTCTGGATATTTATTCCTTTCATCATTACTCTTTCCCATCTCTCTTTCCAACAGGTGTCCATCTCTCTATCTATTGTTGCCAATCTTCAGAAGATACAGAAACTAAAATATCAAACCTTATTGGAATTATGTGTAAAATAAGAATACAAAGTTTCCAAGTAAGGACATTTCTATTAGGGGCATAAACTCTGTAACCTCTATGTTGACAGAGAGCCCACTCCCTTATTATTTTGCATATTTCCTTATTCTTGTCCAGACTCCAGGTCGAATGTTCTTAAATTATGTTCCACATGCTCTGCATTCCACAGAGATGCTTAAGAGGCATCCCTGATAGGAAGGGGGCATGTGCCGAGGAAGGCGCTCAGGTCCTTTCCTGCCTCCTCATTCAACTCTGTTGTGGGTTTGCATGGGATTTGAACTGCAAAAAAGTTTACACTCCTTAAGCCACAGTTCTAGACTTCCATATAGGTGAATAAGTAAATCAGTCCCATAAAGATATAAACAGCAGCTGTATTGAAGCTTTCCATTGACTTACTATTATCTATTTGTATAACCATAAGCAACACAATATCACCCAAACTGCAAAACTCTTTAGACCAAAGAAGAATGGGTGAGGATGAAGGAATACAGAGTGATACTAGTTGGTCTTTAAAAATTGGGGTTTTGGGGTTCTGCTGAATAACTTCTCCCTTAGTATTAAAACCCTGTGAATTTTAAGGAAAATTTAGCCCATATGGTTCTGATTTGATTACTCTTAACTCATCACATGCTTTTTTTTTTTAACTATTTGAAATTTAAGAAGCATTTTTATGAGCTTTAGTAATCCTTTGTTCTTTGAATTAGGAAGAAGAATTTTGCCAAGAGTTAATGGTGCTTGAACCTCAATATGTTTAAGGGTATTCTAAACTTAGCAAAAAAACCAGTATCCTGTCATAAGCTCTCACTGTTGCAAACTCTCTGCCAGTGCTCCCTTCTTTCACAGGCTTGATGACAGTGGATCATTTGGTTTACGAGTGGCAATGAGCTTTGCATGCCCAAAATACCTATTGATGCTGAAGGAGAGTGCTCTCAACGAGTGGGACACAAATCCAATTCATCACAACTCTCTTTGGGAAGCTAAATCAAGACAACTATAACATTCTGAGAAGCACAATACACTACTTCTCTTTTCTTAGTTTTTCACTGTTATAGGACAGAATTCATAGATAATATAAGTCAACTTTGGGCAACTAGAATACAAGAGTTGAGAGAAGAGAGTGACATATTTTGTAGTTTAAGGAAGATGAAGCATTCAAACATGGTATTTGTAGAGTTCCTCAGACCAAGAACTGAAAAGAAAAGTATGTATGCAGAGAGCACGGGTTTGCTGCATAATATTAGTGGCTTATAGTCTACTAACATGATGTCATTTTATATGCAATAGCTATAGATTTTCTTGAGCCTCAAGCTTGTGTCAGAGCTGGCAATGATGACTCCTGGTCCTCATGAAATGGCACAATGTAATGTTGGTCAAACAGCAGTGAAAAAATGCTCTCTGTGCTTAAAAAGTGAGAATGGTTCTTGTTTTAATAAGTTGTGTCTGTGCCTGCTTTAATATGTTGAAAGGTGGAAACTATCCCTAGAGAGAAACAAGAAATCATTAAGACATATGGGAGTCACAATTTAAAACCATGCGGAATGAGTATGAAATTTGAAGAACAGGAGCAGCCAAGGGCAAAATGGTGTCTTTAGATTCAAGGTTTCACACAGCTATGTAGAGGGAGGAATAGAAGAGCCAACACTATCAGGTAAATGGTAATAGCTAGGGTCTTTAACTCAAGAAAGAAGATTTTAACAGCATACTCTCTAAGTAAGTGGGCATCTCTAATTATCAAAGTTATCCACCCAGGTAAAAGATTATGTAACACAGAGTTGAATTACATTGTAAATTCCTCTTGTTAAGAAGGAAGAAACCTATCTTAGGAGATCCAGGAATGTTTTCCTACCACTGCTCTTTGGGAAAGTTCCTGAGTAGTTAGAGTAATATTATGTTCCCTGTAGTGACTCAGGGAAGCAACACAGGACAACTTCAAAGAGCAGGGTTTCTAAAGTGGTGGAACTAAACTGGAAACAAATGGTCTCTTAGTTCCATTTGTTTCCAGATAAACAGATTTTGTAAGGTACCGACAATGTTTATTTTATTTCATTTGGCTGGTAATTCTAGCAGAAGGTCAAGGATTGCTTCAGAGTGAAGGTCATGATTGTTTGTGCAGCACAATCACGTGCTTAGAAAGAACCATCTGTTTTCAAACACAATTTCCTAGAAAAACGCATTTTAATTAAAGGTAGGGGTGTGAAAAAGCTTTGTGAAAATTTCACAAAACTTTACACCACGTGAAATAAATTCATAATTACAAAATCTACCCAATGCCTCTGCACCTGTATTATGATTGAAGAGTTGACGACAAGAGTTTACAAAGATACGGTCTGTCTGGTAAATTCAGCCACATTGACCTATTCAATTTCTCAACTCCAAACCCTGTGATCAGGGGAAAAAAATAGGCCTGAAGATTTTTAAAATTAGCAAAAATATTCCCACAACTAAGAGACTTACAGAGTCAGGAATTATTTTTAAAGAGGGGAAAAAAAAGATACCTGGCATATATTTACAGCTTCTTGTCAGCACTGTGATTTATATGCACTGTAAAAGGATTTTTCTTAAAAGGGTTGACTAACAATTCTGCTTGTCTTCCATGCTATTGTCAGCCCAGCAACATCTCGACTAAGCCACCTGAGATTGGCTGCCCATCCACTCTCGGCCTAGAAGTATGTGGGGAAATAACCCATCTGGCCAAAGAAACAGATACAAGAGGCTTCCAAAAACAAACGAAAGTGATTTTTTTTAAGTATCCAATTTTTCATGTCAATATAGATAATCTGCTTAATAAAATGTTGAGTTTTGTTATTTTTCTTTTCTTCTACTCAAATGTAGGAGTTGTACTGAAGTATTTGAGGTATGTGAAGTATTGGAAAAATAATCCCTTGATGGACAAGAGGCACAGATGGTTTCTGTGTTTAATGATTTTCCTTTTTCTTTTTCTTTTCACTTAAAAAAGAATTTATTTGTGGCCACCGCCCTTTACTGGATGACACAATCTCTGGATCCAGTAGGGATCAGGGTCCTTTAAAGGCCAGCATAATAATCCGTTAGCGCCAGCTTCTGTGTAGCAAAACTTAAATTCACTGGCTTCTAGGGGCAAAGACAACTGCCTTCTATCACTTCAAAGTTAAAATTGCAAACCGGTTGTTCTTTACTCATTATCTCAGTAATGTTTTAATTCATTTCTTACTTAAAGAACTAAGCTTGCCTCAAAGAACTGAAATTTAGCCAGCTTTATGTTCAATTATATATTTTTTCAAAGATATTCCTTGAAAAGACCTATGAGGTAAATATAAACCAAAACAAAATCAAGAAAATCTTGGTTGTATTTTAAGATGTCACTTTGTTCTCCCTTTTCTCTTTCCTTGTTTGTACATATGCTGAGCTCAGTCTAAGGATTGTTCAGAACAATTCACAAAGAATTCCAATTTAGGGAAGACAAACCTTCCACCAATCTTTGCTGCTAATGTTCATCTAGTTGGTCGGTGAGAACCCAGGGTGAATGGATGGTAATGCAAGGGTATAAAAGAAGATGCTGCAGTATGTGATCATCTGAATAGATTCACAGACTTTGTTCATTATTTCCAGCCAAAGGTGTCTGCACCAGAGATGCAAAGATGTGCACACACGGCACCATTTCTGCTCTCAGGAGAACGCATTATAATGCATGGCTTATTGCCCTTATTATACCCGTGGTATAATAATAGCAGGTGCAGAGACGAGGGCCCACTGCAGCAGGGGAGCATCAGGGAAGTATTCCTGGAGGAAGTGTTATCTAAGTCCACGTATTAGTTAGGTTCTCCAAAGAAACAGAACCAATTGGGGGGGGGGGGGAAGAGAGAGGAAGGGAGGGAGGGAGAGAGAGAAAGGGAGAGAGGGAGGAAGAGAGAAAGAGAGAAAGAGAGAGGGAGATAGAGAGAAGCTGGGAACTTGATGAACATGAAATGGAGTTCCCCAGGAGAAGCTTCAAGTTAGAAACTCTGATGAGGGTGACCTTGAACTCCCCAGGAGAAGCTGGCCTGCTGAAGTAGAGTTAGAAAGTCTTTTCTCCAACTACTGAAGTCCTCAGTTCTCGCTTTAAGGTCTCCAGTTGATTGCATGAGGAGACGCCTCCTTTGTCCATTGTAGATGGAATCAGCCATAGATGCAATCAACTGACTATTAATTTAAATTCATCTACGAAATACAATCACAGTAACAATCAGGCCGGCGCTTGCTTGACCAAATAACCTGACACCATAGCTCAGCCAAGCTGACACATGAACTTAATCATCACAGCTTCTAAGTATCTTGTCTCCTTTGTACTCCCACTGCCACATCCCTATTCTGATCTGCATCCCTGTGCCTTGAACAGAGGCTTCTCACCCTTTAATCTAGCTGCTTCTCCCTGCGCCCCATTCTTTTCACAGTTTTACTCTATCTAGACCATCAAATTGTTCTCCTTCTATTCTAGATGATTGAGAGGGCACATTCTTGTCCTTTATGATTGCAAAGGAATAGGAGTGCAGTGGCCTGCAGGAAATAATTAGAAGTAGAATCTGAAGAGGCAGTCATAATTTGATGAGGAGGAAATAAAAAGGTACTGAGCGTTTCCTGGGCAATAAGTACTGAGATGCTTTCACATTTATGATCAGAAAGCTTAGACAGCTGTACCCAGTGGGAGTCATGCTCTACTATCTTAGGGCCCGTAGGTCTTGGCCAAGGTTCAGAGTTTGGAAAGAGAAGGCTTTAGCTCACCTGCAGAATGCTGATGCCAACACCAGATGGTGCACAGAGATGAGTGATGGAGAATGGAGGGTACGAGGAAGGTTGGAGCCTAAGTATTATCCAAAACTATATATATATGCATCTGTGTGTGGGGGGGGGGGGAGAAAGAGGGGAGCAATTGGAAGCTTGGGCAGTGCGGACATATAGTGATTCTGGAAGTTGGGCAGAACGCTAAGAATCTACTTACTGGGCTTCCTGTATGTGTAATTAAGTCTCATCTTGTGAGTCAAGAAATTGGGGTGACACCTCAAATCTAACATCACTTGCCAATACCCTCTTTGACAGTAGCAGCCCCCACTTCTCACATTCTCAGTCTCCATCTCATGCACAGTATCTTTGGTAACGGAGCCATGGGAATAGGAACCAAATGATGTCACATCTGCATTTCCTTCTTTCCCAGGCTCTCCTTGATGCTCCCAGCCATGAAATGTCCATTTGTTCCTCTGAGACCATCGTGATTTATTTTCCCTATTTATGAGACCTTTATCATTCAGTGGGTTCCCAGATATGATGGACCTGAATCCAAGTGTCCTGTGCTGCTCTGGAAGTCACAAGGCTCAATGAACAGCCTTGATTATTTTCTGGAAGTAACCGGTTTTACTTAGCAGATTTCTTCCTCGGTGTGTTCGATTGGTGATTAGTTTTGACCTGGTGTCTGTATTGCTTCAGGTATTGGGGGGTGGATGGTCTACTCCTGTTGGTTTGAGTGCACCCCACAAACCAGCCACCCAAGGAGGAGGCTGTAGAAGAAACTCCTGTGAGGGGAAATGCATGCAAAGTTTAATGTGTAGGAACTCTGAGGAAAACTTCCGGTAACTTTCATTAGTAAATATCTATATTTCAGAGCTGCACTGCCCAATGCAGTCGCCACTAGCTTTATGTGGCTATTTAAATTAAAATTAGTTAAAATTAAATAAAACTAAAAGCTCAGTTCCTCAGTTATATTAGCCACATTTCAAGCGCTCAACAGCCACATGTGGCTTGTAACTACCATATTGAACAGAGCAGATATAGGACATTCTAGAGGGAATTCTATTGGTCAGTAATTTTTTTAAAAGTTCATACTTAATGTGATCATGAGCTTCTGCTTTAATTATAGCATGTCATTCTGATAGGGCCCTTAGTCTCACTCAAAATTCACTCTTTTGAGTTAACAATCTTTTCTGCCTTTTATTTTTATTTTGAGGAGAGTTGAAGTCCTTTTTCAATTCAATGGTAAGATGAAAGGCTGTCATTTGCTCTTTAATCTACTTTGGTACTTATAATTCCACTGAATTTTAGAGTGACAATGCTGTTACAGTGTAGTCTATGTTGGTTTCAAATGCCTTTTTCTTAATGGGGCATCCACTTTATGAGTAAAGAGTCGCAGTGCCTGTTACTTTGGGCTGTCCCTGTCTGCACTTTCATCTTGGAGAAAAGTTAAACAATATTTTGCAGTATGCAGTGAACAATAAACTAATAACACTTCCTATTTAAAGAGACGTATGTTACCCCCATCCTACTTTTTGATAGAATTCCTATTGTGGTTTGTATGCTGACATTAAATAACTAGTGTATTGCAATTTCTGAGCAAACACAAGAGCTGAAAACCTATCCGGCTCCAGAACGGCTGGTTGTTACAAAGTAGACGAAGGTAGGTAGGAAATCAGAAAAGTTCACCTTCCCTTACCAAGTAGCTTCTACAGGGGGCAAATAGGTATGCAAATAGATGTCTGTAAAGGTAAGTAAAAAAGCTGAGGGTGGCACCTGAACCGCCAGCATTTGAAGAAGTTTTTCAGATCGTTCATTTCATTGTAAGTGAAGCCCAGTATACAAAGGGTGATGCATCTGAGTGATCCAGTGGTTTAGTGTCCTGCCTTTGGCAACAGACATGCCCAAGCTCCCGCCCTGCATCTGTCCCTACAGGCAGGTGACTACAGGCAAGAGTAGTTTCCTCTCTATAAAGTCAGGCTAGCATTTGAATGTGCCCCACTGACTGGAGGCTTTGAGGACATAATGAATGTTAAACCCTTAGTAGAGTGCCTGGCGTGCAGTGAGTGACCAATAGCTGTTAGGATGCTGCTGCTGAATATTTAAAATGTTAAACTGAGGGGAAAAAAACACATCCTTTTCCAAAGAACAAAACCATAGATGGTTTTGTTGATAAGCTGGGCTTTGCAGGTATGATCGCTTCTGTATAATGTGAAAGCAGAGCACCCTGGCTTACCAGGTTAGGTGTCTAGTCAATATGCTTCATGAAATAAAAAGAAATGGGGAAAGAAGCTTTTCTAATTTGTTTCTGCAGGCTAGGTTTTTGTGGTGTTGTCTTTTTAACCCTTGATTACATAAATTCATCTAAAAGAAAGAGGCAGAGAGGAAAACTGGCTTAGCCCCTGCCCAACCCAAACCCATGAACACAACCTTATGATAGAACAGCATCACAATCTGAAAAGAGTTACTTGAGACTACCTGGAGCTTTGGTGTCTTTCTGATATACAGCATCTTCCTTTATGAATTAAGAATACTTCTACATTCAGTGTGAAACCTCTCTCCGAAACATTCGCGCATCTTCTTATTTGTCTCAACAGAGGCCATTGTTTCTTCCTCAGCTTGTGATTCCAATTTCAAGTTTGGAAATGGTGTCGATAAAATATGGCCAGTAAATGAGCAAACCAAACACATTAATTTTTCACAAGCAAATTACCAGGAAGCGCAGTTGTAATTTTAGAAACAAGAATAATAAGGGGATAAGTTCCTCAAGAAAGCTTATGTCTCTGTTCCAAAGGTTATCAAAATTCTTATAAAGTCTGCAATGACACGTCTTAGAAGAGTGTTATAATGGTTATCAAGAGTTATCTCAGTCAAGATCACAAAATGATTTAAAACAAACTAATGAAAAAGCATAATGAGAGCCATTTTCATTATTAAATAGCATTTAAGTACTAAAATATGATGAGGAGGAATCTACTTTCAAATGGTACTAATTTATAAGAACATAGCTTAATTATCTTATGGGAAATCACAAAGATGGACAAAACTGCTTTTTAAATTGGCGTATGTGAATGAGAAATAAAGAATTGAAAAAAACAAAACCGTCATTCATAGAGAATCAGTAGAGAAATCTGATTACTATTTCATCATACCCTTTCCTTTTAATGTTGTGTTATATTAATATCTTGGCGTGATATGGAATTCAGCCAAAGTCCCTGATGATTTTACACTGACTGGCAATCTCTAGTAACTGTAGAACATTAATTATGCCAGAATTAAACTTTCTGCTAAAGGATGCTGTCTTTGTGTTAGAAACAAATGGTGCTATAGGTACAGCTGATTTCTTTTTCTCTTTCATGAACATGTTATAGCTAGCAGTGACTTATGTTTATAAGAGAAAAATAGTTAGAAATGCCCTGAATTAAAGAGTGATGTTTACTTTGTTTTTAGGTTAGTTTTGGGAAGTTGTTGGTTTTCTCCTAGGGGCTTAGCAGTGATTAGGACACAATAACATCAGCTGGGCAATTAGACTGCATGTTCTAAAGAGTTACATGTGTTTAATCTATAATACCCTGTTAATATTTGGGATCATATGTTGAGCAATATTAAAACCACTCTTGAAATAAAACAGTAAAACAAATAGTAAGAAATATTATTAATATATTGTGATTGGTGAAAAACTAGAGCAAGAATCAAAGAAAACTGCATGTAATGGCTAGATAACTGAGTTGGGATAACTTACTTTAGGCTTCTTAATGATCGAATACTGCCTAGTAAAACTCTAGTTGTTATATTTTCTCCTTTAAATGCAGTTTATTCATTTTAAGTATTTTAATCTAGAATCCAGTCCTTCTGGAGTAAATGCTGAGCTCTAGAACATTTCACTCCATCGATCATATAAAGCCTCGTGTGTATGATCTTTTCTCTTTTAACATAAACCAGACCACTTCCAGTTCAACCAGAGAGTAAAAGCCCTCCTGCTGCCCACAGTGCTAAGTCTTGCTTCCTTTTCAATAGGAGAGGGGAAGAGTGAAAACAAAAGTCTGAAATATCTTGAGTTTTGCCAGTGTGAAAACTGTGGTCGTCTGTTTCCAAGTTAAAAATAACTGACACCTAAAGCTTGCAACCCAGTAGCCGTGATTCTTGAAGACGATTGCATAACTATGTAGCTTACGTGGTGTGACTATAAACCTTGTGGCTCACACTCCTTTTATCCAGTATATGGACAGATGAGTAGAAGAATGGGGACAAAAACTAAATGAAAAATGGAGTGGAATGGGTGGAATGCTTTGGGTGTTCTTTTTTACTTTTATTTTTATTCTTATTTTCAATCTTTCTGGAGTAAGAAAAATCTTCAGAAATTGATTGTGGTGATGAATGCACAACTATATGATGGCACTGTGAACAGTTGAGTGTGCACTGTGGATGACTGTATGGTATGTGAATAGATCTCAATGAAACTGAATTGAAAGAAAAGGTAAATTGGACTTCATCAAAATTAAACACTTTTGCTCTGGAAAAGACTCCATTAAGAGGATGAAAATATAAGCTACAAATTCAGAGAAAATATTTGTAAACTACATAGCTGACAATATACTTACATCTAGAATATACAAATAATTTTTGAAACTGAACATTAAAAAAAATCCAATTAGAATATGGACAAAAGACAAGAGGCATTTCACCAAATAAATATATAGATGACAAGTACCTGAAAACTGTTTAACCCCAAAAGCTATTAGAGAAATGTGAATCAAAATCACAATGAGATAGCAATATACACCTACCAGGATGGCTTATAAAAAATGGTGATAACACCAAATACTGGGAAGGATGTGGAGAAACTGGCTCGCTCATGTATCGCTGATGGCAATGTCAAATGGTACAGCCATTCTGGAAAAAAGTGAAGCAATTCCATGTAACTTTCAAGAGGTACCTACCATACAACTCAGCAATTGCACTCTTGGGAATTTATCACAAATAAATCAAAAGTTATGTTTACTCAAAAGCCTGTATGCAAGTGTTCAGAGCAACTTTATTCATAATAGACAAAACTTAGAAACCATCCAAATACTTTAAAAGGCCAAATGGTTAAACAAACTGTGGTACAATCATACTGTCAAATACTACTTGGCAGTAAGAATGAATGACTTTGGATAAGCACAACAATTTGGATGGATCTCAAGGAAATGATGCTGTGTGAAAAAAGCCAATCTCAAAACGTTACCCACTGTATGATTTCATTTATGTAGCTTTCTTGAAAAGGCAAAATTATAGAGCTGGAGAGAAAATTAGTGGATGCCAGAGGTTAAGGATGGGAGGTGAGGAGGCCCCTCAATAAGGGAGGACCATTAGGGATCTTTGTATTGATGGGACACTCCTTTATCTTGGTTGTAGTGGTGGTCACATGATTCTCTACATGTGATAAAGTTCCATAGAACTACACGTGCTCGCACACACACACACACACGCATCTATGAGTGACAAAACCTGAATAATATCTGCAGATTGTACAAATGTCAATTTCCAGGTTTTGTTATTGTACTATTTTTTGCAATATAACATGACTCTGAAAATTATATCAAATTCAAAAGTTAAAAAGCAAGCAAATAAAACAAAAAAAAAATCTTTTTTTTTTTTTTTTTTCAGGAAAGAGCCATCACCTGCCCATAAAGTATTGATGGAAATTTGTGTGCAGTTATTACATATGACAATAAACATAATACAGCACTCCTCCTGAAACAGTTACAGACTGGCTTCTGTTAAAGCAACTGTTGTCAATCTTTCTTTCCCTTGAGTGGTAAACAGTGACTTGCTCTTGCAGAATTCTAAAATGCAGGGAAAGTCCCAGCACCCCTGCAGCAACTTCCCTGTGGAAAAATCCAACTTACAAGTAAAAGATTGTTTTTAAGTTTTAACTTTTCAAAATTCAAATCTGAAATTAACAGAACATTTATAAAGACAAATCTATCTATATGAAGTTTCACATTTAGGAAATTAAAGTATTTTCTTCCAGATGGCTAAGCAAAGTAAGACATGAAGTTTTATTATAGATGGCAGTGTTCATTCTTTCATTTGTGAAATCTTCATAAAGTGCCTATGACATGCTAGTTACTACATTGGTATTGGGGATACAACAAACAGTTTTATTTTTCCCTTAAAGACCCTAATTTAGTGGGAAGGACTGAAGTGTAAACAGGTATATTAAAATATTAATTGAACTTTATTATGAAAACCAATAATTGTGAAAACACTTGCAGAAATTTCAGTACAATGTATTTTTTTAACCTTAAATTTTTTTATTAGAGAAGTTGTAAGTTTACAGAAAAATCATGTACTAAGTGGAGTTCTCATATACCCCCACCTCACACACACAGTTTTCCCTATTAATATTTCACATTAGTGTGGTAACTTTGTTACAACTGATAAAATAATATTATTTTAGTTATACTATTAACTATAGTCCATAGAACACATTAGGATTTGTTCACTCTTTGTGTTGTAAAGCTCTATGGATTTTTTAATTAAATTCAGTTTTAATGAGATATATTCACATACCATATAATCATCATGGTGTACCATCACCTGTTCACAGTACCATCATATAGCTGTGCATTCATCACCCAAATCTATTTTTGAACATTTTCCTTACACCAGAAAGAATCAGAATAAGAATAAAAAAATAAAAGTAAAAAAGAACACCCAAATCATCCCCCCCAGCCCACCCTATTTTTCATTGAGTTTTTGTCCCCATTTTTCTACTCATCCATCCATACACTGGATAAAGGGAGTGCGATCCACAAGGCTTTCACAATCACACTGTCATCCCTTGTAAGCTACATTGTTATACAATCTGCTTCAAGAGTCAAGGCTACTGGGTTGCAGTTTGATAGTTTCAGGTATTTACTTCTAACTATTCCAATACATGAAATCCTGAAAAGGGTTATCTATATAGTGCATAAGAATGCCCACCAGAGTGAACTCTTGACTCCATTTGAAATCTCTCAGCCACTGAAACTATTTTGTCTCATTTTGCATTCCCCTTTTGGTCAAGAAGATGTTCTCAGTCCCATGATGCCAGGTCCAGATTCATCCCCGGGAGTCATATCCTGATTGCCAGGGAGATTTACACCCACATAGAGGGGAGAGCAGTGAGTTCACCTGCCAAGGTGGCTTAGCTAGAGAGAGAGGGCCACATCTGAGCAACAAAGAGGGATTCAGGGGGAGACTCTTAGGCACAATTATAAGCAGGTTTAGCTTCTCCTTTGCAGTAACAAGCTTCATAAGGGCAGGCCCCAAGATAGAGGGCTCAGCATACTGAGCTATCAGTCCTCAATGTTTGTGAGAACATGAGCAACAATCCAGGTGAGGAAGTCCAGCACTTTCTCATTTTCCCCAGCTCCTCAGGGGGGCCCTGCATATATATTTTTATTCTCTGCCCAAATTACTTTGGGATGTGTTGCTATGTCACTCTAACCTATACAAACCTACCATATCTCACTTCCTATTCAAAGTTCCATGTAATTGTGGTGTTTGAACAAACTGACTATGGAAGTTATATTGTTTGGAAAATATAGATCCTGCACCGAAGAAACATCTCTTCCCTTGGTCTCACATGGAAGTTGAAGTTTTAACACACAGTCAGTTTCAACCTTTACCCTTGGGCCTGATTTGCCCTAGTCTTAGTCAGCTTTGCTTCATTCATATCTCTAATTGAAGTCTGGGCTCTTTATAAGCTTTTTTTTGTTTTAACAGTTGCTGTATGCATTAATACTGACATTCGTATCTGCCAAGTCTAGCTCTGAGTTTCAGGTGTTACACAGATAACCCAATGTTCCACAGACCAATCAGGTTATATACAAAGGGATCAGCATCCCAAGAATTTGGAGATAGCCATTACAATTCAGGAATAGATTTGACTGCTGTAAGAGCTTACTATCTAGGGACCATTACAATAATTATTCCCCTGTTAGGTTGTGCTCTAAGATTCAATTCTGAGTTTACACATTGTAGTTTGTCCATATTGGTGAGGCATTATAGTGTTTGCCTTTGTTTCTGGCATACATCACTCAAAATGCTGTCTACAGGATCCATTCACCTCCTTGCGTGTCTCACAGCTTCACTCCTTCCCATAGTTGCTCAATATTCCATCACATGCATACACCACTGTTCACCATTCTGTTCCTCAGTCGATGTACCCTCAGGCCACCTCCACCCATTGCAAATCATGAATACTGCCTCCATAAACACCAGTGTGTGTGCAAATGTCCATTCATGTCTCTGCTCTCAGATCTTCTAAGTACATACCCCACAATGAGGTTGCAGGACCTATGGTCCCCACATACTTATCTTCCTGTGGAACCACCACACTGACCTCCAGAAAGGCTACACCATTCTGCCTCCTCATCAACAGTAACTAGGTACATCCCTCTTTCCACATTTTCTCCAGCACTTTTACCCCTATTTATATTTTTCCTATGATTTTATAGAGATATATTCACATACCATATAATTATCCACAGTGTACACTCAGTTGTTCACAGTACCATCACATAGTTGTACATTTATCACCACAGTCAGCACTTGAACATATTGATTACTATGAAAAAGTTTTTTTTAGTAAATAATAAAAAATATAATAAAAAGAAAAATAAAATGTCATACAATATAATAGGAAGGACAGAAAATAACACCACTACCAAGAATCCCATATCCCTCCCTTATATCCACCTCTCACACACAATTAGCTTTGGTATATTGCCTTTGTTACATTTAATGGAAGCATATTATAATGTTACTGTTGACCAGAAGCTCCAGTTTGCTTTGATTATGTTTTTTTCCCAAATACCATCCCATTTTCAACACTCTGCATGGCTGACATTCATTTGTTCTCCCACATGTAAACACATTTTTATATTTGTACATTTAGTAATAGTCATTGGCCACTCCAGTTCTTGCCAAGTTATACAGTCCCAGTCTTTATCATCTATCTTTACCTCTGGTGTCATACATTCCCCTATCCCACCTCTTTCAGCTTTACTCACAGACATCTTTGTTCAGTGTACTTACAATACCGTGCTACCATCACACAGTATTATGCTATCTATTTCCGGATCTATACAATCAATCCCGCTGAACATTCTGTAGTCTTTCAGCATCAAATGCCTGATCTCTACCCTCTTTCTATCTCCTAGTATCCTGTGCTATCAGCTTTTAACTCTCAAAGTTTGCTCATTAATGTTAGTTCATATTAGTGAGACCGTACAGTGTTTGTCCTTTTTTTTTTCTGGCTAACTTCACTCAACATAATGTCCTCAAGTTTCATCCACATTATTTTATGTTCCTTGTCTTTGTTCTGTCTTACTGCTGCATAATATTCCATCGTGTGTATATACCATGGTTTGTTTATCCATTCATCTATTGATGAACATTTGGGCTGTTTCCATCTCTTGGCAATTGTGAATAATGCTGCAATAAACATCGGTTTACAAATGTTCATTTGTGTCTTAACTTTCAGTTCCTTTGAGTATATACCTAGCAGTGGAATAGATGGGTCATATGGTAAATCTATACTTAGCTTCCTGATGAACCTCCACACTGTCTTCCAGAGTGGTTGCACCATTCTACATTCCCACCAACAATGAATAAGTGTGCCTCTTTCTCTACATCCTCTCCAGCACTTGTAATTTTCTGTTTTTTGGATAATGGCCATTCTGGTAGATGTGAGATAATATCTCATTGTAGTTTTGGTTTGCGTTTCCCTAATAGCCAGTGAAGTTGAGCATTTTTTCATATGTTTTTGAGCCATTTGTATTTCATCTTCAGAAAAGTGTCTGTCCATGTCTTTTGCCCATTTTTTAATTGGCCTGTTTGTCTTTCTGTTGTTGAGTTGTAGGATCATTTCATATATTTGGGATATTAAACCCTTATCCAATATGTGGTTTCCAAATATTGTCTCCCATTGTGTAGGCTGCCTTTTTACTTTTCTATCAAAGTCCTTTGATGTACAAAAGTGTTTGACTTTGAGGAGATCCCATTTGTCTATTTCTTCTTTGATTGCTTGTGCTTTGGGCATAAGGTCTAGGAAACCACCTCCTATCACAAGATCTTTAAGAATTTGCCCTACATTTTCTTCTAAGAGTCTTGTGGTCTTAGTGCTAATGTTTAGATCTTTGATCCATTTAGAGTTCATGTTTGTATAAGGTGTGAGATAGGGGTCCTCTTTCATTCTTTTGGAAATGGATACCCAGTTCTCCAAACACCACTGTTGGAGAGGCTGCTCTGTCCCAGTTGCTTTACCTTGACTACCTAATCAAAGATCAATTGTCCATAGATGTGAGTCTTTCTTCTGAACACTCAATTTGATTCCATTTGTCAGTATATCTATCCTTATGCCAGTACCATGCTGTTTTGAGCACTGTAGCTTTGTAATATGCTTCAAAGGCAGGTAGTGTGAAACCCCCCAGTTCATTCCTTTTTCTCAAGATATTTTTGGCTATATGGGCCACCTTGCCTTTCCAAATAAATTTGGTTATTGGTTTTTCTATTTCTGCAAGGTAAGTTGTTGGAATTTTATTTGGTATTGCATTGAATCTATAAATCAGTTTAGGTAGAGTTGACATCTTAATTATATTTAGTCTTCCAATCTAAGAACATGGTATGTTCTTCCATTTCTTCAGGTCCTGTTCGAATTCTTTTAGCAGTTTCTTGTAGTTTTCTTTGTATGGGTCTTTTGCGGCCTTCGTTAAGTTTACTCCTAAATAATTGATTCTTTTGGTTGCTATTGTAAATGGCTTTTTTTTAAATTTCTTCCTCTTGTTGCACATTACTTGTGTATAAGAACACTATATATTTTTGCTTGTTGATCTTCTAGACTGCCACTTTTCTGTATTCACTGATTAGATCTAGTAGATTTTTTGTAGATTTTTCTGGATTTTCCACATACAGAATCATGTCATCTGCAAACAGTGAAGGTTTTACTTCTTCTTCTCCAATTTGGATGACTTTTATTTCTTTTTCTTGTCTAACTGCTCTAGCTAGAACTTCCAGCACAATGTTGAATAATAAAGGTGACAGGGGGCATCCCTGTCTTGTTCCTGATCTTAGAGGGAAAGCTTTCAGTCTCTCCCCATTGAGGACAATGCTAGCTGTGGGTTTTTCATATATTGCCTTTATCATATTGAAAAAATGCCCTTCTATTCTTATCCTTTGAAGTATTTTCATCAAGAAAGGATGTTTAATTTTGTCAAATCCCTTTTCTGCATCAACTGAAATGATCATGTGATTCTTCTGCTTTGATTTATTGATGTGGTGTATTACATTAATTGATTTTCCTGTGTTCAACCTGCCTTGCATACCTGGAATAATCCCCACCTTGTTGTGGTGTATAATTCTTTTAATGTGCTCTTGAATTTGATTTGTGAGTAATTTGTTGAGGATTTTTGCATCTATATTCATTAAAGAGATTGGTCTATAATTTTCTTTTTTTGTAGTATCTTTATCTGATTTTGGTATTAGGGTGATGTTGGCTTCCTGGAATGAGTTGGGTAGTTTCCCTCTGCTTCAATTTTTTTGAAGAGTATGAGCAGGATTTTATTGGTATTAATTCTTTCTTGAATGCTTGGTGGAATTCACATGTGAAGCCATCTCTTCATGGGCTTTTCTTTTTGGAGAGCTTTTTGATGACTGACTCAATCTCTTTACTTGTGATTTGTTTGTTGAGGTCGTCTTGTTCTTCTCGGGTCAATGTTGGTTGTTTATGCTTTTCTAGAAAGTTGTCCATTTCATGTAAGTTATCTTATTAGCATATAGTTGCTTATAGTATCTTCTCATTATCTCCTTTATTTCTGCAGGGTCAGCAGTTATGTTTCCTTTCCCATTTGTGATTCCATTTATTTGCATCTGCTCTCTTTTTTGTTGTTGTTGTTGTTAGCCTAGCTAGGGGCCATCAATTGTGTTGATTTTCTCCAAGAACCAGCTTCTGGTTTTGTTGATTCTCTCTATTGTTTTCCTGTTCTCAGTTTCATTTATTTCAGCTCTAATCTTTGTTATTTCTTTCCTTCTGTTTGCTTGGGATTAGTTTGCTATTGTCTGTAGTTCCTCCAGGTGGACAGTTAGTTCCTCCATTTTTGCTCTCTCTTCTCTTTTAATATAGGCATTTAGGGCAATAAATTTCCCTCTCAGCACCACCTTTGCTGCATCCCATAAGTTTTGATATGTTGTGTTTTCATTGTCATTTGCCTTGACGTATTTACTGATTTCTCTTGCAATTTCTTCCTTTACCCACTGGTTTTCTAAGAGTGTGTTTTTTAGTCTCCACATATTTTTGAATTTTACAATCTTCTGCCTTTTATTTATTTCCAACTTCATTCCATTATGATCTGAGAAAGTGTTTTTTATAATATCAATATTTTTAAATTTGTTGATACTTGCTTTGTGACCCAACATGTGGTCTATCCTAGAGAATGTCCCATGAGCACTTGAGAAAAATATGCATCCTGCTGTTGTGGGGTGTAGTGTTCTATAAATGTCTGTCAAGTTTAGTTCATTTATCATACACTTGAACATCTCTGTTTCCTTATTGATCCTCTGTCTAGATGTTCTATCCATTGATGACAGTGGTATATTGAAGTCTCCAACTATTATTGTGGAGTTACCTACTTCTCCTTTCAGTATTCTCAGTGTTTGCCTCATGAATTTTGGGGCATTCTGGCTTGATGCATAAATATTTATGATGTTATGTTTTCCTGATGAATTGATCATTTTATTAATATATAGTGTCCTTCTTTGTCTCTTTTAATTGTTTTACTTTTGAAGTCTAATTTGTCTTATATTGATATAGGTACTCCTGCTTTTTTTCTGGTTGCTGTTTGCATGAAATATCTTTTTCCAACCTTTCACTTTCAGCCTATGTTTGTCCTTGGGTCTAAAGTGAGTTTCTTGTAGACAGCATATAGATGGGTCCTGTTTTTTAATCCATTCTGCCAGTCTGTGTCTTTTTATTAGGGAGTTTAATCCATTAACACTTAGTGTTATTACTGTAAGGGCAGTACTTTCTTCTACTATTTTGTCTTTTGGATTTTCTATGTCATGTCTTATTTTTTCCCCTCTCTCTTTTTACCCTTCCTCATAATCTTCATTTCAACACTCTTCTCCAACATCTTTCTCCTGTCTTTTCCTATCAGCCTGTAGCACTTCCTTTAGTATTTTTTGTAGTGCCGGTCTCTTATTCATAAACTCCCTCAGAGTCTGTTTTTCTGAAAATATTTTAATCTCTCCCTCATTTTTGATGGACAGTTTTGCCAGATATAGAATTCTTGGTTGGCAGTTCTTCTCTTTCAGAATCTTAAATATGTCATACCACTGTCTTCTTGCCTCCATGATTTCTGCAGAGAAATCTGTACATAGTCTTATCGAGCTTCCCTTGCACGTAATGGATTGCTTTTCTCTTGCTGCTTTCAGAATTCTCTCTTTGTCTTTGACATTGGTCAGTCTGATCAGTAAGTGTCTTGGAGTTGGTCTATTGGGGTCTATTTTGTTTGGGAAGTGCTGTATCTCTTAAATCTGTAATTTTCTGTCTTTCATAAGAGTTGTGAAATTTTCAGTGATTATTTCTTCTATTATTCTTTCTGCCCCTCTCCCCCTCTCTTCTCCCTCTGGGACACCCATAACATTCTTGTCACTCAGCTCCCTAAAACCCTGTTCATATTATTCCATTCTTTTCACCATCTTTTCTTTTGTGTGTATGAATTCAAATGTCTGGTCTTCCAATTCACTGATCCTTTCTTCTGCTTGTTCAAATCTACTGTTGTATCCCTCCATTGTCTTCTTCATCTCCTCCATTATGCCTTTCATTCCCATAAGTTCTGCCACTTGTTTTCTCAAGTTTATGACTTCTTCTTTATGGTCACCCAGTGTCTTCCTTATATCCTTCATCTCTCTTGCTATATCTTCCCTCAGTTCATTGACTTGATTTTTGAGTTGATTCAGGAGATTTGTTTGAACATCTTTAATTAGTTCTTCCTTCAGTTCATTGAATTGATTTAGCATTAGTTGTCTCAACTCCTGTCTCTTGGTTGAACTGTTAGTTTATTCCTTTGGCTGGTCCATATTTTCATGTTTCCTAGTATGGCTCATTATCTTGAGCTGTCTAGGCATCTGACTTTCTTGATTAGTTAATTCTGGAGCTCATTTTCACTCTTTTACCTAGGGTTTTCTTATTGGTTGGCTTTGTTCTCTAACCTTTGGTGTTTAGTTCAGCTTATACTAGGCCTCTAACTTAGGTTTTATTTAGTTGATCAGAGTTTTTCACCTCTTGTTTTTCTGTTTCTTGCCCTGCCTCTATGTAGCATTTTTGTGTGAGGATCTCCTCAGATAAGGTCAACTCCAGTCAGGTTTTCCCAGTCCAGAGAGGCCCAGGTCTCAGGAGGAGGGTATGAAGTTTCCTTGAGAATGAGACCCTCCTGTGAGGCCTTTGGACTCTGTGGTTTTCCTGTGCTGTCCAGCAGGTGGCACTTGCCAACCCACAACTCCCCCACCAGTGTGAGAAGGTATGGAGCCTTTAGTTCTCCCGGTGACCCTGACCCTTTCAGGGGTGTGGCTGACCGAAGCTGGTTTCTGAAAGGAGGGCTGCCAATGGATCTGGGCCCTGCCCCCCTTTTCTTGGGAAGTTGTGGTCTTTAGCAAATTCTCTCCCCCAATAGACTTATGGCTTTGTCTCTCAGAGTTATCTTAGCTCTGCTCTTGCCTGGGCCCAAATTGCAAGTCTTTGAGGCTTTCTGTAGTGGGCTTCTTACAATAGTTATTTTTAAAACAAGATAGAAAAAGATTAAAAAAAAGAAAGAAGAAAAAGAAGGGCCCATTATGGACTATTTACTGTCCTTACAGTTCTGATGGGCTACTGAGAAGCAAAAAGACAAGGAGGTGACCAGAAAAACTGGCTTTTCAGAGAAGGGCCCTGGCCTCCTGGGTTTGCATATGTGCCTGACTGTGTTTGAGCCCTGCCCTTCTCCATATTATGTTTACCTCCAACTCCAAAGTCTCTGTTTTTATTTATTTGTTTTTCTGTTTTTGCAACCCTGCCTCCTCTCTGCCAGTCTGACTGCTTCCAGATTCTCAGGTTTCTGGTCTCAGTTTATCTATGGTTGGAGTTTTCATTCAGCAGTCTGAGTTTGTTAATCAGTGCTGCAATTACAGTTCTCCCTCCTGGTTCCCAGCACTGATGACCCCTCCTCCCTTGGGATTTTGCCTAGCAGGGAGGGGCACAGGCCCACTGTCCATGAGAACGTACAGATTTTGCTGATCTCATCTGCTCCATGAGTGTTGTATGAAGTATGTCCAAACTCAAATACCTCTGCAGTGTCCAGTCCATGCAGTTCCTGGCTATCTACCAACTTCCCCAGAAGAGTAACTAAAACCCACACTTCACCATTGCACCATCTTGCCCCACCCTAGTACAATGTATTTTTACTAATTAAAGTACATGATTAAATGGAGATGATCATCTTAAATTTAAAAATTAATTAATACACTTGAAAATTATACAAATCAAAGTAACAAGTATAATTTTTCTTTAACAAATAAGATGATTTAATCCTTAGTTTTGAGAATTAAACTGATGTAATGAAACATTCAAGGACAGCTAACAATTTATTTTTTTAATCTCAGACTTCTAATGGAACACTCTGGGAATTATCTTTAGATGACAGTTTAAAGTAAGTCAACCATACATGTGCCATCAAAGACAAGAGCTCAAGTTTCAATTTTTCCATATTAGGTCCCAATAACTTCTGTCCAAAATATTCTCCCTAGTTGTACTCTAATTATTATATGGAGTATATAACTAAGAACTATAACTTAGTTCAAGTGACCCCGCCATTTCCTCTTGTGGTCTTCAGTCTCCTTTCTATAAAGAGGATGGTCCAGAGTAAGCAACTGAATGACTAGAGACCAAAAGAAAAAGGGCAATTTGAAACAATGAAGAGACAGCAGATCTTTCTTCTGTCTTTTGTGTGCCTAGATGAAAGTGGCCATCTCCTGGCTCTCCTTGACATCAAAGAAAATGATTTTTTTCTGAATTATGATTGAATTACTTCAAATTATTACAACAATACTTTCTATTTGCTCAGCACTTTGGAGTTCATTTATTCTCATGCACAGCTCCCTCATTTGATCCTCTCAACAATCTTTTGAGGTGGATGAGACTTCTGAATTCAGAGGAAACTCTGAAGTTCAACAGGCTAAGTAGTGTGTCTAAATCCTCATGTGAAGTAAAAGCATGGCCAGGTTCTGATCATATCAACTGATCCAAATTAGGTCTCTTTCCACTGAAACATATTTTATTCTGTCATTTTACATTTTGTAATAGTTTTTTTTTAAATTGTTGATTGGTCCTAAACATACTATAACTGAATTAGATATCCACATATCCACCATCCAGCAGTGGATGGCAGGCTTTTTTTTTTTTTTTTGCCTCCCCTCTTTTGGGGAGTCCACCACTGGGGGATATCAGAAGAATCCCTAAGTCTTTCTTAGTAGTCTTAGTAGACTCCCTTAAATTTATCACCATCCTGTTCTTTCTCTTCCTACAATTTCTTTCTACCAAAGCACAGTAATAGAAATCCGTATCTCATCTTCACCAGCTAATCCCACAACCAGCTGTCAAGCCTGAATCATTCCTCTCTAAGATAATTTTTAGGGAGCCCTATTTTCAAGATAAATGTATTTCAAAATTTCCCTGCATCTCAGATGTCCTAGTAGTCCTGCAGATTTCATCTCAGCCTGGTGTCTTTGAAATCAAGATTGAGTTGATTCGGGCTCAGATTTTATGCCCCTTAGTGGCTTGTTTAGATTAAATACTCATGCTCCTCCCCCATCTATGCTTACCTTGCTCTGTTTTATGGAAACTCTCAATATTTTAAAATAATTGCACTCTAGTTGTTATGCTACTATTTGGCTTTTGGCTAATGCATGAGATGGGTTTTCTTCCCTTGCTCTAAATTTGCGTGGCTGCTGAATGTTACATTTCTCGCACATCTTTGTATTCTTGTTCCCTGGCTTGCTCTTACTCAACCTATGGGGATGATCATTTTTGCATTCTTAGAACCCCACTCATTCAAATCAACAGTGTTCTTGTTTTAGGACAGCATCTAAACAAAGAAATGATTACCTTGAGATTATAGTGTATGAATCTGTTTGAGAAGGAAAAGAGAGTTAAATTTGTCAGCACTAATAACTGCAAAAGGGCAGCCATAAGGATCGTTTCCAGCCTGTCAGTCTGCACTATGCACACTGTATTGAAGGACGATGCCCAATTATCTTCAGCCAGACTTGGATCAGGGTGACTGGGGAGAGCCACAAATGCCTGAAATGCACCAACAATCTGATTATAGTCAACAGAAAATGGATGCCAAGCCTCCATGGATCCACAGGAACCTGTCCAAGTTGGCAATTTACCTGACATTTTCCTACACAGGATAAACCTTTCCCTCTCTGGAGTGGTAGATCTGACCTATGGATGAGGAATGCAACCAACTGCTCTGATCTTTATTAGACTTTGTCTACTGTCTATATTGTGACATTTCCTCATAATACCAGAGACAACTGCCCACCATTGCATGTTCCAATTACAATGACAGCTTTGGGCTTGTATGAATCAATTTGAAAATTCCTACTGACTTAACCAGTTTATGCACCAGCTCAGGCTTTCCATGTGGACTGGTAGATTTTACATGTGGAATTTTCATTTTTGTTTCCCACCTGATATGGCCTTTAAGAAATAAGTCGTTTTCTCATTGCACCTAAATTATTGCTTTTAAACATGAAAAGTGTTGGCCAACTACCCTAGAGAGAATTTCTGGGCACATCTCAAGACAGCATCATGCGTTGGCCCCACAGGAGTCATGGATGGTCTAGGGCATCCCTAGGGCAGAGGAGTTGATTTCCCTTTCCAATTCCAATGCTTCATTTTCTCAATTTCCTTAAAACAGTTTATTTGTACTATGTTGGAACCATCTTATCTACTTATTAATGGAAAATGTAGACCAGAGCCAGGAAATCTTCACCTGAGCCAGGAAATCTTCACCTGTTTATCCACTCACTTTCTTTCTCCCAAATCAACTTTTCTACTATTGCCCTCACTGGTATGTAATAGGAATTCATACATAAATAAATTGTAAAAGTTGGCTTTTGTCTTAAATCTTATTATATTTTAATGAACTGGACCACTCCTCTTCTAAATGAAGCAGCTAAAATATTGAATATAGGGGCTACTGCTGACCCTATCATATGGTCAGCTTTCCACCACTAACTCCCAATTCCAAGCCACAAGACTGCTATTAAGAAAACAAGATTTAAGGAAAAACTAAATAGTGTACATGGGTCTTGGATCCAAAATTCAAAGCACAAAGCCAAAGCAGCTCAGTTTTGAATAAACTTAATGAGGATGCTATCTCAGGGATGAGAAAACTACGCCTTTCAAACAGGTGGATTTAATTTGAGGGTAAGCCTTCACGGAGGGCATAGAGCAGTGTCTGCAAACTCAAACATCTAGAAGGTCTAGGCATGTAATTTATAAAAAGGATGCTAACTGTAGAAGAGAAAATAGGGAGAGAGAACAACAGTAAATTGGAGAGCACCTATCCACCCGAGGTTGGATATCTACTGGGCCTCAGCAAGGGCACCAGGTGGGAACATTGGCCCAGAGGGATGACAACATGTTTTCTTACTTCTCAAGAGATGCCAAAGATCCAGGTTTTACCTGATATGTCCTCATTTTTATGCTTTTACTTTTTTTTTTTTTTTTTTTAATTTCTGTGAGGGCCGTATCTGTCCACTGGTTGATCCTTTCCAATCTCTGGCATATAGGCACAGGAAAAGATATTTTATTTCTCTTTGTTTTGTTTCCTCATTTTCATATTTCTTATTTGGAACTTGATGTTTTCTTCTAGGCTTTCTTTCTCTACTCACCTGCCCATATGTTGGCATCTCTGTGTATATAATAAAAGTTTTTGTACGTATAATAGTTACGGAGACGTATGTTCTGAAAATTCTTGTGGCGATAACATCCAAATCCACTTGGAAATTCATGTGAGACACTTGTGTGAATCTTGTTTCTTCAAATTTGGACTCCCTGTCTTATTTGAGTTTTGTTCTCTTACAAAAACGAGATATAGCAGTAGGTCAGCTAGGGATGAGCTAAGTATAAGGAGACTTTAAATCAGAAGGATTATTTGCTATGGATGGAAGGACATTTGCTCCCTGGAAGCTCTGTCAGCTGAGCTCCTGAGCTCTTGATTAAGCCCAGGAAGGAGATGTTATGCCTGTCTAAGACCCCTTTATACGACTTTCTCCCCATGGCTCGTCCTGCCGCTTGGAGGACCGTGGCACCAGACTGGACCCAACGGTTTCCTCTTTAGGCTCCTCCTCTTCAGACTAGGAGCACCCATTAGGAAGCTGGTCCCGCCATACAGTCAACCCTGTGTCACTCTACATTATGTCCCACCTGTCATGGAACACTTGACTGTGGAAGCTCTACCTAGAATGAAGAATAAAAGCAACTTGTTTAAATAACTTCCATCTCCAGATGATTTAAAATACTTTGACAGATCTATATTTTTATTTCAAAAATGAATCAAAAATAATTAAATCAGAAAAGCAACATCTGTTACTAATCAATAGCTTTGCAAGAGGATTAAAATGGGCTTTTACTCTCCCCTGAAATCCACTGTTAATTTTTTTTTAATCCTATGTCATTCATTGAGATCAGATGCATTTACTCTGCACCAGATCTTGGAATTCCATAAATAATAAAGTCCTCAAGGCTGATAGAATGGGAACAGTGGAATGTGTAACAATATAATCAGGAGAAAAATCTATATTTAATGCAAAGCATTCTAACACTATGAAGTAAAAGGAATTTTTAAACTCCTTTGTTCTCTGAGGCAGGTTGTGCCATGGCTAATGTTTTCCCTTGTATTAAATCCTGTGCCATTTTATCTGAGATGATGTCTTATTTTCTTTGTTTATGACTTTGGAAATTATTATAACAAGACACATGAAAGAGATGACTGAGCAAGTACAAATGGATAAAACAGCCTTCACTACCCAGAGCAAGTGCAAATGGAGCCAATAATTTCTTAACTTGACAGTCTCTTAATCTTTTCTAGTGAGCTCAGTGATGATTTTTCTTGTTTCAAAACCTGTCACAGCATTCATTTGTGACCATTTTTATTGCTGGGATTAGTTGAGGTCTATCAGTTCTAAAACTCCAGCTCAGCCCAACAAATGTCAGCTTTAATCACCAAAGACCAAACAATGCAAGAATTTCAGTGTATACCTTTGTAGTTATGATTTAATTTTAAAACTGCACTATAGCTCACAGACCGACCTCAACCTGCAAAAATTCAAAATACTGGAGGTCCCTGAATAGAGGCCATGCCTTTGGCTCTCTCCAAAACTTTAGGCATATTATTAACTAGCCCCAAATATAAAAACAGAGAGCAGTGGGGTTAAACTTGTTAAATGTATTGTGAATTCATATGTACACCCAGACCACCTGTATCTGTCCTTGTCTTGTCCAGATATGGAAATGATTATACTGGAACCTCACTACTGAAACCCAGGCCATCACTGACATTTCATTTGCATATTTACTAAGGAATGCTTTCAGCTTTGCAGGGCTGTTCCTGGAGTTGTATTTATAGATGTCTCCTGGCAGATTATGGCAGTCATCTGGGGGAGATTCAGCGAATACTGCCAAATGTCTTTGATATCTGAATTTGGACAATGCTCGGAAATAGTGGTGGGGTTTTGCCCTCTGCCCAGGAGGGTCACCTTGGAATATAAAAGATGACCTTTGGCCCGGGGAATCATATGGGTCTCTGCTCTGTAGAGAAGAGGAACAGGGAATATGGTACTCTGTGGGTGAATCTAGAGTGTTCTGTGAAAATTCTCCAAAATAATTATCCCTTGAAAGTGCTGGAACATTCTAAAATTGCTTCTGGAAGATTGAGCAGAAGCACGGTTCCTGGGCTTCTCTTTAGAGACCCGGGAAGAATGGTCATAGGCTTAGTTAGGAATGTAGGAGAACAACTTCAGAGACACTGGTGTGCCCAGAGAGGGAAGAATGGGTTGTGTTGGTAGAGGTATGAAGGGTCCAGACACCCAAACACATGTGCCCTACAGCCAGCACTCCTGGACACAGGTCCAGGTGGGTTTGCCAACCTGTATGGTCAGAGAGCCACTGACAGATGATCCTAGCACAATAGAGGGTGCCAGAAAACTGAGGAGGTCCCCAAAAGGAGCTTGTGCCTCCTTCTTAAGGTCTTGTTCCACTCTGGCTACTGAGTCGCCTGTTGAGCTTTTGAAGCAAATAATATACACCAGTGTTCGCCTTCCGGGGTGTTACTCAGTGGGTTTGGGATAGGACCTGGTCGTTATTTATTAAGGTTCAGTGAGGATTCTGATGCAAACCAGGTTTGAGAACTACTATCCTAAGTAAAAGCTTAGTAGAACAGTATGTATTCATATATCATAAAAAAGAACAACAAAAAAAGCTTTAGTGAGTGGATTGAAGATGATTATGGAGCAGGTAAGGGAAGAAAGGAGGACTAAAGGCAGGTATGTTCCTAGGAAATCAGGCTATGATTAAAAACTAAAATGGTGCTTTAAAAATAGTTGTTTTCAAACATCACTGTCCATAAAATTTCCTGGGAAGCTTCTTGAACATGCAGATTCCCTGCCACACTTCCATAGATTCTATCTCTATAGATGTGGCCTAGGGTCAAGAATCTGATTTTTGAAATAAACATCCCAGTTGGTTCTAATGCATGCAAGTGGCCCAAGTATAAAAACTCTCTATCTAAACACTTTTTTGGTTTTCAAATTCCCAGATGAGGAGTATGGCCATATGAAGAATACAATTCTGCAAGAAAGAGTTCCTCCTGATTTGGCTCAATTTTAATTTAAGTCAAGGAATGTCTTGCAACTCACTAAAATATTTCTCACATATAGGGTATTATTATGGCTTGAACCACAAGGACCAGTATTCTACTGGATTTTATATTTACGTTTTGATTTTCTCATGAATTTATAGACTAGTTTCCAATGGGTGAGTTCGTAATGGCTAGAAAAGAACTTAGAAATGTGCTGTAAAAAATTCCATTCAAAAGAGAAATTCTAAGTGTATTTATGTCTAAATTAAAATAGTAATTGTTAGTTCTTCAAATTTGCATTCTAGTGAACTCTTTGGTGGGGTTAAATGTAGTTCAGAAAACTTGACCCACCCAACCTGACTTACCACTGAAAAATTACAGAGCAGGACTTCGGAATGAATATGAAACACAGTCCTGCCAGTCTTGAGATACCACTTAATTGACTTCCAAAATATTTTATTATATTTCTGATATGAAGTTATAAGAAAATATGAGACATGGACTCTTCCCTCAAGGATTTTATAACCTAAGTTAGGAGATAAGACCCATACAATTGTGAAACAATTCTGGATAATTTACAATTGTAAGTATAATTAAGTAATAAAATAGAAGTGATTACTAAATTGCTTGGAACAGAAATTGGATAATATATGGAGTCTATGATGTAACAAAGCTGGATCTGTCAGAGAAGCTTCCTGAAGGAGGTGGGGTTGGAGATGCCATCTGCTTTACTTTAGCTATCAAATGCGTTCATTGCGTCTAAATGTACATCTTAAATCAACTAATTTGAATCCATGAATGAGTTCCTAGCAGCCCCTATCCTTGGTAACAAGAGCATTGCTTGTGTTCTTTACCTTATCTAGTGTCATAGATATTTTTGGTATTACCAATGTCTGAAATACTGAGTCGCCTGCTTTATGCTAATGGTCTGGAATTCCTGGCTGGCTGACCCCTGCATTCCTCCTCATCATTTTGGGCTCACATTCCACTCCCAGATACTTTGCTGCCCCTTCCCTGTCTCTTAAACCTTGTGGCCCTAAACCAGCCTCCCCTGTTTGGGGATTGAATAAGATAATAAATATAAAATATTTATGCATTTTTCATGGCAAATATTATGAAGTGAATCTTCCAGTTAGCCTAATTTAAATGGTTTTACTAAATGTGGTACAAAACATGTAATTGAAACAAGCTAATTTCAGTGGTCCCCCTGATGGTTAGGCTGGGGAAGCTGAGCAGACAACAAGAGGGGGGGAAATTCATCAAGTCCACTTTCCTAGGGACGTGTCTTATGTGACCCCTCTCAATGTTCACAACCACTCATAGAAGTAGAAAAACAAAGAGGTTCCATATAGGAAAAAACCCAGGTTCAGAAAGATGAAGCAACTTGCCAAGGTCACAAAGGTGAGATAGTAATTTGTACTGGGTTCTCCCTGCCGAAGATCCATCCTCTTTCTGGTGCATCAAAATGCTTGGCCATAGCCCCAAGAAAAAGCTGCCCTGTTCACAGCACTCTGCAGTTTGTAAAGCACTTTTAATAAAGTGATGAGTCTACTTGGTGGTAACAATAACCCCAAAGGAGATTCTGTTTTTATTTTCCGTTGCAATTTTACTGATGGAAAAATGGAGGCTTGACTTTCAGTTGTGAGTTATCCAGGTAGACAGGGGCAGAGATGAGAAAATTATCAGCTAACGTCGAGGTCAATGGCTTTTCCTACCAGAATGCCTTGCTACCACTGGTTGGGTTTGATGATTACTGAAAGGGCCTCCTCAACAGACATAAAATGATCCCCTTCTACCAACTGAGTTGATTGAAATTTGTCACTTTCAAAACCTTTCAGGTTTTCTAATCTTTAAGAGTGAGCTCATAAAATTTATGTTTCCCAAAGATGTACACGCATTATTGTTATCACCATGTTGTTTAAAATAGCAAGTTATATATTGCCGCATAACAAACAATCCCAAAACATAGTGTCTCAAAATCAGAATTATTTATTTTTTCAAGGCTCTATAGTTTGGGCCAGGCTTACCTGAGCTTACCTGAACTCAGTGGTTCTGCTTATCTCACCTGTGGTTATTCAAGTGGCTATAATCATCTGACAACTTCTCTAGGGCTGGGTGACCCCTAGACAGCCTCGCTGATAGATTTGGCAGTTTGTTGAAGCTATGGGCTTCCAGTTCTTTTCCAAATGGTCTCTCCAGAAGGATGGTGCAGGTTTTCAAGGCAGCAGCATCATTCCAAAGAGGACAAGGCCCAATGTTCAAGTTTTAGCTGGCATTACATTTGCTGATATCCCATTGACTGGAGCAATTTGTGATAGGTAGTACTACCCCAGAATGTCCACATCCTAGTCCCCAAACCTCCCCATAAGAGGGAGGTGGGAGGTTCAGAGACAGAGAAGGCAATGTGATGATGGAGGCAGAGGTGGCAGTGATTCAAGGCTATGAGCTAAGGAATGCAGGCAGCCTCTAGAAGTTGCAAAAGGCAAGGAAATACATTCTCCCCTAGAGCCTGCAGAAGGAATGCAGCTCTGGCAACCCCTTGAATTTAGCCCTGGAAGACCCATTTCAGACTTCTGACCTGAAGAACAGTAAGATGATATCTTTGTGTTGTTTTAAACTGCTAAATTTGTGATCATTTGTTGCAGCAGCAATATGAATCCAATGCACAAGTCACATAGTCAGGCCCAGAGTCAGTGTGAGAGGGGACTGTCCAGGGACATGGAAATCAGGTGTGACTCACTGAGGGCCATTCATGTCACCGTTTAACACATAGATGATCGAAAGGGTCAATAAAAGAGGATTGATTGCATGGTCTACTGAATTTCCCTAGGTTGGAATACTATGCATTTTAAAAATGCAATGCAATGATAATGATAATGATAGTAAGAGTGATCAATAGATGTTGTAGAAGAATGACATCATAACTTTTTACATGGTATTAATAAAAGTGAATTGCGAAACATCATGTGCACTTGGCAGGTGAACTCACTTCCCTCCCCCCTACGTGGGACCTGACTCTCAGGGGTGTAAATCTCCCTGGCAACGCAGGATATATTCCCAGTGATGAATCTGGACCCGGCATCATGGGATTGAGAACATCTTCTCGACCAAAAAGGGGATGCAAAATGAGACGAAATAAAGCTTCAGTGTCTGAGAGATTTCAAATGGAGTCGAGAGGTCACTCTGGTGGACATTCTTAAGCACTATATAGATAACACATTTTAGGTTTTAATGTATTGAAATAGCTAGAAGTAAATACCCGAAACTACCAAAATCCAACCCAGTAGCCTTGACTCTTGAAAACGATTGCATAACAATGCAGATTACAAGGGGTGACAGTGTGATTGTGAAAACCTTGTGGCTCACACTCCCTTTATCCAGTGTAGGAATGGATGAGTAGATAAATGGGGACAAAAACTAAATGAAAAATAGGGTGGGATGGGGGGGATGGTTTGGGTGTTCCTTTTTATTTTTACTTTTTATTCTTATTCTGATTCTTTCTGGTATAAAGAAAATGTTCAAGAATAGATTGGGGTGATGAATGCACAACTATATGATGGTACTGTGAACAGTTGATTGTACACCATGGATGATTGTATGGTTATGTGAATATATCTCAATAAAACTGAATTAAAAAAAATCATGTGCATATATAAAGTCCCCCTTTTTTCAAGGGACACATAAACAAAACATTTTGTCTTTGGATGGATAAATAGATGTCAATAGAAATAGTTTGTGTGTGTGTGCAAATATATATATAACCTTTAAATAAGAACTAAAAGCATATATCACAAAATAGAAACACTGGCTTATAGATGATTTTTGTTTTAATTTTGCACATAGTTTTGAATATTCTACAGTGACCATGAATTATATTTGCAACAAAAGCAACATAATATATTCATTGAAATACAATAAATAAATAAATAAACTTTTGCAATAAATAAAAAATAAATAAGAAAACCCTTGTTGGCACTAGTGTGGAGAGAAAAACAACCCCTGCCTTTGAAGATGATATAAATCTACCTGCCCTTGATGATGCTCTATTCTGTTCAAAGAAACAGAATACGCAGACATGAAACAATTAAGGAATATGATAATGCAAGGACATGTGACTAATCACTAAAATGATTACACCTAGAGACTAAAGGGCCACATATTGAAGCCTTTGTTTGGGAAGGGGTGGCATTGGGGGAGGGGCAGGATGGAGGGGGCTTTAGACAGGTATTTCCTATAGGTGAGGAAATGTGAGCTGTTGGTACCCAGGGCAAAGATTGCAAATAAAGACAGAACCCTCAGAAGAAACATTCCCGATGGAGATGAAAAACAAGCTAGGGAATGTACGGTGAGAGCTCACATTTATCTGGCTAAAACAAGAGAAAATTTGCATATAGGAGTAAGTGATGACACAGAGTGGAACCTTTGAGATGAGAAAGATAAAACAACTTTGCAAACATGAAAATAACAGATTGAAATGAAAAAAATATTATAATCTTGTTCGTGGTTCTGTTCTTTATCTTGTTTTGTTAATAGCCATCTCTAAAACAGAGGAGGTTAACACCAGGTGTTGTTATTTTTTGTTTTGTTTTAAATATTTCCTTTGGAAATACACGTTTTGTTTTTTTCTTTTGGCTCCCAACTGATTTTCTACTAGTGATACATGTTTGATCAGGAGTTAACACAGCCATACTCTGTGTAATGTGAGGGCACTGCCAACATTAGAAGGATATCTGCTGATAATAAACCAAATTTGATTTAATGAATAAAGAAGAAAAACATTTTAGCTCTTCTTAACTCATTGTCCCAAAGATAATATTATTATCTTGCTTACTGCCCTAGTCTCCCTCACTTTTTGTTTGGCAAAAATTACCCCTGAAATGAAGAGTTACAAACAAAACGATCAAACATACTTTCCTCTCTGGCTTTACAATTGGAGAACAATAGCTAAAGAACAAATGCTGGTACATAAAGTTAAGAATGCATTGAACTCTGGGCTCCAAAGGAGAGGGGGAGAAGCACATCTAGGAATTTCCCATTTGTAAACCAAACTTTGAATCTATGACACTTGGGATTTAAGGTAAAAAAAAAAAAAAGGAATGTGACAGAATTCCCTCCCAAAGATTTTTTTTAAAGTGTTAAATCTCCCACCAAGAAAGCCTGATACAATTAGGGTGGAAATAAAAGGGGCATCTGTTCTAGTTCATCAGACAGACCACCTACTACACTTACTTTAACCTCCCATCATCTGACATGTCCAACTTTTTCTGTTTCAAAGGAAACATTACTAGGTTCAGCAGCCACAGATGGAGTCCTGACAATTGGGATGTTCATGCTGTCACTGTGCTTCTCAGGGTCATCTATCAAATTCCCTGAGACTAAGGGAATCTAGAAATTCTGGTGAGTAGGGAAAGTAGCAGAGGACCTTTACACTTGTCTTCATCTGTCCTTCACATCTGTAAGGAGGTCACTGTGAAGAAAAAGAATTCCCGTATCCCTCCTTCATTTCATCTTTATCCTCTGAAAAACAAGAGGTGGACTTAAAATATTCTTATGCATTATCAGAGATGTCAAAATAAACTCTTAAATATTAGCTATTTACAGAAGTCAGTCTTGAGACTTGCTGTTCCGAGCGGAAACCAGCAGAACTGGCTTCACCTGGAGCTCCTAGAAATGCAGAATCTCAGCCCTGCCCCAGTTCAATTTATTCAGAATCTGCATTTCAACGGGATGCCCACGTGACTCTTAAGCACATTAAAGTTTGAGCAGCACTGGGCTAAAGAGCATAAAAGAGCAAACATTCTAATGGCTAGTTAATAATCAAGTGAAAAAAATAAGTGAAATACATAAAGTTAATGTTACAATTTTTCATCTTCACATACTACATTGCATGAAGTCGTTATCTAACAACCTAAATAGATGCCCAGTTTTTATATATTTTTTTGCATTTTTCATTTTTTGCTCAGATTAGTTAAAGTAAAGGTATCTCCATCGCAAAGCATGTAAAATGAGAAAAAATGAAGAAGGTATTTATGTCAGGAGTGCCCTATCAAAATTTTTTTGTTTGCTGCCTTGGCATCCATTTTACCTCCGCAAAGCCACTTGCCCCAACTCTGGCCTCTGGCCTAGTTCATAAGCAGCTTTCCAGCCCTGGGGCAGGAGCTCCCCCGGAGCCCCAACTGTGGCACCGCCCGCCCCACCCACACGCCCCACCCGGGCCCCACAGGTGGTCCCAAATGTTAAGCTCCTCATCCCCCGGCCCTCGGACCCCCAGTCCCCTCCCGGTTTCGCGCGCATTTGCTGTAAACCGACCAATCCCTGACCGCGCGGGAAGCCCCCTAACTCCACCCCTGGACCACAGAAGGCGCAAGCCCAGGGATCCCTGAGTGCCCCCCGCCAGCTGGTTGAGCCCCAGGGTCCGGGGCGCTTCCTGGGACCCTCGTGGCGCCCCCTCTCTCTGGGACCTGCGAGTAATAAACTCGCTTTTCTCGGGCGTTATGGCCTCGGTTTCCCATGGTGTCTCGCCTGACCTCCCCCCGGACCCAAAGTTAAACTCCAACTTAACTAATTCGGAACAATAAATATTTCCCTATTCAAATTCATATTCTTTTAAGGGAATTATCAACTATTAAGAGAAATATGCTTAGGGTCTCAGACAATCACCTCCTGCTCCATTACCTCACAATGCATTTTTTTCCAGCTCCTTTCTTTAATTTTTAATCTTAACCCTAATTTAGCTATTGTCCTTAAGCTTGATCACTACTGTGAGAAGGGATTTATTATTATAACTCATATTTGAATTTTCTTTGAGCAAGTTCCATGGCAGCAGTTTGAATATTTAAGAACCAAGAAGAGGCCCTATTTCTGACTAGAGGCTACAGAAGCAAACAAAAAGTCTTTTGAAAATATTCAGAGAAATTTTGATTTAATGTCTGGGGTCTTATGCTTTGATATGCATTCAATACTCTGTTTTTTTTTTTTGTTTGTTTGTTTTTTTTTTGTAAACCCTAGAAAGACTGATTCCCACAGCAGTGGCGCTTTTGGTTTTTCAGACAATATAATCTGTGTTGGGTTTCCACTCACTCTGGTAGTTCCACCCCTTCTTCTTCAGCCTTTCTGTGGCCTGAGAAGGAGACTCACACAGAGGAGAGCTGGCCCAGCCCTCCTGGGGAGCTTAAGTGCCATCAGGGCCCAGCAGGGCCTGCCTGGGAGAAGTTTATAATGATCTATCCCTCCAGATGCGCACTTTAAAAAGGCACACAGGAAAACCACGTTGTCCATTGTCTCATTTTAGCTTTTGCTCAAGGGAAGGTAGTATTTTCAAATCATTTCAGTGAGAGGCATCAATTTCAAGGTCAGATAAAATGTCTGCCTTCAAGTTTTTAGAACGTTCCATCTTACCTTACAGCACACTTCACAGTTCTCCTTTCACTCTACAGGACCACAAATAGCTTTGGACCACTTTGTAGGAGAGCCTTTTGAATGTTTATGCTCAGATATTTAAGGGCTCTGCTAAAAAGCTGGCCGCTCTGTCAGGTATTTCGTGTCACCATGCAATGCCATGTTCGTGAGATCACACGGGGGTTGTCCACTTACTGAATTCTTAGGTGAAATGCAATTCAGGGGACCCAATCCTTGGCATGTAAAAAATATTGCTATTTATTTTCACCCCAGAAGAAATTAATACCTGCACAGCTTTTATGTGGCAAATGCTTGCAAAAGATATCTAGTCCTCTCGTTCTAATATAATGTGGTTCTGAACCAGAATTTTCACAAAAAATAGATTTTAACTGAGAGGAAAGAGACCTATCAGAGATGAATCTCAAAGCCTTATCATCTTGAAGATATTATAGGTGTGTAGACATCCTTGATATGTCTTCACTAACTGCTAATTTCGAACAATTTGATTTATGAAAAGGTTGTTGAAAAGGTGAGAATAAGATATAATAATTGCTTTAAGTAATAAGATTCCCACCTCCCTGGGCATTAATATAATGCATGTTTTCTTAAATAAATTGGGGAAAAAAAAGCATGTAAAAAGAAATTTAAAATGAACTATAATCACATATTAAAGAGCTAAGCACTACTGAAAACTTATATCAGAATAATGCTCAAGTACTGGATTTAAAAAATTCAACAAATTTCTGTCATATGCCAGTAAGTCACATTTTCCTTATCATCTTTTGCCTTCTTAAGTGTGTAGCTGTCAAGGTGAAAGCTGAGGTGAAGACACTGTTGTAAGAAACCGTTTTCTGCAGTTATAGTGGCATAAATACTGGTCGCCTGTTAAGACTGGGTTAATGTGATGTACCCCAGCATAATTGTTTATAGCACTCCCCCAACCCCATCTCACTCCAAAGGTGTCCCAGTTGAGATGATCTATTATTTGGTCCCCCTCTAGAAAAGGCAGGCTGCTTTTAATGCCTCTATATATTTTCCTCAGGAAATAAACTGTTCACCTGGGTATTGAATCTGCTTCTCTAGGGAGCAGATTTCTTCCATGCAATGTTTTGTTGGTGGTCTAGAGCCAGATTGTCAGGGCTAACTGCTCTCCCTGGAGCAAGAGAGTCATTTACTCAACTCTGCTCAATTCAGTTGCAGGAGCTGGGGGTCTAGAGGGAGAAACACACACCTTACTTCATCTTGAACCTGCTCTTTGAAGAGATGAGGGAAGATGAATAATGTTAAATGTATACACTGAGAAATGGATGGCTTGGATTGCTTGCAGCACGAGGTCATTTTTCAATGCTGTTGAGTAGGTTCAGTCTATCAGCTCATCTCTTACTTTTGTCTCCACTTTAAATTTTTTATGGATCAACCCAAGGGTAATGAACCAGAAAATCCTGAGGTTATTGTGTTTTTGTTATGAATTCCTGTTCCTAGGTTTTTACAGCTCAGGTGCAAAAAGTTGTTCTGACTTGAAAGGACTTGAAAATTGAATCAAGAGGTTCAAACGTGGAGGCAAATATTTTCTTAAGGACTGTCTGGTTAATAGGTAGAACAGGAAGATGACAAGACAATCAAGATATTTCGATCTTTTGAACTCTAATAAAGTAGAAATTTGGAAAGGTGGAAGACAGAAGTGCTAACCTACCACCTCCATAGGTATCCATTTGAATAAAATTTGAGCTACACTTTAATTTGAGTCACAGATTTATTTTTACAAGTATCTTGTGTTTTTCCTTGTTCTGTGTCTGCCTCACTCTTTTGGAAGGAAAGATCCACAAGGGCAAATACTTTTCCTAAGTGGGTCTCTGTGGTGATACCAGAGCCTAAAAGAGCGGCCAGCAAATCTCCGTTCCTGTACATGTTTGTTAAATGATTAAAAGCTCACTCCAGCATGAGCTGAGACCCTTTAAAGAATTTTTATTTACGCTTACTGCATTTGTCTGGTATTAATCGCCTGAATTCCACCAATTTCCGTCCATTCTTTCCCTTTCTTTCTTTGTTTCTTTTGAATCTCAAGTACATAGTGTTGAATTAATCATTATCAGTGGTTAGTGATACAGTGTCACATGATCATCCAGGGTCCCTGCATACCCCTCGTCGACTTATCTATCAATCTATCTATATCTATGCATTTATGTTCATTCATTCATGCATGCATTAATTTAATAATATATTAAACTCCTGTGGATGACTACCCAATCAAAGACCTTGGACATTCCCATTAATATTTGTGCTCTTCCCCATTCCATTAAGCATCAGCCTAAACAACATATGATTTACATTTATATGCTTCAAGATACTATCCTTCAAGTCCCTTCTGGAATTTGCTTTTTCTCTCAATGCGACTTTACTAAGATGTTGTTGCATGACCTATCATTCTTCCAATTTCACGGCTCTATAACATTCCACGAGTGTATATACTTAATTTAGTAACCATTTTTCTGTGAATAGGCATTTGGCTTATTGAAAATTTTTGATAATTAAGAAAAGGTCTGCTATGCTGATTCATGGACATGTACTTGGGTATATGCCTGGGCATGAAATTGCTGGCTTATGAGGTATCCAATGTACAATTTGATAGAATAATGCCAAAGTATTTTCCATGAGATGTTAACAATTTACACTCCCAATAGTGATGTATAAAAACTCCCACAGATCCATGTCTGCATCAACAGTTGGCATTGTCAGACTTCTTAATCTTCATCAATTTAAGGGGTATCAATTGACATTTAATTTAACCTAGATTTACATTTCCTCAGTTAGTGACTTTCAGTGTCTTTTCATCTCCTCATGTATTTGTTACCCATAAGTGATTCCTCCTTTATGAAATACCTGTTTTTGTGTTTTGTTCAATTTGCTCTTCTACAATTCATCTTTCTCTTTATTCCTTTAATACAAATTTACACATTTTTTATACAAATTCTTTGTCAGTTTTAACGGTTGCAAATATCTTCCCATTTGTAACTGGTCTTTTGCCAAAAGACTTCTTCTGATGAACATTTAAAAGAATTCAGTATAATCAAACATATAATTTTTTTTTCATTATATTTGGTATTTTTTGTGTCGTGTTTAAGAAAAATTTTCCTATCCTAAGGTCATCAAACTATTCTTCTTTACTTTATTCTAAAAGTTTTAAAGTTTTTCTTTTGACATTTAGGTACTTGATCCATCTGGAGTTGATTTTTGTGTATTCTAGTGTGCCAGTTTGAATGTATTATGTCCCCCAGAAAAAGCCATGTTCTTTGATGCAATCTTGTGGGGCAGACATAATAGTGGGGATTAAGTTGGAACATTTGGATTAGGTTTTTTGCATGGAGATGCACCCCACCCAACTGTGGATGATGACTGATGGGATATTTCCGTGGAGGCGTGGCCCCACCCATTCAGGGTGGGCCTTGATCAGTGGAGCCATATAAATGGGCTGACTCAAGGAGAGGAAACTCAGTGCAGCTGTGGGTGACATTTTGAAGAGGAACTACAGGAGCCACAGCCAAGAGGGACACTTTGAAGAAAGCACAGGAGCTGCAGATGAGAGACAGTTTGAAGACAGCCGTTGAAAGCACTCTTGCTCCGGAGAAGCTGAGAGAGGACAAATATCCCAAGTGCAACTAAGAGTGACATTTTTGAGGAACTACAGCCTAGAGAGGAACGTCCTGGGAGAAAGCCATTTTGAAACCAGAACTTTGGAGCAGACGCCAGCCACGTGCCTTCCCAGCTAACAGAGGTTTTCCAGACGCCACTGGCCATCCTCCAGTGAAGGTACCCGATTACTGATGTGTTACCTTGGACACTTGATGGCCTTAAGACTGTAGCTGTGTAGCCAAATAAACCCCTTTTTTATAAAAGCCAATCCATCTCTGGTGTATAGCATTCCGCAGCATTAGCAGACTAGAACATCTAGGAAGTAGGGAATCCATTTTTGTTTTTTTCCACATGAATAACTAATTTTTCCAGCTCTATTTCTTGAACAATATTTTCCCCTTTATCAGTGTCATAAGCAGCTCTACAATGTAAGTCAAGAACAATTTCCCCAAGTTTCTTCTCCCTAATGATAAAAAAATAATAATAAATAAAAATTATCATTTAGAATCTTAGTATACATGAGGTAATATACAAGGATATTTATAATCATTTAATCTTCACAGCAAGCTTATTGATTAGGTACTATACTTATCCCCAATTTGTGGGGTAGTCAAGTAAGGCTAAGAGATGTAAAGAAGACGTTATGTGTTGCATGGGTAAATAAAGATGTATTAAATATTTCCCGAGGTCATGCAACTGATTAAGAGCAGAATAAGGATTCTAGCACAGGTCTAACTGTCCATGATTTTGCTACTTTAATAGTAAGGGAGTTTAATGGGGCAACTGTTCTCTTGCTCTTTGTTCAACATTAAACTGCAAAAGAGAGACTGCCCCACTGGTAAGCAGGCAGAGAGATGTCACCCCTGGGAAAACGACTTTTCCTTTTTTTTCACTAGGATCACACAATGACAGTATCAAGTCTTCCCTTTTGCTGCTGCAGCACTCTGTAGTATGTTTACTGAGAGCGTTCCTTTTCTTGGAGAAAGGAGGAATTATTAAAATTAGGAGAAACAAGTGCTGGGCTGATACCATGAAGCCTTACCTGGAATGGGAACTGATTTCTCTCCTTTCAGGGAGCCCTGATGGACCCTAAGGCTGGGGTGATCAGCCTTTGTGTACAAGAGCTCATCATTTGTGTGACATCACTGTGATTTCTCTCCTCCTGAATATGTTGTGTTGCATATACATGAGTTTGAAAAAAGGGCATAAATTTTGTTTTAAGAATGTTTTGAATTTTTTCCAGCCCTAGAGAAAACATGTAATATACCAAAACAGTGATAACATGGAGCCACAAGAAACACACACTTAGAACCAGCTGTTTCCAGGTTAGAATCTCACTCTTCTATTTGGACAGGCCATGTAAGCCAGAGGTTGCTAACCTTTTCCTACAAAAGGCCTAATAGTAAAAGTTTTAGGCTTTTGAGGATCCAGCAATCTCCAATCATAATTCAACTCTGCTGTTGTAGTATGAAAATAGCCATAGAAAAATATGTAAGCAAATGGGTATGCTATGTTTCAATAAAACTTTATTTATGGGCACTGAAATTTGAATTTTGTTTAATGCGTCATGAAGCAGTATTGCTCTTTTGATTTTTTTTTTCCAACCACTTAAAAATGTAAGAAAAACCTTTCTCTGGAGGGCCATACCCAAACAGGCAGTGGCCCAGGACAGTAGTTTGCTGAGCTCTGATCTTCAGTTGACCCATCTGCAAAATTCAGATCATGTGAGTTATCTCTTGGTATTCTGCTGTGGACAGTGTGGAATTAATATAGTGGCGCTTCTCCACCTGTCCCAGCCAGAGAGTAGGAACTCAATATATTTTTTAATTTAAAATTTAGACATTACTGTTGCAATTATTAACTTATTTAATAGATATTTATTGACTTTTATGTGTCAGGCTCTGTTCTAGGTGATGGAAATGCAGCAGTGAATAAGACAAAGCTCCTGCCCTTACAGTGTTTACATTTTAGTAGAAAGAGGTAGACACTAATAAGATAAAAAAGTAAAATACACAGCATGTCAGGTAGTGAAAAATTCTAGGAAAAAGAATCAGGGAAGAAGTATAAGAGTGAGATTTAGATGGCAGTTTTAAATTTTGGAGTCATCAGCATTTAGATGGACTTTCAAGCTACAAGATTTTGTGTGCTCAAAAGTGGTCTAAGGTTTGAGCACTGAGCGGCTCTATTATTTAGCAGTCAGGAAGTTGAGGGTGAAACACCCAAAGAGCATGGAAGTAGAAGGAAAATCAGAAGATATACTCTGCTGAGATCAGGTGTTAAAATAAGGCAGGGGGTGGAGTGGAAGTTACTCAGGGGGGTGAAGGGGGTCACCACACCCAAACCCCTATTTGGTCAGTAAGATGAAGACCCAAAAGGGATTGTGGATTCAGGAGTGTGGACATCACTGGTGACTGGAAAAGAACAACCTTGGTAGAATGGTGGGGCAACGCCTGACTGGAATGACCTCAAGGGGAAATGGGGAGAAACAATCAACTGGAAAGGAAAGCTATTACTTTCAAGGGTCTCCCTGTTCAGTGAGAAAAGAACTGCACCAATAGTTGGGGGTTCCAGGGTGGGGCAGGGGTTCAAAGGTTTTTTGTTTTGTTTTGTTTTTTGGGGTTTTTTTTTTGCTTGTTTTTAATTACTTTTTTAAATGAGAGAAACAACTAGTTGTTAATATGTTGATGGGAAAAATCCCATAGAGAGGGAAAAATTAATGATGCAATGGACAGGAACAAGGATACTCTAGAGTAATGTCTTGGAATAAGTGAGAAAATTCTGAACAATAATAGATTAATCATCCTTAGAAACAGGAGAGAGGCCCAAGTAAATAGACATAGAGACCAGCAGGTGGTGGGAGCCAGTGGGAGATCTCTTCTGATTCGCCCTACTCTCTTGGTGAAATAAGGCTTCAGCTAGAGTGATAATAAGTGTCTGACATTGGAGGACAGAATATAAGATATGAATAATACTATAGGATTATTATATTATGGTTGTTGGACAGTAGGGCAGAGTTTTTTTAGATAAGATATATGGATTTTATAGTTTATGGATGGCTTTTCAAATATCCATGGATCTTCTAAATCAGTATGGGCAATTTCTCCAAATATATATTCTTCTGGAAAGGAGTTCCTGATTCACACTGGATTCCTTAATAAGGTTCATGACCAGAAAAGAAGAAAAAAAAAAAAAAAAAAAAAAAAAACCAGAACAAAACACACACTTATTGACTTAAAGATTGTAGCAAGAGTCTCGAAGGGGAGGACTCTTGAGTAATGCCTAGCTCTACCAGGAAGGTGAGCCGTCATCTTTCATGGGATGCTTCCTTGTAAGAAGCAAGAGAGTGAATTATGTCTGTGGGATGCAACTCCAAGATTATATTCCGAGTGAGTTGTCCAAGTGAGACAAGGCCCTGGGTGAGCAGCCGGAGGAGGCAATCCAAACAGGGTCGGAGACATTTAGGTCCAGATAAAGAACGAGAAGGCTGAGCCAGACTGTTGCAAACATAGATCTGCCATTCTCCAGGTACAAGTCAAACCAACACATCTCTGCCATCATCCCTGACCTCTGACGTGCCTGCTTGTCCTTGAGGATGTTAAACAATCATAAAATAATATCCAAACCCAAAACCCAAAAAACTCAAAAGCAACCCAAAAGTTAATACATGAATCTATTTTAAATATGCAAACATGGAAGAGAAAAAATAATTTAGATTCAAAACCGAAACAAATTTTCTATTTTGAGAAGACTATATACTACTGGATGACCCCCAGAGGAATTATCAAATTAATGAACTATATAACATTTTTACAGTCTCTCATATCTTTTATTTATTTAATTTGCATTCCCAGAAGATATAGTAGGCATGCGAGGTATTTTATGTGTAATAATAGCCATTAGATTAGAATCAAAATCCAAAATGTGAGGAAACTAAATTACATCACATGGAAACCACCCATCTGGGGAACTTAATTAATATTTGATTTTTTCTGAAACTCAGAAAAAAAAAAAACTTAATTGTTCAATTAGTATCACTCTTTAATTAAGAACTTTTAAAAATAACTCTAGAGCTGATCTATATCTGACACTGATAAACATCTTCCCAACTTTCACTTCAAAGCTGAAGGGAAAAAAAATTAAATCTGTCTGGCCTGACTTTTGCCTTTGGTATTACTAAAAGTAGGGAAAAAGCCTGACTCAGGCTGAGACATTATGTACCGAGTTAAAGGCTAAAGCCAATTGACATATCCAAGTTATAAAATCCTTATGAAAATAGCAACTTATAATGGAAATGTTGACCCACCTAAGTTCTGGTGAGGCAGCATGCTTCAATAATAATAACAATAATAATAAATCTGGTTTTCCTATGTTCAAACTCATACCACATTCTTGCTGTTAGGAAAATCAATTTATATTTCCAGGGAGGAATTCCAAAGTAGAATTGGGTATTTATCATGACTGAACTGAACTGACAACCTCTTTTCATTCTATTTTGGAGATTTTCTACATGTTTACATTTGTTATTTTTACAATTAATAACAATGTAAAGTATGTCACATTAAAATTGACCTTTCCACTTATTTTTAAAGAAAGTTACCACCATTCTCATTAAATTAAGACATAACTGCAATTTATTTTATTAAATATTCCATTAAAAAAACCTTTCTTTCCTAGCAAAGTATGCACTTGCCTTAATCTTGGCATTTTCCTCTTCAGCTGCCATCATTCCATTTGAAGCATTTACTTTGAAATGCCTGCCAAATATTTTTGCCCCAATACCACAATAACAATGCAGTAATGTATGAGTGACTTATCCTAGTGAGTTTACAACTGCCGGGCCTACATGAAATCAGTTTCTAGAGTTCAAACAGTGGATTTGCTTTTTTCTCTTAAATTGCAAGTAAGCTTTCTCAAAACTTATTGTGTTACTTATGCAAGTGCAATTATCACAAAATAATGAATCAGTTGTTTTAACTAATTGGTTGTTTTTAACTAAAAAAAGAAAAAAAAGAGGCTAAAACACAAATATTGCTGAACATGTCCATCCATGAATACACAGATACATTAAAACACACATACAAATATGTATATTAATAACTTTTAAAAATCATTCCTATTGAGAGTTTTATCATGTCACATTTTTCAATGAAATGGAAATGAAATGAGAGCCTAACGTTTTGCTTAAGTATTTAAACTACCCATTTTTATTCACACCATTGATTAATATAAGCATGTCTTGCTTGGGCACGGAAAATAACCAAAATGAATATATTTTCAAATTTGTCTCTAGTTAGTTTTATTTCTGCATGTGGCTTTTTGAAAAGAGCCACAACAAAGGAAAAATGCTTGTAGGCTGCAGTTCCAAAGGCTGAATACTTATTTAGAAAGGTCACTGTATCCAAAGGACAGATTGCCAGTTCTTTTGAATTTTCTTTACTTGCCTCTTCTATGGAAACAGAAAGAAACACGATTCATCTGCTGGGAGGGCAATAGGTAGAGACCACCCAGGGCACAGCTCATTTAGCATCCAGTGACCTTCTGTTACACGCAAAAGCAAAGCAGTAAAGAAAAACTCCAGACGCCTTCCCCAAGGAGTCCAGAAGTATTCTCTACTTCATCTCACTCTTTAAAGCCTTAAAAGATGCACAGGCGGCTGATTATTTTAAAAACAAAGTGAGACCAAACGGGACTGACCCTCTACTTTGCTTCAGCCAGTGTCCTCTGACCTTCTTCCTCCCACTTCACTTGCCTTACTTCTGTTTTTCTTTTCTGAAAGAACTGTCAAGAAAGTGGTCTCCATGAAATATTCATTCACAAATGGTAGACTCTTAAGAAATAAAATATGTGCATGCACACTTGTCGCCTCTTAGTCAGGTACTTGGAGTGGTAAAACAAATTCTTCTGCCCTGTACAAAGACATTTTCAAAATTTCATTTGGTTTGTCCATGCATTTATTGATGCTGGTGATGGTGGTTGACTTGTTTGGTTTTGTTTTGATTTACTACAGAGCTTAATCAATGGCCCTCCTTGGAAAGGGCTGGTTTAGAGTCAGAGGTGAAGCACAGGAACATACATTGATAGAGGAAGGGGGGAATTGGCATAGGAGTGGCAAATGGAGGGAAGAATAGACAAAAAGAGAAGCAATTAATGGGACTTGGTGATAGCAAAAGATAAGCAAAGTTTAAGGTAGATAATCATTCACTGGCTCAACAATATTTATTGAATACTTGGCATTTCTCAGACACTGTTCTAAGCGCTAGGAATTCAAAAGATAAATATGGCAGAACCCCTATCTTCAGTGAGCTTATAGTCTAATTAAGAAGACAGGGCTCCAAATAAACTGATGTTCAATGCAATTAACGTATACCTTTTATTACCAGGCCTGGCAAATTCCAGGTGATCACTCAAGAAACATTTGTTGGGTGGATTAATACATTGTGGAGCATGGCATGGTCTTTGGTAGGCAATTAAGAAATGTAAGTTCCCTAAATACTTCAGTATTTGTTTTATAGTTTTTTATTTTTGTGTTTTTATTGAATTCTTTTGTTATTTTTTCTCTCCAATAAGTTAGTAAATTCACTGAGTCCAGAACACCCTGTTTAATATTTCTTGTTTGGGGTTTAGCATGGAAAACAAAGTCTGGGGTCAAGGATTACATGCTGGAAATAAGGAAATTTCTTTTCAATTTCACGGTCTGACCTTAGATATCATGTGCGTTTTACAAACATGACTATTTTAATATCAAAATAATTTTTATTTACATCAGAATGCTTAATGTCTCATACAATGTTGTTTTAAGTCCTTCAATGTTAGAAAATCAGGCTGAATTAAAGTCTACTACCCACTTATATCAGAATCAGCCTCTGGGCAATTTCTCTTTTTCAGCTTGGTGGCATAATAGTTTATGAATCCAAAAATAGATCTCCAAACTTCAACAAGGCATATTAACTTTATGGCTTTGTCAAACTCCTGGTGCCTTGCCACATATGCCCAAGACATACACCCAGTGGGAGATACGTTGCCTTAGACACATGACGTTACATATTTATCAACTATGAGTAGTGATAATTTTAAGCCTGTGCTAGCCATTTTCCTGTTTGCTGTCAGATCTATCCCCATATTTCTCTTTGCTGTACTCTGTATTGTGCGAGCTAAGCACTGAAAACTCTCTTTCCCTGTTCCCTTGCCAGCTGGTTCATATCTAAATTTGTGAAATGGAAGACATTGGCAGGAAATTGGAGGTTGGGAAGAAAGGAGATTTTAGGGTGTCTGCCCCTTTCCCTGCTCTGCCCATTCCCCATAGCAGCACCTCCTGCCAGGAGGACCTGGATCTTGGGCTCTGATAACTACACCTCCTTCCCATTGCTCCTCCATCCCTTGTATTAGTGCCCTTGTTTGTCCTTTTGAGCTTTGTAACTAGTTCCCCATATTGAATTCCCTCTGTTGAAATACCAAGCAGGAGCTCTCTTTCTGATGGCACATTGACAGATACTAAAACTTTGTTCAAGAAAACTTTGCTGTTATTTGAAATCATTTACTCTGGTATCTGACAAAATTTCCAAATAATTTCTTTTACTCCATACTGTTCTATTCCATGAGAATGCTTTTATAATTGTGTTCACAAATCTACTTTGCCTTGTTTTTGCCTTATAACAAACATCATGTAGTTTGATAAAGGATTCATTCAGAAAGGTTATTCATTCAGAAAGTCATTTTATACAGAGAGCTTACTTTTATATGAAAATGTAAATGAAGCAAGATTTCTGCAGAATTTTGGATCTATATGGCAATAAAGGAAAGGTTGCCTTTCAGGGTAGTAGTTTTCTACTGTGGTATGTGTTGTGGTCAGTTTTAACATGTGATATAATTTTTTTTTTAAATAATTTACTCATTTTTAAATAAGATGCAAAGTTAAACAATTAAAGCAAACAATAATCAGTAAGGACAACAGAAAATCTGAAGACCCCTATATACAAACTTGATATTACTGATATTTACAAAACACTACCATTTAATTTGCAGAATAAACATTTTTCTCAAGTGCCAAAGAAGTGCTTAAGGGTTAGTATGAGCCCTATTCAAGGATATAAAAGATCTCAAAAACTCTGAAGGATGAAACTTTATATAAGACTTTATATAAGATACTCTCTTACTATAGTGAGAAATAAATAAGAAATCATTAACATTTGGATATTATTAACACATATCCAAGTAACTCATTCAAAGAATATGATGTGAGAAATTTTAAAAGATATTTCAAACAGATTACTAATGAAAACAAAACATATCATAATTGGTGGGATGCAGATAAAGCAATACTTAGAGCAAAATTAATAGCTTTAAATATCTTTTAGAAAGAATAAAAAGCTTTAAAATCAATGAAATCTGTTTTCAGCTTAAAAAGCTACAGAAAAGGGGAGCAAATACACTAAAAAAGTAAAAGAAAAGAAATAATGGCAACCAAAGTAGAAATGAAATAAAAATGAAGAAAAAAAATCAACAAATGCAAAAGTTGGATCTTTGAAATATCAATAAAATTGATAAATTCCTAAGAAGGCAAATTAAAGGAAAAAAAAGATAATACACAAATTTTCTATATCAGGAAGGAAAGTGGGGATCCTACCAACAATAAAAAGAATAAAACTAGAATATTATGAACAACTTTATGCAAATTAATTCAACAACCTATGCAAAAGGACAAACTCTTCGAACGACAAAACTTACCAAAACTGACTCAAAAAGAAATACAAGATCTGAATAGCCTTCTTTCTGCTAATGAAATTGATATACATTCCAAAACTTTCCCACAAAGGAACTTCAAATCCACCTGAGTTCACTGGTGAATTTAAAGAGAATTAAAGAAGAAATAAAACCAATCTTACGTATTCTCCACTCTTATTGAACATGTTACTGTTTGTGAGGACCCAGGGCCTGGTCCCCATCCCTCCTCCACTACAGAGACACTCACAGCCACCTACATGACCAGGCAACCAGCCCCTCACCCCCACAGGGAGGAAGCATTAAAACCTCCCTCCCTTAATCACTGCTAGTAACCAGATCTCGGAAGACCTTTTTGTAACCAAATCTTGAGAGATCCTGTTGTAACCAAATCTCGTGAGAAATTCCATTGTCCCAAATCTTTATGAGTTACCCCCACCTGCGCCTCTCTCTCTCTCTCTGCAGAATGGCAGAATGCTGACTTCACTCTCCTGACCCACCACCACTGGGAAAAATCATCTCCTGTTTTGCAATTAAACTCATGGGTAACTCCGTGACAGGCGTGTTCTTTGGTCTTGGGTCTAATCTGGGTTGGAACACTGTCAAACCTAGCCAGGGAAGTAAAGCAATAAAAAGAAATAAAATGCATAAAGCATGATAAGGAAGAAGGAAAACTGTCCTGTTTTCAAAATACTTGATTAACTAAATAGAAATCTTAAGAAATCTACACAAAAGCTAGCAGAATTAAGCAGTGGCATAGGCTTGGACATAGGAAAAAAGATCAACAGACAAAAATCAGTTGAATTTGTACATACTAGCAAACAAAATTTGGCAAATAATTTTTTTAAATAATATATAGGAATATATTTAGCTAGACATACACAATTCAATCTATAGAAGGGAAAGAAATGCTAAATTAGACTTCATCAATGTTCAAATTTTCTGTTCCTGAAAAGACACTGTTAAGAAAAGGAAAAGACCAGCTATGGAACTGGAAGAAAATATTATCAATACATATAATTTGACAAGGACTAGTATCCAGCATATATAAGGAACTCTTTTATAAGATAGGCAAGGAAAAGTTAATTTTGTTTTATTTATTTGAATATAATTTACATATAAAATACATAGATTTAAAGAGTACAGTTCTGTTAGGATTTTTTTTTATTTCATAATTTCTAAAATTTACAAACACTCTGTACCCATTAAATAACGACTCTCCCTTCCACTTTCCCTCTAATCTATCTCCTGCCTCTACAAATTTGTTCTTTATAGATATTTCATGTAAGTTGAATATGGTATTTGTTCTTTTATGTCTGGCTTATTTCACTCCACATATTTTCAAGGTTTTTCCATGTATTCCTTTTTTTTTTTTTAATTTTATTTTGAAATAAATTCAAAGTTATAGGAACAGTTGCAAAAACAATACTAACCCTATACACAGAATTCCATCATACCCTGACCCCCTCCCCCAATAGCTGAATCCATCAACCTTAACATGCTGTCACACCGCTGTTTCTTTCCCTCCCTCCCTCCCTATCTATCATCCATCATCTATTGCTCTGTCTTCTGAACATATGAGAGCTAGCTGCACACATCCTTGAACATACACTATAATTCATGTATACACTTCCCATGAACAAGAACATTATTTTATGTAATCCCATTAAGCGCAGCTAAGAAGTACAAGAGATTCAACAATGATACAAAGCTTACATTCTATATTTCCTTTTCCTTATGTCTCAACTGTGTCCCTTTGAGCCACCTGTCCTCTATCCTCCTGTCCCATCCAAGTTCATCCTTAGTATTCAATTGTCATCTAGTTAGACTGACTTTTTTTTTTTTTTCAGTTGTGGAAACATATATACAGCCTAAATCTTCCCATTCCACTCCCTCCCTAGCTTTTCATTAGTGGGATTAATCACGTTTAGAATGTTGTAATGCTCTTTCCCACCATCCATTACTAGAAATTTCCCTTCACCTCAAACAGCAACCCTACACTCATTTCTCAACTCCCCATTGCCCCTTCCCCCATTTCTCTTAACCCAAACTCTACTTTTCATCTCTATGGTTATATTCTCTGATAATTTCTTTGTGTTTACTGTGGGGCATAAAATTAACCTCTTAAATCCGTATCAATCTTGTTTTTCTTTGATACCACCTTCACTTCAATAGGACACATAAACTATGTTCCTATACTCCTTCATTCCCCCACCTTTATATAGTTGTCTAAAATTACATATTTTACATTGAGTTCAAAACCACTGATTTGTCCTTAGAGTTTGTGTATTTTATATCATGTAGGAAGTAGCTAGTAGAATTACAGTTCAAAAATTATTGACTTCTATTTGTATTCCATTGTGGTTGGAGAATGTGCTTTGAGTATATTCAATGTGTTTTTTTTTTTTTTTTAATTTCTTGAGGCTTGTTTTATGTCCCCAGCTTATGGTCCCTTCTCAAGAAAGATCTGTGATCACTAGAGAAAAATGAGTGTCCTGGTGATTTGGGACGTAAGGTACTATATATGTCTGTTAAAATTCTCTGTATCTCTTTCTCCTTTCCCTGTCTGTCCTCCAGCAGGGCTCCCCTCAGAATCTGAAGTAGGGCAGGTCTTTCATCAGCAAAGTCTCTCAGCATTTGTTTGTCTGTGAAAAATTTAAGCTCTCCCTCAAATTTGAAGGAGAGTTTTGCTGGATAAAGTATTCTTGGTTGGAAATTTTTCTCTCTCAGAGTTTTAAATATGTCATGCCCCTGCCTTCTCGCCTCCATGGTTGCTGCTGAGTAGTCACTACTTAATCTTATGTTGTTTCCTTTGTATGTGGTGAATTGCTTTTCTCTTGCTGCTTTCAGAACTTTCTCCTTCTCTTCAGTATTTGACAGTCTGATCAGAATATGTCTTGGAGTGGGTTTATTTGGATTTATTCTATTTGGGGTTCGCTGGGCATTCATGCTTTGTGTATTTATATTGTGTAGAAGGTTGGGGAAGTTTTCCCCAACAATTTCTTTGAATACTCTTTCTAGACCTTTACCCTTCTCTTCCCCTTCTGGGACACCAATGAGTCTTAAGTTTGGATGTTTTATTTTATCTATCGTATCCCTGAGATTCATTTCGATATATTTTTTTTTTTTTCTCCATTCTTTCTTTTGTTCTTTCATTTTCTGTTCTGTGGGCTTCTAGGACACTGAGATGTTGTTCGGCTTCCTCTAGTCTTGTATTGTGAATATCCAGAGTCTTTTTAATTTGGCCAACAGTTTCTTTTATTTCCATAAGACCTATTTTTTTATTTACTCTTGCTATGTCTTCTTTATGCTCTTCTAGGGTCTTCTTTATGTAGCTTATATCCTGGGGCATGGTCTTCTTGATGTCCTTTAAATACTTTGCCATATTTTCGTTCCTCTATTGTAGATCTTTGATTAATTTTGTGAGGTATACTGTATCTTCCGATATTTTGGTTTGTGTGTTTGGAGTTGGATTCTCCGTATCGTCTGGTTTTATCATATGCATTAAGATTTTCTGTTGTTTTTGGCCTCTTGGCATTTGTTTTGCTTGATAGGGCTCTTTCAAGTTGTAAAGAAAAAGGGATATCGATCTAATTTTTCAGGAACACAGTTTGGTGACGTACACTTTAACTAACCAGCAGATGGCATCTGTGAGTCACCTATATCCCTCGAGTCAGTTCTCAAACTTTTTTCCACTTTGTGTGGGGAAATGATTCTTGTGGGTTCAGTTGGAGAACTCAGTTTGGGTGTGTTGCTGGAGCTGTCTGCCCTGAATGTGGGGCATGCGTACGGGTAGCCAGGGAGGAAGGGCAGTTCTAATGCTCAAATCCCCCAGGATCCCAGAGATTCAAGGCCTCCGCAAAAGTCTAAGACTTCATTTCAGTTCAGCCCCAGCCTCTCTCTCTCGCTGATCCATAAACCACCAGACTTGGCGTAGCGTCCCTGGGTTCTCCAAGCGGATCCCCCCTCCCAGCCGCGCTCCTCCAGTAGCTCAGCCAAGGGAAGGCTGTGCTATGTCATCAGTGCACGCCGTCCCACAAGGGAAGCCCCGGGCCGCCGGGCCATGCGGCGGCGCACTCCCAGCCCGAAGCAAAAATGGCCGAGAGGGGATTCTCAGCCCCCTCCTCCTCGCACCGTTCCTCCTTCCCAGCTCCGGGACAACTGGCGTGGCTTTGGGCTGTGGGCACGGCCCCGGGCAGGAGTTTATCCAGCCCTCTGGGGGCTAGCTGCTAGCTGCGGGGTTTCTTTCTGCTTCCAGCTCTCCCTTCCGTTCCCCTGAACCCAAGGGTATCTGCTGCGGGCTATCTTCCCAGCCAGATGGCAAGAGGCCAGCCCAGCCCCCTCTTGCTGTGTTTTAGTGCGTGGTTCCCACAATTGCTACTGGAGCTGCTCCCTTTTTTTTAAAAAACAAAAAACAGCCAGCTGGTCTCCATATGCTGAACCCTGGCTTCCCCAGCCCGCCACACGGCTGTGGGTCTTCCATCCAGCTTACTCACTTGTTTCAGAATGCCAGCTCCCGGCTAGGAGCCCTCATCCAGTTGGTGCACTGCTGTAACTGGTATTCTAGGTCACTTTCTGGTTTTTAGCTAGTGTTTTTCACAGAGGCATTTTTTTCGCCCTGTCTCAGCTAGCTGCCATCTTAGTTCCCCCCTTCCATGTATTCCTTTTTATGACTGAATAATATTCCATTGTATGCATATGCAACATTTTGTTTATCCATTCATCTATTGATGGACACTTGGGTTGCTCCCATCTTTTGCCTATTGTGAATAATGCTGCAATGAACATAGGTGGACAATTATCTCTTTGAGTCCCTGTTTTCAATTTTTTGGAAGTTGGTAATCTTAAACTCAACCATACAAAAGACAGTCAAATAAAAATAGGGAAAAAAGACTCAAATAGACATTTCATGAAAGAAAATATGTGAAAGGCAATAAGCATATAAAATATGCTCAATGTTAACTGTCCTTAGGAGAATGTAAATTAAACCGCAATGAGATATAAACCAACTAGAATGGCTAAACTTATAAAGATTGTGAATACATCATATGGGTATTGGCAGGGGATTTCCCTTATATTGCTGCTTAAGGGTGTAAAATGGTGCAACCACTTTGTTAACCAGTTTGACAGGTTTTTATAACTCTGCTATTTCACTCCTTACACTTGCCCAAGTAAAAAGAAAAGTAGATCACACTCACAAAAATGTGCATGAATGTTTATAGCTGCTTCATTGATAATAGGCAAAAACTGGAGATAAAACAAATGTTGATTGAGAGCAAATTGATAAATATTCATTTATTCATGTATATTTACAGGGGAATATTAATCAACAAAAAACAGTAACACACTATTGACATGTGTAGCAACATGTTTGAATCCCAAGAACATTATGCTGAATGTAAAAAGCAAGACACAAAATCATACGTTCTGTATGATTTTATTTTTGTGAAATTTTCCAATCAACAAAATTCATTTGTACTTAACAGCAATCAAATCGGTGATTGCCTAAGAAAGAAGAATTGACTACAAAGGGGCACAAAGGGAATTTAAGACTGATATAACTCTTTTATACCAATCAAGATTATGGTTGTAATGACAAGATTGCATCTATTTGCAAAACTTCTTTTTTCATAAATTAAACATGGGTGCATTTTATTGACGCAAATTAATCTTCAGTGAAATTAGTTATGTGTGTGTGCATGTCTGTGTATACGCAGAGCAGAAGAACAGGTGCGTTTTTATTAGTTATACATATGCGCCAAAGTGAAGAAGAAGAAAGCAAATCCCAAAAAGGCATTTTCAGACTCTGCCTTAGATTTATTCATAAAACAATCATGAGTTGTATGATTACAAGTATAATTAGAATGTTAGATTCATTTTTTTTACAAAATCTGATACATTTTTAATGATACAAAGAAAAACTGTTTATATTTGTCTTTATTTTTACCTATCTTAAAAGTCCTGGATTCTTTACAAATAATTTATATTCTAAAAGTTTACAGAAGCCAAAGAAAGCATCACAGGGTTAGGTGAAGGGAGCTCAGAGGTTGCAGCTATTCTTTATTTGAGCTTAGCTTATTGAAAAGATGTGACAGAAAGATGATTTTTCCTTCTTCCTCAACAAGACACAAGACAGATGTCCTGATGCTTTTCCTTCCAAAAACACAGGTCCCTTTACAAAAAATAACAGCTTTCTCTAGAGAAAAGTCTGCACATTAGAGAAAACATCGGTAACATTTTTAAGTTTCTTTTGTTGTTTGAGCATCAAAATAGGCTTGTTTTGTTTTGTTTTGTTGACTTTTGATATAAGAACATCTAACATGTGCTTTGCTTTACCCAGTTGCAGTTATGCATCCAGAGAAAAGCATCAAGTGTGGGCAACTTCATTGGCTTGCTCTGAAGATGAACTTTATTTTAAAAGGCAAAATCAGAACTGACAAACTGGAAACCCCACCCATCTAGAGAGTGTATAACAAAGACTGAGGGGCAGCAGTGCCAATAAAGTAAATTTCCCTGACTCTTTTGAATGCAGGCACCTGGAGAAGGTTCTTTGAGGCCCTGCAGTCAGAGCACTAACTTGATACTCTCCATTTCATCTGGTGCATTTGTGGTAAGAAACGTGAAAATTTTGCAGGCTTGCTCTCTTGCTCTGTTTCCTTCCATCAGCTCTCTGTCCCTGGCATATTCATTCTGCTCAGTTCTTATAAATTGCTTTTTAAACCACCATCCAGCCCTAATTCTATAATTTGCCTTTGAAGCCCTTGCATCATCGTGTTTACTTCTTCACCCATAAAACCTTCTTTAAATCTTGCTTTTCTTCATATGACTGCCAGTGGCAAGAGATAGCAAACTTGAGAAGGGAGACATCTTATTAGCAAATGGTAGTTTCTAATAAACAGAACACATTTAAAAAGCCTAAAATGCTTGGGGATTTGGGTGAGAATATTTGCAGCTTTACTCCCACATAGAGCATGATATCATTGACTTTTTTATCTTAACTTTGAGCACCTAGCATCTCACTTGTATAGGTAGCAGATATGTTCTTTACTCCTAAATAAAAATTTTGAATATAAGATCAATGATCTGCCTGAAGGTGGTGTCCTGGACGGTTGTTAGTTTGAGCTTGACACAGAAAAATCATCTGTTAGTAATTCATGCATGAATGAAGAAGTCCTGCACTTTTATAGCACATTCTGTTCTGTACACTTTACCTGTTTCCACTCATTAAATCCTATGGGGCAGGTATGACCATCATCCTCATTTTATGAGAAATGAAGCACAGAGAGGTTGAATAATTTGCCTAAGGTTGCATAGCCAGTATCTGGTGACACAGAGGATTTGACCCAGCTCCTGCATCTGTGCTTGTAACAACTACACTATGCCACCTCGTATTCAAGGAAGGTGAGCTTCATTTTAGTTTTTTGAGTTTCAGTTTAACAAAAGATATCAAGTCATTTACTGAAAGTCACGCTTAAAGCAGCTAAAGCCATCGACAACAAAGCTATGAGTCACAAGTGCACAAAGTTCCAAGGAGCTGACATATATTTCACGCAAAGGGGATATAAGGGTTAAGTGGTTGTGGGCTTAAGTGGTTGTGCGTAGTGGTCAAGAGATGGACCTACATGTCATAGATGAACAAACAGACACTTTAGGCATTAAACCTAGAAGGTACAGTGCTTTCAGGTTTAAATCTAGCATTGGCCACTATCAGAATATATACTCAAAAGTTCAAAAAATTATAGGAGGGTAATCTTTCTGGGTGGTGGAAATTGTAATATGTAAAATGTGGGGACTTACAGTCGATGGTCCCATTTTTAGGCCTGTGCCTAAAGAAACAGAAGACAGTCTTCAGAAAGAGAAAGGCGACACTGAGCAGCTGTGTATAGAGAAGCCCAGGCAGAGGGAGAATCCTAATTGTGTCGAGGTTCCTGTCCATTTCTAAGGCTTGGCTGCACTCTTGTCCTTCTGATCTTTGGAGCTCTCCAGCATCTTTTCAATAAAAAAAGAGCACCCTTCTCTGCCTACCCAAGGCGTGTTTTTATCTGCGTACCCTGCTCAGTTTTCTTCATAGATTGTATCTCCCTCTTCTTGATACCACACTACACATTTTTTGTGTATTGTCTGAGTCCCCCATAGAATGGCAGGGACTTGGTCCAGCTCCATCCCCAGGTCCAAGCACAATGCTGGGCACAGAGTCATCAGTATTTGCTGAATAAACCAGTGGTAGGAATGGTTAAATTTTCCTTTGTGCTAAGCTAACTTTAGCTGATTCTATATTTCTTGCAAACGAGTTTTAGCAGGCCTTTGAGAGTAGCAGTTAGGCTGAAATGCTTAAATAGTGAAGAGGACATGGCTAGGATGGTGGGTAAGGGGCAGTAGAGGTGGGAGAGAGTATGTTAAAATAAGGAGCTGCACAAATGCTGGTTGTTTGATGAAGATGCGCTGGATCTGGTCAGCATCATCCTGTGACAACATCTGCGCCAAATGGTGATCTGCCTGCCAATCAACATGGGACCCAGGAACCAGACAGGATTCTAATTCCAGCAGAGGTATTGGCTCATCCATCTACTTAGGAGGTGAATGAAAGTGTGTCAGTGGGGGAGGGGAGTCATGCCAATCATATCCACCCTGCCTCTACTGGTGATGATCTTGGCACAAGGGCATGTCATCAATGAATTCTGATTCTAGGATCTGTGATAGATAAAGGTGGGAGAAACAGGGCTGCACCATTTAACTAAGCATTTTATGCTCATTGAGGTTAATGTCATAACCTGAGTGATAAAAAATGAAATGATGTTCAACATAACCTGCTTTATTAAGTAGTCAGGAAATTATATATTTGGAACATGTTTTCCAGTCAAATTGGTAATAAATTTATAAAAGAATTCATCAGGGCAGAGACCGATGAGTCTTCTCCTGTATCTGTTTTCTTCTTAGTGATACAACCTCCCATTTGTAGCTGGCCATACGACCGTCCACCTAAAAAGAATGCCTTTGCCACCCTCCCTTGTAGCTGAGATGGCCAGGTCACTAAGCTCTGGACAATGGTATGTAAGCACTAATGGGAAGTGTCCTGAGGGGAAGGAAGAGATACCATGCCCTCCCCTTATTTCTCATTTCCAATCAATCACTGGGTACATAATTGCTGCTACTCCAGGAGCCATCTTGGACAACAGGGTCATCTTGAGTTTGGAAACTCAAGGAGCCATCTCCCTAACACTTCAGGGCCACAATTTCATCTCTTCTCTGCCTTCCCTTTTTTTTTAATATGGAAGAGAAAAAAACTAATTACTTTGAACCACTACTGTGTTCTGTCACTTGTGACCAAACCAATAGGGGAATTTGATCCTTAATAATGGCAAATTAGTGAGTTATTGATACAATGGCTATGTTATAGGATTAATAAAATTCATTCTAACAATAAATCAAATTACAGAAATAGGTACAAGCAGAAGTAGTTCAACGACCAAACTATATTTTCCTTTTGGATTATTTTGCCAAGGCATTTGTACAAAAGTGATCAGGAAAAGTTCCCAAAAGAAAAATCATTGAAACTTGACCTTTGGACAAGATTTTTAGCATCCTTGTGTGAAAGAAGTCTCCTGAGAGATGCATGAATTTATCCAGATTGACAGCTGGCTCTTGACAGAAAAAGGCAGATATTTGTGGTACTAAAATTAAAGGGATTATTTTAGTGCAGATCATGAAGATGTTCAAAACTCCACCAAGGCAGGATCACACTGATGGGACTGGAAGGGCAAACTCCTAGTTTAACTGGACCACCTGTGTTTTCCCAAGCTTGCAACCCCAACCCTTCAGCTACTCACCTAGAAAATGAGAGTCAAATACATACAGACCCATATTTAAATGTTCTCTAACTGACCCATCCAGCACAGCTCAGGGGAATCATTAACCATTGTCGACCAAGCAAAGTCTTGCCTGCTAATCTCCTTCACATAAAGCTGTCTACGGGAGAAGCTGCTACAAGTAATGTACACATTAATGTACTCAGTTTAGAGGGCCTGTCCTAGGGACTTCGAGTGGACTGGGCCATATCAGTGAAACTGATGTTTATTATCTCTCTCTTAAGATATATGGCATGTTTTTCTTATTAGATATTACAAGGGTTTATCATTGTACCTTAAAAAATATTCAGGAAGACGGCTGCCTTTCTATTTGAGGTGTCGCTAGGCTTTAAAGTAGTATATTTTCATAAAATCATTACAAACATACCCATCAAACTTAGTGAAAATTTGCTGTGTGTTCAGTTCAGCTATTTTGTGGTATGATCTACTAACAAATAAAAACACATTTGATATATTTATATAGTTTAACTTATTCCATCATGCTATAGGGTAAAGAAAGAATATAGACATTAAAAGCATATTAGCTAAGTTTGGAGCTCAATGGCTACATTTTCTGGCTATACAACATTAGAGTAATTAACCTAGCTGAAACTTAATTTTGTTTCCTAAAAATTTGATAATAGCTAATATTTACTGAGTACCTACTAGGTACTAGATATTGTTCTAAGCTTTTTAAATTTATTGAATCATTTAGTGTTTCAAAAACTTCAATCTTTTAAAAAAAACCTTGAGGCTAATACTATCTCCAGTTTTCAGAAGAGCTTCGTAGATATAGAAAGTTAAAGTAATTTACCCAGGAACACATATGTAATAAGTGCCAGAGCCAGGATTTGAAGCACGGTAAATCCAGACCTGATGGTATTTACTTCATTACCTCTTGAAAACATACAGTAACCTGACCTTTAAGAATTGCTGTGGAGGTTAGGAATAATGCATGTAAGGTTTCTTGGACACAATAGGTATTAAGTACAGTAGTTTAAAATCAATACCATAATGACGTCATGCCATTATCATTTTCATTACTCATAAAATAATATTAAACTGACAACCTTAGATATAATCTGGTAAAAGAGTAATGCCCTCACTTGCTACAATTTCCTTTACTTTACCTAGTCTTTAAAAAAATTTGATGCACCGATTCAACTTTTAGAGTTATCTTCTGTAAACAAAAGAGAGACTATGTCAAAGGGCATTCCAAAAATGCAGTGCCACCTCCACAACCCCATATTCCTTCCAGAAAGTATTATATCAAGGTCCAAGAGCTTTAGGTTAAGACCTATTAGAAATGAGTGGTAGATGCCAGAACATACAGTGATAATGGCACACATGTAACTCAGAGAAAGGGCAATTAGAGACAATATTATCCAATATACTGGATAGCCAACAAGTTCATAAGTACATAAATATAACTTAAAATGCATGAAAAAATCTAGTTTTGGGGCTGAAAGCTATGTTATTAGCTACTGAACAAGAGGCCAGAATCTAATTCTCATAAACTCCAGTGAGTTTATGAAAATTCAAAGACTACAGGAGAGACAAAATAATTTTGAAAAAGAACAAAGTTGGAGAACTTGACCTAGATTTCGAGATGTGCTGTATAGCTACAGTAATCATGATGCGATGGTTTTTGTGTAAGAGAAGACTTGTAGGCTAATGGAACAGAAAATAAATTTCAGAAATAGATCATGCCTATACAGTTAACTGATTTTCAACAGTCTTTGCCAACCAAATTCAGTGGGAGAAAGGGTAGACTTTTCAACAACTTTTGTTGAAACAACTGGATATCCATATTTTAAAAAAAGTGATACTTGATCCTTTCATACAACATAAATTAAATTAGCTAGAAAACATCATAGGCTTAAATATAAGAGGCAAAATTACAAACACTCTAAAAGATAATATAGTGTAAAATATGAATGGTATTGGGGTATTCAAAGGATTCTTAGGTCACAAAAAGTACAAACCCAAAAGGAAAAATGATATTATAGACTTCATCAAAATGAGAAAATTTTGCTTCTCAAAACGTAAATTTAAGTAAATGAAAAGGCAAGTTAATGACGAGGAGAAAAATATCCTCAAATCAAATATTTGACAAAGGACAGTTATTTTGAATTAATAAAACTTGCATCAATAACAATAAGAAAAACAGCTCAATGTTTTTAAATGGGAAAAAAATTGAACAGCCCCCCCCCACACACAAAAACTGAATAACCAATGTACATGAGAAAAAATGCTCAAAATCCCTTGTCACTAGGGTACTGCAAATTAGAACCACAATGATAGATCACTGCACCGAAGCAGCGATCTATCATTTTTTAGCAAAATAGCTAAAAAATTATAATACTGACAATGCCAAGTTTTGGTGAGGATATGGAAAAACTAGTACTCTCCTACTCTGCTGGTGGGAATGTAAAGTGCTATAAAATGGTACAACTACTTTGAATTGTTGTTTGGCATCTTCTAATGAAATTAAGCATACACTTACCATCTAACTCAACAATTCCACACCTATGTATTTATCCAAGAGAAATAACATATATATTCAAAAAGACTTCTACATCAATGTTCACAGAAGTTCTATCAATAATAGCCCCAAACTGGAGACAAACCAAATATTCATCAACTGACCATGGATAAACAAGCTGTGTTACATTCATGCAGTGGAACACTATTCAACAATCAAAAAGGAATGAACTACTGAATATGCTCAATACAGGGTTGTCAAAATCATTCTGCTGAACAAGGCCAAATATGAAAAAATGTCTAGTGTCCTAAATGTTTCTATTTATAAAATACTCTTTAGAAAAACAAATTTCATTTCTAAATTACGGAAAGCAGATTAGTCTGCCTGAGGCCAGGGGTCATAAGAGGAATTGAAGGATTAATACATGAGAATTATTTTGGCAGTGATGGAAATGTTCTATTTCTTGATCAGGGTGGCATTATGTGCATGTGTGCAATTGGCAATACTTAACCAAATTGTACATTTACAGTGACTGTATTATATTGAATGTAAATTATGCTTCAGTATAAGTGGTTTTAAAAAAACAGTGTGCAGAGGAATATCTTTATTATGTAAGATGTAAATGCTCTAATCTTTTCTTGGCATGCTATCTTATTTTAAATATTTTGGATGTTTAATTGTAATACCACATCTTGAGGAATTTTTGTTCAATTACTAATGACATATTTTGATATCTCTTTACAGTTCAAAATAAAAATCATTAACTGTGGATATTTGAGAAAATGCATTGTGATTAGCAATTTATACATGAAGCAATATGTATATTTGTGTAAAACTAGATGCACAACTCAAGTCTCTTACAAATCTAAACAAATTAATATTATGTTTTATTATATAAGTGTAAAACACTACACCAATTTGTATCTTGATGATTTTTAATGCCAGCGAATCATCCAGTAACAATGGCTTCCTGTGTCAACATTCTTAGTATTGTCCCTAATCTCTTTGCAGCAAGAATGCAATTATTGTCAGTAATTATAATCCAATGGCAAAACAAAATAAAATAAAATAAAACCTGAAGAAAGGCACAGATTGTTCTTTGCCACTAGGATGCTCTTGGGTTTATGTTTTTGCCTTGGTTAAATCAAAATGGTTGATGGATTTTAATTTCATTATAGCCCTTTAATTCTACAGTAAATAATTAATCTTTTATGATGAAATGTAGTCATGTTTAATAATTCTGTCATTGTCTTTCATTGTAGCTTTGCTTCTTAAGGCCTTTTGATCCTTAAATTAGGCTTCAGACAGGCATCTGTCACCAAATGCTGGATTAACCAGTGTTAGCAATTTTTCAGAGACTGGAATGTCCAGGCTTCTTTTTGTGCATGGTATATGTTTTTGGATTAAAATGAGATGTACTATAAGAAACATGGTTAGTTCTTCAATTTGTGAATTCTTTAATACTTAAGAGAATACAGAAAATCACTTTCAAAGCATGAATTATAAAACAAAGCTCCTGAAATAGAAATATTCAGTAATATGTGATGAGGGAGAAATAGGTTGTCTTTCCTGAGAAATCACAGATGTATCTGGCTTTAATGGGCCCTTTCATAGCTCACATATTTCTCTCGACACAATGACAATTCTGAAAGGAGTACATTTAAGGCCAAGTAAGTTTCATGAGGTTTTTTGTCAAAGATGTATGTAGTTCAAAAGAAAGATCTTCACCATTACAACGTCTTTCCAGAATTTAGACTCGATCACGTCAATGCCACGAGCATTTGCATGATGTGTTGGAGAGAAGAGGGTGGGATATATCTGTGTTGGATGAAGGGAACATATCAGGAAAAGAAGGATAAATTAGACCACATTTGTGTCCCTCTGTCTCCTACATCATCAGCTCTTGGCGCTCTATGAACTCATTCCCTTTCACACACAATTTTTAAAACTTTACTTAAACCTACTTTCCCTTCCAGATATAACTTGAATTGGCTCCTCCCCTTTAAATCAAAATAAATAGATCAATGGATGATGATAGATAGATAGATAATCCATGGATGTAGATAGATACATAGATAGGAAGATGAGAGATAAATAGGTACATAAATATATACATAGATACATAGATTGAGATTGAGATAGATGATTGATATATAGAAAATACATTAATAATGGAAAATAAAAGGAAAAAATCCTGAAACCAAATTGCCCTTACTTTCTCACATTCCATTTCTCATCTATTATTCTCTTTCTTTTCTTTGCTAAGAAGTATTAATTTTATTTTAAACAGTTTTAAAAGCTGAACATTTATTCTATAAAACTTTACAGGTTGAGGAGAACCTAAGTTGGCAGCTAGGAGAGACAGGGCAAAAAAACACCTCCATGAAAAATACTAGATGAAAGCCAGGAAGTGACCCAGAACACCAGTTCCAGCAATGCACCAGCTGGACAAGGTCTGCTAAATCCACAGGGACCATGTACTTGGTGAAACCGGGAGTCTGCGTTCTGAAATGAGTGAGTAAGCCGCTGAATATCTGGCAGCCACACTGCAGTGTGGGGAAACCAAGGGTTGGCATTTGGAGGTGGACTAGTTCTTTTTTAAAAAAATCCAAAAGTGGCTGCAGATACGGCAGCGAGAACTGCACAGTGAAGCGTGGCAGGAACGGGCTGTGTGAATGCCTCAATATCTGGTGTGGAAGACAGCCTTTCGCGCAACCGCTCCTAATTGTCTTGGAGCGAGGAAGGCAGAGGTTAGCTAAAAGGGGAAAAAAACCATGCCTCTTGTAGCCATCTTCCCGGCGGGCTGGGAACGCTTCTGCCTGGTGCTGTAGCCACAGCCCAGAGCTGTGCCAAAAATCCCAGTGTGACCAGAAGTGTTTCCAGCAACCCATGTACATGCCACAATATTGGGCGTGGACAATAGCCTTTTGTGCACCTGCAGCTAATTGTCCCAGAGCTGGGAAGGCAGGGCTGTGCAAAAAGGGGGAACATGCCCCATTCAGCCATCCTTTCAGCAGGCTGGGAATTCCCCTACACAGCCAGTGGCCCAGAACTTCCCTTGAGGGATGATGCACACTTGTGATATAGCACAACCTTCCCTCAGCAGAGGCCCTAGAAGGGCATGGCTTGGAAGAGGGACCCAACTCGGAAATCCCAGGGACCATATACCAATACCAAAGACTTGTGGGTCAGCGGCAGAGACAATCTGTGGTGAGACTGAAATGAAGGTTTAGACTCTTGCAACAGCCTTAAATCTCCAGAAACACCTGGGAGGTTTGATGATTAAGGCTGCCCTCCCTTTCTAACTGCTCAGACACACTCCCCACATTCAGGGTGGACAACACCAACAACACGTCCAAACTTGGTCACCAATTGGACCCCACAAAGATCAGACCCCCACACACCACAAAGACAAAGTTGGGGAGAACTGACTTGAGGGGAATAGGTGACACACAGATGCCATCTGCTAGTGAGTTAGAGAAAGCGTATGTCACCAAGCTGTAGCTCTGACAAATTAGAGATTCGTCTTTGAATAATCCTACATATCCTAAAAGAACCCTATCAAGTAAAGCAAATGCTAAGAGGCTAAAAACAACAGAAAATTTTAAAGCATATGATAAAATCAGATGATATGGATAACCCAAACCCGAACACCCAAATCAAAAGATCAGAGGAGACAGTACTTGGAGAAATTGATCAAAGAACTAAAGACAAACAATGAGAGCATGGCACAGGATATAAAGGACATGAAGAAGACCCTAGAGGAGCATAAAGCAGAAATTGCAAGAGTAAATTAAAAATAGATGATCTTAGAGAAATAAAAGAAACTGTTGACCAAATTAAAAAGATTCTGGATACTCATAATACAAGACTAGTGGAAGCTGAACAATGAATCAGTGACCTCGAGGACCACAAAATGGAAAATGAAAGAACAAAAGAAAGAATGGGGGAAACAACATAAGACCAAGTAGTGACTACTCAGCGACCACCATGGAGGCAAGAAGGCAGTGGCATGACATCTTTAAAATTCTGAGAGAGAAAAATTTCCAACCAAGAATACTTAATCCAGCAAAGCTCTCTTTCAAATTTGAGGGAGAGCTTAAATTTTTCACAGACAAACAAACGCTGAGAGATTTTGCTAATAAAAGTCCTGCCCTACTTTAGATACTGAAGGGAGCCCTACTGACAGAGAAACAAAGAAAGGAGAGAGAGAGATGGAAAAAGGCTCAGTACTAAAGAGATTCAATATTGGTTCATTAAAGGACATGAAGAGAGAGAGGGAAAAAAATATATCTGACAAACATAAACCAAAGGATAGGATGGCTGATTCAAGAAATGCCTTCACAGTAATAACATTGAATGTAAATGGATTAAACTCCCCAATTAAAAGATATAGATTGGCAGAATGGATCAAAAAATATGAACCATCAATATGTTGCATGCAAGAGACTCATCTTAGACATGGGGACACAAAGAAATTGAAAGCAAAAGGATGGAAAAAATATTTCATACAAGTTACAGCCAAAAGAAAGCAGAAGTAGCAATATTAATCTCAGATAAAATAGACTTTAAATGCAAGGATGTTATGAGAGACAAAGAAGGTCACTATATACTAATAAAAGGGGCAATTCAACAAGAAGAAATAACAATCAGAAATGTTTATGCACCCAATCATGGTGCCACAAAATACATGAGACAAACACTGGCAAAACTAAAGGATGCAATGGATGTTTCCACAGTAATTGTGGGAGAATTCAACACCTCAGTGTTTCCTATAGATAGACCAACCAGACAGAAGACCAATAAGGAAATTGAAAACCTAAACAATCTGATAAATGAATTTGATTTAACAGACATATATAGAACATCACATCACAAATCACCAGGATACACATTCTTCTCTAATGCTCACGGAACTTTCTCCGGAATAGACCATATGATGGAACATAAAACAAGCCTCAATAAATTTAAAAAAAAAAATTGAAATTATTCCAAGCACATTCTCTGACCACAATGGAGTACAATTAGAAGTTAATGACATCAGAGACTTAGAAAATTCACTAATACCTGGAGGTTAAACAACTCACTCCTAAAATAAATGGTTTATAATATAGAATGTAGGGGAACTAGCGATACAGAGCAATTAATGAAGGGGGAACGATAACCCAATAAGAACAGATAAGCTATCGTGTGTAAATTTAATGTTCTGGGAATGCCCAGGAATGACTATGGTTTGTTAATTTCTGATGGGTATGGTAGGAACAAGTTCACAGAAATGTTGCTATATTAGGTTATTTTCTTGGGGTAGAGTAGGAACATGTTGGAAATAAAGTAGTTATTTTAGGTTAGTTGTCTTTTTCTTACTCCGTTGTTATGGTTTGTTTGAAATGTTTTTTTATTGTATATCTTTAAAAAAAATTTTTTTTGATATAGTTAATTTTAAAAAAAGAGTTAATTAAGAGTTAATGGCAATCAATCCAATATATGATACTGGAGTGGATCCCAGAATGGAGGAGAAAATATCAAAGGGGGCATAAGGAAAAATTGGAATATAGAATTTAAGCTTTATATCCATACTAATTTTCTTGAATTAACGGCAGTTAAGTTAATGACATAAGTGAATATCCTTGTTCATAGGAAATGTACATGGAAGTGTTATGAGTTCAAGGAGTATGATATATGCAACCTGCTCTTAAATGTTCAGAAGATGATAAATGGGTAGATAGATAATTGATAGAAAGATAATAGAAATTGTTGAAATAAAGAGAGGGGGGAGGGAGGGAGAGAGGGAGGGAGGAAGGAAGGAAGGAAGGAAGGAAAGAAAGAAAGGTACTGCAAAGGTAGCAAAATGTAAAATTGGTAGATATGGATATCTGGGGGTGGGGGGGTGTTGGAGTTCTCTGTATGGGGTTTTTATTGTATTTGCAACTGTCCTGTATGTTTGAAATTATTTCAAAATAAAAATTAAAAAAAAAACTTTACATGTTATACTGTTTATATACAACTTGAACTATAGAGCAAATGGACCACACCAAACCAAGATACCTGCATATGAGGGTACTGCACAGCTGATAGTGGAGCATGGGAGGTGGCCAGTTCTAAATATAAACTTCAAAGCCATAGAAAAGTTGCTCTTCATATACTGATTCAAAGAAGCCAATTTTAAAATTATACTTCTATTTGGGCTGCATATTAAGTGATATTTTGTCAGCTGTTGCAATGGTATGGTAGAAATGTTTTTGAAAATCTAAACATTCTTATTGGGACATTTACTGGTGAACAAAATGATGCTTTAAAATACTTTGGAAAAAACGTTTGGGGACATAGAATAAAACAGACAGGAAACGTGTAGAAAGGATGGGGTGTCTTGGTAATGGAGACATAAGAATTCACTATACTAAACTTTACTTTTTTGTGAATGGTTTAAATTGTCCATAATAAAAGGTAAAACAAAAATGCTGCAAGAAAAAAATAACAGATTAGTTAATTTTTTCTCCAGATATTCAGTATAAATAAAAGTTCAGACTGTGTACTTATTGATGAGTAACTGCCTACAAGGAATGTAAATGCCTATTTATACAAAGCATTTGTATATGCCATACATCATTCAATGTGGTACATACACATGAAAAATAGAGACTAGGGAACTAAATGCCTAATGTGATGTGATTTTACTTGAAATGAGTTTTGGCATTTGACATGGTTACAAAAGAATTTTTACATATTAAGTAATATATATTCTAAGTGAAATATAAATTATACACAGCATAACCTTTTCTGTATGTGTGCATGTGGTGCTACAACAATGTCTGCAAACATATAAACAAGACTAGATAAAAGAGAACTGTCATTCAGCAACTACATAATATTTTTGTAGTTACTTTTCAAAAACTCCAAGGAAACTATTCATTGAATCTATCTAAGCCTAAATTATATCTTAGTTATTCATAAATAACCTTTTCATTGATTAAAACTAAAGTGAAACCAGCTTTCTACCAGATTCCCTTCTGAGACTCGAGTTAACTAAGTAAGGACTGTATATTCTCAAAAAAAAAAAAAAAAAAAAAGTGGGGGAATCATTTAAATTCTCGGCACAAAGCAAAAGTGTGCAGTTGGTTTCTGAGAGATGCTTATCGATTGATTTTTCATTGAAAGGGTTAATATTAATATTATTAATGTTAAAAGGACTTAATTGTTTTAGAATTACAATATCCTATCCTCTGAGGAATTTGCATCTTCTTGGAGACAAAGGCAAGGTCAAATATACCTCAAGCACAAATGTGTAATTTTTAATTTTCTAAAATATATGTTTAAAAGGAACAAAAAAGAAAAAGGTGAAATTGATTTTAATAATATATTTTCTTTAATCCAATATATCAAAAATATTATAATTTCAGCACAAATCAATACAAATAGATTTTAATGAAATGCAATACTTTTTTTCACACTGAGTTTTGAAATCTGATGTGATTTTACACTTAATCTGTAGTTAGATGGCATAGAATTTACAGTTGAAAAAGGAGACTCTTATACTCAAAATGTTCCAAATATACTTAAAATTTTTCAACAAGTTAATTATCAGGTTTTAACTTGAAATGAAAATCAATAAAAATTAATAAATTAAAAATTCAGTTTCTCAGCAGGACTAGACCCAGTGCAAGCGTTCAATAGCCACAGGTAGCCCTGGCTACCCTTTGAGACAGTGCAGAACTAAGGGCTCTACTAGTTAAGTAGAGGAGGTAATGAAAGTGAAGATTGGCTAACAACCTTTTATACTGTATATTGTAGAAAGAAAAAAAAAAGTAGCAAAATAAAAAGTATGCCAGACTTTCCTCCCTCCCAGAAAACAGCAAGACACAGTTTAATTATTATCACTTTCATATAGTGTTAGCCAAAGACAGCAGAAATAAAAGCTTCAACACAGTGCCCATCATTATACTTTCACTCTTTGAATTTTATAACCATCTTGAGTATAATATTTTCTTTTAAAGAAACAAACTTGGCAGTTATTTCTTATAAGGATACAAAAAATGCCTTCATAATAAATAACTTGGTTCTTTCCAGTTCTATTTCCAAGCTTTGAGCCATGGACTTGTTTCAGGCTATAAAATTGAAAGGCAACTTTGGACCTCACATGTCCTGCTAAATGCAATTCCAGTGACACTGAGATACACTTTGCCAATCGAAATTCATTAGTTTTTCTCTACAAGCATTATAGCATGGAGTGCCTTCTTTGTACTACTCCCTGGATCATTTTTTTAAAATATTCCTCATGTCTCTTCGTTCATTTGTTCTAATGACAACATCCTGCAGCTTCACACTGGGGTTTTGGATACTTTAAATATTACTGTATTACAAGGATTTGACACCTCCCTTCACTGGAATAACTTCTTCCAGTGTGATAAGCAAAACAAATACTGATACAGCATATAGAATATACCCCACACGGATCTAAGATTGTTACATGTTCTAGTCTATTTTACTCTCCCAGCACTGCATGAAGTGCATATTACTGTCATTTTCATTTTACAGATGAGGAAACTGTGGCACAGAGAGGCTCAGTAAGTTGCCCAATGTTACACAGCAGGAGATGGGGAAGCTGGTACTTGAATCAAGAATTCCAGTTCTCTACTCTGTACTGACCCTATGATGTCTTTGGTCCAGTCACCTGACAGTCATGCCCTGAGTCAGCTTCTTTCTTTGGAATAGCATCACCTTTGCAGACACTGGGCTCATCATCCCAGGAAACATCAGCAGAACCAATCCATCTGGACCCTGACTTCAGGCTGTACAGGGTGCTTGGTGCTGAGCCACCTCTCCATCTGGGTATAAAGGCTGTATGGTGACACCAGAGCAGCACACCTTTGTTACCAGTGGAAGCAGCAACAGCAGTGAACTTCTCTCATTAGCTCTAGATTGAGTGAATTTTAGTCTAGTAATTCGATATGAGTGAAGTGAAACCCTCCTGCCGCCTGACCACAATGCCTTGTATCTTCAAGTACTTTCAGTTTCTCTCATAATTAAAAATACCCTCTTGTCCAATGGCTGTTCTCCTCTGTCACGAATAAACCTGTTTGTGCTTCCTGTGATAGATTCTCTATGTTGGTTGTTTTTGAGACATTTCTGTTAATACACCTATAGATGGAGGTATTTGTTAATCCTGTGTAGATAGTTCAGATTTTTCCATTTTGTCCCCATTGAATTATTGTGAAAACTTTGTAAAACATCAATTAACCATAAATGTAACAATTTATTTGTTGACTCTCAATTCTATTCCATTAATCTGTATTTATAACCTTATGCCAGTTCCACGCTGTCTTGATTACTGTGCCTTTGTAGTAAGTTTTGAAATTAGGAAATGTGAGTTCCCCATCTTTGTTCTTTTTCTCAAGATTGTTTTGGCTATTCAGGGTAACTTGCTTTTCCCATATGAGTTTTAGTTTCACCCTGTAAAGTGCTGCAAAAATATCAGCTGGGATTTTGGTAGAAATTGCATTGAATGTCTCGATCAATTTGGGAATGTCTTTCCAGTTCTTTAGTTCTGCTTTAATTTCTTTCAAAAATGTTCTTCAGTTTTGAGAGTACAAATTTCTCACTTCTTTTGACAGATTTTGTCCTAAGTATTTTATTCTTTTTGATACTATAGTAAATGGAATTTTCTTGGTTTAATTTTCAGATTATTCATTGCTAGTTTATAAAATACAATTGATTTTTGTATATTGTTCTTGTACCCTGTAACTTTTTCAAATTTGTTTATTAGTTCTATAGTTTTTAGTGAATTCCTTAGGGTTTTCTATATACAAGATCATAGAATTTGAAAGTAGAGAAAGTCTTACTTCTTCCTTTCCAATCTGGCTGCCTTCTATTTCATTTCCTTGCCTAATTTACTTGACTAGAACCTCCAGTACAGGTTGAAGAGAAGTGGCAAAAGCAAAAATCCTAGTTTTATTTCTTATCTTCTAGGGAAAACATTCTGACTTAAAACCATTAAGTATGATGTTAGCTGTGAGTTTTTCTTAGACGTCCTTCAAAGGTTAAGTTCATTACTATTCCTACTTTGTTCATTGTTTTCATCATGTTCAGTATTGGATTTATCAGATCCTTCTTTTGTGTCTTTTGAGATGATAGTGTCATTATTCTATCGATATGGTGCAATACATTAATTTATTTTCAGATGTTAACCCAACTTGCTTTCTTGGGATAAATCCCACTTCATCATGGTGTATAATCCTAAACATATATGTTGCTAGATTACATTTGCTAATATTCTGTTGAGGATTTTTTTGCATCTAAGAGATATTGGTCTGTCGATTTCTCTTTTGTGATGCCTTTATCTGATTTTATTATCTTGTAAGTTTGGCCTCATAGAATGAGTTGGGAAGTGTTCCAAGTCTCATATTTCTTACATTTTTGGTAGAATTTGTAAATGATTGGTTTTAAGTCTTCTTTAAATGTTTGATAGAATTCACCAGTGAAACCACCTGATCCTGAGATCTTCTTTCTAGGTAGTTTTTGGATGACTAATTCAGTCTCCTTAGTTGTTATGTTAATTTAGATTTTCTATTTCTTCTTGAGTCAGATTTTGTAGTATTTTTTGTGTAGGAATTTGTCTATTTCATCAAATTTATCTAACTTGTTGGCAGACAGTTATTCATAGTATTCCCATATCACCTCCTTTGTTTTTGTGAGGTCAGTAGTGATATCTCCTATTTTATTCCTGATTTTAGGAATTTGAGGCTTCTCTTTTTTTTTCTTGGTCAGTCTAACCAAAGGTTTGTTAATCTTTTCGATCTCTTCAAATAACCAAATTTTGATTTAATTGATTTTTCTCTATTGATTTTCTGTCCCCTATCTCATTTATTTCTGCTCTAAAATTTATTATTTCAGTCTTTCTGCTTGCTTTGGGCTTATTTTCTTTTGTTTCTCCACTGTCTTGTGGAAACTTAGGTTACTGATTTGAGAATTTTTTAATATAGGTGTTTACAGGTATACAGTTTGCTTTAATGGCTTCCTATAAATTTTGTTATGTTGTATCTTTTCATTGATCTGAAAGTATTTTTTAATTTCCTTTTTGATTTCTTCTTCAACACACTGGTTATTTAGGAGTGTGTTGTTTAAATTCCAACTGTTGGTGAATTTCCAAAATTTATTTCTGTTGTAAATTTCTAATTTTATTCCACTGTGGTAAGAGAATATACTTTGTATGATTTCAATCTTTGTAAATTTAGCAAGGTTTGTTTTAAAGCCCAGCATATGGTATATTCTGGAGACTGTCCCATGTACACTTGAGAAGAGTGTGTTTTCTACTATTGTTGGATGGAATGTTCTATAGATGTGTGTTAGGTTTAGTTTGTAGATAGTTTTGCAAGTCTTCTATTTCCTTTATGATCTTTTGCCAGTGTTTCTATTCATTATTTAAAGTAGTTTTTAAAGTTTCCAACCATATTATTTTTGCATTGTCAACTTCTCTCTTCAGTTCTGTCAGTTTTTGCCACAGGCATTTAGGGACTCTGTGCATGTGAGTTCATAACTGACCCTTTTATCACTATAGAATATTCTTCTTTACCTCTAGTAATTCTTTTGTTTTAAATCTATTTTGTCTAATATTAATATAGCCACTCCAACTTTCTTATGGTTGCAGTTAGCATGATAAATATTTTTTCAACCATTTAATCTCAACATAATTGTTTCTTTGAATTTAAATGTCTCCACTATTGGCAAATAGTTGGCTCTCATTTTTTTATTCAGTTGGACAATACTTGCTTTTTGGTAGTGTTGTTTAATCCATTCTTCCATTTTTGTATGCTTCTTGTCTTTTTCATTTCTTTGTTTCTCTTTTAATGCCTCCTTTTGCATTAAGTGAATGTTTTCTAGTGTAAAATTTTAAATTCTTTAATGATTTTTCAGTTTTTTTTTTTGTTATTTTATTAGTGGTTGATCAACGGCTTACAATATACATCTTACCGAATCAAAATCATCTTTAGATGTCTATTAATTTGATTCTATATATCAAGATAAAGAGTTGGTACTCCTACAGACTTCTATTCCTTCTTCCTCTTTTTTGCTCTATAATTTTCTTTCATGTTACACCTATGCATGTTTGCCTAAAAATGCATAGTTATAATTATTACGTCACATAATTTTATCACTTTTAAAGAAACTGAGAAAAGAACGGAGAGCAAGTATATATTTACAGAATTTATCATATTAACCTTCTTATTTACTGTTCTGGTTCCTTTTATTTGTTCCTGCAGTTTTGAATTACCATCTTGTGTCATTATTTTACTCTAATTCTGCTTTGCTCCCATTCGTCTCCTCTGTTATTGTCATATAAAATACACATGTGTATGTTGTGGCATAATAACACAATTTTATACATATTTCTACAATTGCTTTTTAAATAAGCGTCATGGCCCAAGAGGGCTTTTGTAGCCAAAGGATTAAAGAAAGCACTGGACGTGTTCTGAGACATGAGCTTTTTTTATGGGGTTTACCTACAGGGTGGGAAGTCAGTCACATTGCGCTGAATTCAGGAGCTTCTCTGAATGGATTCAGGAGCTGCTCTGAATGAAGACACTCCACACTTTGGGAGTGCTGAATAAGGTGGTTATAAGGGCTCGATGTTCCATTGGGTATGAGAGTATAAGGCGGGTCTTGCAACATAGGGTGGGATTGATTGTAATCACCAAGGAGGAGGGGAGGATGATAGACTATCTTGTAGATAACAATATCTCAGGGAATCTCAGGGAGGAGGTAGTTATAGATTACATTTAGCACCCAAGGCCTGATTTTACAAGGAGAGTAGGTCAAACGTTAACTGTCCTCGGTCAAGCAAACTGCTGTGTGCAGTCTTTAAGGCACTTGGGGAAGGCCCTGGGCCTGGGGCTCCCACAATAAGTTAACAGAAAAAAAAAAAGGAAAATAAATAGGCAATTATACTCTTTATAATTATCTAGATAATTATCACTACCGGCACTTTTTTTAAATGTAGATTTGAATTATTTTCTAGGGTCATTTGCTGTCACTGTGACTAACTCCCTTCTCCTTCTGGAACTCCCATTACATATATGTTGGTGTGCCTAATGGTGGCCCACATTTCTCCAAGGTTTTGTTCATTTTTCTTTATTCTCCTTTGTCTTTGCAGTTCAACTTTGTTCTTTCAATAATCTCTGTCACTCTATTTCCAAGTTCACAGATAATTTCTTCTGCCAGCTCATGTCTACTTTTGTATTCCTCTACTGAATTTCTCATGTTGGTTATTGTACTTTTCAACTCCAGGATTTCAAATTGGTTCTTCTTAGATAACTTACATGTCTTTATTTACATTCTTATTTGTTGATACATTGTCATTACATCCTTTTTTTTTTTTTTTTTTACTTCTATAAGCATGGATTCTTTGAGGTCTTTGAATAGTCTTATAACAGCTGCTTTGACATCATTGTCCACCAAGTCCAATATCTGGACCTTCTCAAAGACAGTTTCTATTGCTTGCTCTTTATTCCTGAGGATCAGACTTTCCTTATTCTTTGCAGGTCATATTTTTTGTTGAAAACTGGAAAGTGAGGCTAATATATTGAAGCAACACTGGACACTGAACAAATCCCAGGGTTTGTTATTTGATTGTTCGTTTGTGTGGTGACTCATCTGGACTATTCGTTGATGTTTGTTTTCCCCACAGTGTGCATCTCTTCAGAGAACAGCCTGGGTAGAGCACAGTCACCTTGAGATGACAGTGGTCTCCACAGGCTCCCTTGACTTGTCTCTGATCTCTTAAGCACTCTTCCTCTCTGCTATCACATCCAGTTGTTGCCCTTCACTAATTGCAGGCTGATCGCTCTATTGTCAATAATGCCCTGGGGCATAAATTGCTTCACATTCCGATCAAATTAAATTTGGGCCCTTTGGCAATCATTGAAGCTAGTCTTTGAGGTTTGCTCTGATCCCAGAAGAACTCTTCCTGGCTATCTCTTTCCCTGGTTCTGTTAAACTCCCAGTTGGTCTAAGGTTTATACTGCTGTTCTCCCGGAGCTACCAGCCTCTTCTTAATTGCTCACCATCAAAATCTCCATTGTTTTCCACAATCCCCTTAGGCTTGAACTTCTCTACCTCCGTTATGAATAAATTCTGGGAAAAACTTTGGAATCCACTGATCTTAAAGCTTATCTCTCCCTCTGAGCAAAACTTCTGTGCCAGGGCTCCTGAGCTTGGAATGGGGATTGGGTCCTGCTTTTCTCAGACTGTCCACTAGTTTTAGAATAAGAAGTAGTGCCCTAGGCTATTGCTGACTATTTATCAGGGCAACTCCAGCCCAGAGAGCCTTTGGATCCCTGTACCCCCTTCCTCATGAAGGAGAGCACTGTCAGGTGTTAAAATACCACTGAGAACAAGCTTACATATTCCCAGATCCATTAAGGTTAGCATAGGGCTCATAACCATTCAAGGTGAGTTACCCCACAATCCAAAGGCAGAAAATAAGCCGACAAACAAGGAGACAGTTTCAGAAAGATAGAAAGAAGCAGAAAGGAGCAGGTAATCAATCTACAAACAAAAATATGGGAAATGATAAACTTTGAATAAACAGCTGAACACACAGATAAGCGCAATCTGTGGGTATTCATAGCAGTGGAGGGGAGTCATCGGGGAAAGAGGCTCATTGGGGTAGTTTACGTTCAGTGTTGGGCACCACAAGAATCCGTGGAATGTGAGCTACCAGACAGTATTTGTGAAGATGAGCAGGAGCTGGGATCCCTTAACAGCCGCTTTAGTAGTAGTAGCAGAATCAGCAACCTGGTGTCTTTATTAATTCGCTTCACCATTTCTTTGGTCAATGTCAGAGACTAGGTTTGTTATTTGTCTGTTTTATATGAAATAACGTCAGGTGTCTGAACTTGATCATCTAGATGCTAACACGTCTGTAAATACAAGGTACTCCAGTGAGCTTCTGATCATCTACAGGGTGTTTTTATGAGTGTCTACATGGTGTTCTGGATCAATGATTCTAACTCATGGGAGACAGATGAGTGTTGGAGGGTAAGGACAAGAGCGAGCATGTGTCTGTGTGTCTGTGTGTCTGTGTGTCTGTGTGTCTGTGTGTGGTGACATGGATAACTTTCAAGTTGCCCACACAACAAATTGAGTGGATAACTATTATCTTTACTGGAATTACAATATTGTAACAGAAGGAAAATCATATTGGGAGAAGGAAGTTCTATCCAGAAGCCACTCCAAACTGTATAGAGAATTTAAAGAGATGTTGCATGCAAAAGAAGTTGACTAAAAAATAGTGCACCAGACACATATTGATGATAGCGATGTTTATTACTACCTAATTGCTGTGGCATTCCAGTTTGTACAAAGATCTTGGAACCTCTCCTATTAACAACTCCTGCGTATCAAACTCTGCCAAAATGTTTCTTGTTACATTTACGCCTAAATGTAAATGTTAATGTTACTTCTCTTTTACTCCCAGCATCTCAATCTTAAGCTCTTTCTAATTTCACTCAGATAAACATAGCCAGGTATTTTCTTCAAAAACACAGTACAACCAAGGGTTTCCTGCAGATAGATTCCCAGAAAAATACACCAAGAAAAAATAAAAAAATGTAGTATAAACAAAAGCAACTTTATTTACAAAACTTCAACTTAAGAGGAAGAGTGAGTCGACAGCAACAGATGTTTTGGAGGTCATTGTGGTTGTTTTTAAATTTCTGTCAGTTGTTTTCAAATCGTAGTTCCCATAAGAATCACCTGGTGGGCCTATTAAATTAAGATATCTTGGACCCACGTCCAGAGAATATGATCTATTGGCTGAAATGAGTCATAAGAAATTGCATTTTTAATAGGGAAACTTTATTTTTAATAGAAGATAGTGTTGAAGTAGTTTCGTCCAAGCAGCACATGTAGAGAAACATTGTCCATCATTTGGTCATTAGTATTTGGCTTTTTTTTTTTTTTTTGTCTCAGGGCTTATTTTTGAAGATTGCAACTGTGTGTAGGATTAAGCATACCATTATGCCTGATGCCCCCACCCCCACCCCCACCCCACTTCTTGGAATATCTGGAGAGTTTAGATTTTTCCTGCTGCATTGCTTCCACTGAACACTCTAGCATTGCCGTGATGCCAGTAAAGCTGCCTTGCATTGGAAAGAACTCAGGACCATTTCTAATTAGGCAAATCTGGTGGGGTTATTTGGAAAACAATTCAGAAGCTCTTCAGCATGAGAGATACACAGATTTAGCTCTGATTTTATGGGTGTGGTCAGAGAAGGGGATGCCAGGGCCAAATTTTACATACTTGGTTAAGATTTCCTGCGGTGTCATTCAGTTATGTCTTCCTTGGAGAAGGCTCATTTGGGAAAAAAGAAAATGCTGTTATAACCTCCATTTCCATTCCTCTTTTGTCTTATACATAGAGAAATAAAAAAGTTACACAAATTAGAGACAGAAAATTAGGATTTTGTGAAGAGGAAGGCCTTAGGTTTGGGGGATTATGAGCCTTAGACATAACTGCACAGGACACGTTTCTGAGCTGTGATGTGGGAGGTCTCCAATATAGCAGAAATGAAAGTATGTATACATTTTGAAAAAGTGAAAGTGAAAGAACAATAATAGTATATCTATTTGTGAACAATGGAGTTTATAAACATCTCTTCATAATTTAACCCATTATTTAAATAGAAGAGCTTTTCAATTACATTAGTTAGGCCCAGATTAATGCTATCAATTAAGGCTCTCATGCTATTTGTTTCTTTGTTTCTCCTATCTCTATAATTGTAATTCAGTGATTATTTCCAAGACCAATGTTAAGTATTAGCTGAGAGATTCTAGTAGGAATATGGCTGGAATGCTCTTAGGTGGAAAGATAGGTAGATAGATAGATAATAGCTATAGAAAAATATATAGCTATATAGATAAATGGGTGAATGCAGTTATATAGGTATAAATTATATTTATATAGAGAAACATATTTGCCTATATACGCAATTACATATATATGATAGCTTTGTCATCTTAGACAAATATACAAAATAGGAATACCTATTCTGTTAGGTTGAGGATAGTATATCTAAAGTGCTTACTCTGGTTCTAGGAGCATAGTTGTTGCTCACTAACGGTAAAAGTCTTATTAAAGTGATAGACACAAATAAAGAACAAATCTTCACATAAGTTAAAATTAGAATCTATTCTTAAAAGCTTTGATAGATTCTGAATTGCAGAAGCCTGAAATTATAATATGTTATCTTGCAAATAATGTACAACTAAAAATATGAATAACTACATCATTTTCCTGAGTCTGATGCTTTCCTTGGTGTATGGTGTGGTGTTTGTTAATATTTAATTAAGGGATACTTGCAAGCTAACTTGTGCTCGAGCTTCTTTTGGGGCACGAGTCACAGCTAATCAAAGCACAGTTGTGGGGAAAGATGTGAATGGCTGTGGCCCTTAGTAATATGGTCCTCACCGTCTTAGTTGGTGGGAAACTCAGTAAGACTCCTAGAGCCACTAGGAAGTATTTACAATTATTTCAAGAATATTAGGAAAGTAGTGTCAATCATTCTTTTTGAGAAAGGTTTATAAACTCCAAGTGTTTATCTTATTTATTACTACATATTTAGTACCCTGGTATACATAGTGAATTCTCAATCCATGTTTAATGAATGAATCAAATTCTCTAATTATTAGACTATTTTGATTGCCTTTCTTTACCAAAATATTTCCGTGTGTTTACCTTCCATATTGTCCTAGGAGGACTTCTACCATCTATTATTCTAAGTGCTTGGAAAATATCAGAACAAAGCAGGCAAAGATGCCAGTCCCAACCTTCTAGTTGAAGAGAAGGGAGAGATTAAAGTCAGAGGAAAATGACAAATATGGTAAACAGTAAACTTTGTGTCACACTAGTAAGTGATAAATATTAGGAATGAAGAGAAATGAAGAAAGTAGGGCTGGGTGGTTAGCATAAGTTATTTTGAAAAGATGACATTTAAGCAAAGACTTCAGTGCTCCAGCCGCCTTTCTCTTTCAGGAACGCCAGGACCTCATCCACTTTAGGGTCTTTGCACTAGCTGGTTCTTCTTCCCGAACGTCCTGAAAGAGAGCTTTATGGCTCTTCTCTCCATCCCGAAGTGGACTGAGTTGATCTGTCTCTTCTGTCTTCTACAAAAAAGGAAATAACCTTTGGCTGAAGATAATACCTTTCAGAGTTTCTATAATACTTGATACACATTACCTTCCAGTCCATAATGTATCATCAGGGTTTTAGGAAATAGAACCATGTGACCTAAAACTAAGAGAAAAAATAGAAGCTAGCAACTGTTCCACAGGTAATAAAGAGTTATCAGAGGAATATGTTTAAGTAAATAAACAGGATGAAGTTTTCACTCGAGAATGGAACATATTAAACAGAATCAAATGAAATTCTAAAACTATAAAATAAAATAACTGAGATGAACAACTCAATAAACAATATTAATGTCACATATATACACAGGAGAGTGGATTAGTCACTTAGAAAGACAGATTGGTGGAAAATATCCTGTTCTGAAACATAAGAAGAAAACAATTATATGTGATTAAATGGGGAAATATTAGATTGTATATATGGGAACAGAATAAAAATTAAAAAAAAAATTCTATGGAACTACACTACACAAACAGCAAACCCTAAATTAAATCATGGACTATAATTAACAGTACAGTTTTTTAAATGTGCTATCACCAATTGTAACAAATATTCTACACCAATGCAAGGTGTTAATAGGGTAATACATGGGAATCCTGCATTTTATGCATGATTGTTCTGTAAACCCACAACTTCTCTAATGAAGAAAAAATATGTGATCATCAATAACTGGAGTTCCAGAGAGAGGAGACAGATGCGAGAGGAAATGGCGTAGAAGAGATATTTAAGGACATAAAGTTTAAGAATTTTCAAAACTGACAAAAGAGCCAAGTCACAGATTAAAGAAGCACTATGTACCCCAAGCAAGTCAAATTTAAATGTATGTGCACACACACACACACACACACACACACACACACACCCAGCATAATAAAACTACTAAAATCCAGACAAAGTACATAATTTGTAAAGCATCCAAAGGAAAATAGTCACGTTATCTTAAAAGAGCAATGATGAGACTGAGTGCTGAATTCTCAACAGAATTATCTGAGCATGAAGAAAATAGAATAATATCTGCAGAGCACTTAAAGAAATATTTGTCAACCCAGAATTCTTTTCATAGCAAAAACAATCCTTTAAAAGTAAAGACCTTTTCAAATAAACAGAAACTGGGAGGATCCATTGGCAGTAAGACTGCTGTAAAATAAATGTCAATAAGAAAATGATGGAAAAATGGAAATACAGGATTGAATGAAGTACAAGGATGAATGACAATATATGGGGAAACTGAAATAGCCATTTTCTATACAAAACAATAATAATAACTCCATTTATTTGAAATGTGCTTGAAAATAGATACAGAATCAAAGTACGTAACACCAATAATATTAAAAGTAGAAGGGGGGTGGTTGTTGAATTCAAATATGCTTGCATTGACCAAGCATTAATAAAAAGTAAGCACTTATTATTTAGAGTAGCCCTAACTACAAGGATTTATGTTGAAATCCCTAGGGTAATCATGATAATAATAATAATAATGAAAGGCAGTAAAACTAATACACTAATAGAGAAGAAAATGAAATAAAATAGAATAATGACTATTTGATTAAAATAATTCAAGAAGGATAAAATGTATCAGAAAGGACAAATAGCAAACAGTTCATAGATTTCATCTCAAATACATCAGTAAATGCTTCAATTAAAAGGCAAGAATTGAAGATTGAAAAATACAACACAAATAGTTGGTGTTTACAAGAGACATACCTTAAATAAAAGGACATAGGTTAAAAAATGAAAAGATGCAATGATATAACATGTAAAGGCTAACCAAAACAAGCTATTATACCTATACTAATATCAAAGAGCAGACTTTAAGACAGAGATATTTCATAATGATAAAAAAAACCTAGTCCATTAGAAAGATATAATAATTCTGAATTTGTATGTGGTTAATAAAAGAACCTTACCCACAATCAGTGCAGGATTTTAATACTCCTCTCTCAGTAGCTGATGGAACAAACAGACAAAAAATTATGCATAACATATTTAAACAGCATGACTAATGAATTTGACCTAATTGACATATATAGAACACTGCACTCAACTTTTCAAGTGCACTTGAGATATCCACCGAAATTCAACATTTGCTGAGTCATAAGGCAAGTCTCAACAAATTTCAAATCACTAAAATCATAGTGTAGTCTCTACCGTAGCAGAATTAAACTAGAAATAAGTAACAAAAAGTAGTTGGAAAAATTAAATGAAACATGAACAAATATAATCCAGTGCTATATTCTGATAATACATCATGATAAAGTTGAATAATTTTAGGAAAAAAGTAGAAAAATAACAATGTCAGAAATGAGGACAGAACTGGAAGTAGCACGTAGAAGTATCTGTCTAGTGTGCATGACCTTTTCTGAGTCTTCTTGCCGAGCAGTGTGGACACGAGATTACACCTGCCTGGAAAAGAGCCCCGTTTCCTAATTTATACAAGGCTACTGTAGAGGTGGCTCTCTGAAATCTCAAGGGAAAGAAGGATAACACAAGTTATGCTCAAGTACTCTTAAAGTAAAAAGTAAAGTAAAATTAATTAGGTTCAACATCCCCACCCCCCAAAATCAGGTACATTTTTCCTACGTTAAGTGAAGCTCAGGATATAGTTTCTGCACATGCAAGAGGTTTCGAGCAACCAATAAAATATTTAGGGGACTTTGCAACACTAGGACTGGTGATGAGAAATTAAGTATATTTACCTACAGAACTAAAAGAAATGTCGCAGTTAAGGAAAAGAATGCAAATATTATATTGAGAATGTAGAAAATATACAACAAAAAAAAAGTTAGGAGGGGAGAAGATATGGAGAGGGAAAGTGAGCTGAATACTTTTATCTTTAATAGCTGAGAAACAAAAACTATGGATTATATAATGCTGAAAATTCAAGTAATAGCTTCTAAAGGAGTTAATACTGTGATCTGATTTGGGGATAAAGGACAGGAAGGAGAGGGGATGAATAAGAAACTTGGTAATTTTAGAATTGCTTATAGTTTGGAAAAGAAAAGAAAATGTGAACCACAGATATTATCTATAGTCCTAATAATAGTTACACTAGAACAAAAATATAGCCTTCCCTAGATATCAGTACTCCATAAGGAAAATCAGAGAGAAGAGATCACATTGTAAATGATGCAAAATTGCAAATCTAAATCTAAATCCAAAATATATGTCATGGAAATATAAATGAGCCAGATTATGATTCATGTTAAAGAAAAAATAATTTCAAATTTTATTTCATGTTTGACTCAAAAAATACATCTAAATCAAAGTAATCGGAAAGACAACAAATAAAGGATGGGCAAAGATACCCTAGGGAAGTGCCAAAAAAAAAATAAGGATGCAAAGATTCATAATATTAATCAGTAACCAGGTGGAATCCAGTCTACAAACAAAGTGGATAAGACAAGGAAAGGAATTTTTAATTCTAAAGGGCAAAATTCAAACTGAGGATATGAAAATAAGCCATACATCACAAAATATAAAAACACTGTTCATAAAGCAAAACTACATTAAATTCAAGGAGAATTAGATAGAACACAATTGTTGTATTTGATTTAAACAATTTTTTTTCTGTCTGAAACAGTATGGGGATATAAAACTAAGTAAAGCTATAGAAGACATAATAGCATACTTTATTAAGTATATGCAATTCATATATCCATTTCTCTATCTATTTAAAATGGACCCTCTAAAACAGTCCCCGGTAATTCCTGCCCTCCTCTACCCCTGGATGCAGAAAGATTCAGTGACTTGCCTCTAACCAACAGCATATGATAAAGGAGCTGGGATGTCTCTTCCTTGATCGCATTACCACAGCTAAGACGCTGTTTTAAGAGACTGGAGCCTGAGTCCACAGGGCTTGGTGGATGACGTTAAGCAGTGATGTAGAGGAAGCCCAAGTGGCAAGGACCTATCGATGGCCTGTAGAACCTGCACGCAGCCCCCAGGGCCCCCACTCATACAACCACAAGCAAATGAATTCCACCAATGAGTCTGGACATGGATTCTTCCCAAAGAAAAGCCTCCAAATGGGAGCACACAATGGCTGCCACCTTGAATACAGCCTTGTGGGATCTTGAGCAGGCGACCCAGCTAAGTCCTGCCTGGACGCCCGATCCACGAAAACTGTGAGATAATAGATGGGAGTGCGTTATTTTAAACCACTGTATTTGTAGTAATTTGTCACTCAGCAACAGAAAACTCACATGACTGCCTATTTATAGATACATTCAAAACAGAGAATACCATTGTTGATGGAACATTCACAAATATATAACAGTCCACAAATGAAGCTAGAAATTAATGGCAAAATCAGAAAACAAAGAACTGTGCTTCATAAATTTTTAAAAAAATATTTCTTAAATAACATAATATATTTTAGCATATTAATGGAGCTGCGAACAATATCATCTCCACTGATGGTAAAAAGTCATTTGACAAAATTCAATATGCATTCCTTATTGAAGTATGGATACTTCCATAACATGATAAAACATATGTAAATATATGTAAACCAGGCATAACAAAACAAACCAGAATCAACATCTTATTTAATGGGATGATGCTGAACATATTCCTGCTAATGTCAGGACAAAAGCAAGAATGCCAACTTTCTCCACCCCAATTCAACATTTTGTTGGGTGTATTTCCTGATGCAATAGATGAGAGATTTATTAGAGGTGTGAGGGATTGAAAGAATGGAATAATTGCAGATCATAAAATCATATATCTAAAGTTTTGCAAGTGCTATGTAGAAGATACAGGAAAAGTGAAAAAGCCAACGATAGTCATAACAAACACCATAAGATACCTATAGTCTACTTACTAGAAAATGTGCAAAATCTGTAGGATAAGTCTTTAAAATTCTCTTGAAGTAAAAAAAAATTAGACTGAATAAATGGCAAGGTACATCACGGTTTGGGTTAGGAAATCACAGCATCATAATATGTCCATTATCTAAATCAGCATGAATTTAATGCAATCTCAAGAAAAATGCCATTAGTTTGTCTTCTGGAATTTGACAAGCTAATTCTAAAATTTTTACAGAAAAATCAGCAAGCGAGAATAAAACAGGCAAACTCTGAAAAGGAAGACCTATTTCAGTTACTTATCTTAGGAGACTCTAAAACCTTCATAATTAATTCAGTCTGATTCTGCTGCTGTCTAGGCAGAAAGTATTGAAATAGACTCAAATACATGAGGGAATTTCCTGTACAATAAAGACCACGCTCATAGACCCCAACAAACACCAAGATGCACTCTGATAGATTGAAGATTTAAATTTAAAACAAACAAACAAAAAAATCAAACTATCACAGTGCAAAAGTACAAAAAAGGAGTGAATTCCTTCATCATTTTGAAGTGGAGAAGGTCTTTATCAGTTTATTCAAAAGCCATAAACCATAAGGGTGATAAAACTGGGTTCATTTTTTAAAACTCACAAGCAAAGTCAAATAACAGACGAAAAACTAGGAAAAATATTTGCCACTTGTATCACAGTGAAGGGGTAATATCTTCAATATAAAAAGATCTCAAAAAATTGAGGAGAAAATAAAAACAATATAAAAATATTTAAAAATATAGAAAAATTGAGAAATTGATTAAAACACAGCACAACCATGGGCACTGGATAAGATTAGACAATTCAAGATAGAAATATACAGGGCTTTTGGGCGTATGAAGATAATTCTCAACCTTACTCATTGAAAGAAATAAAAAAAAAACAAAAACTATATCAAGATAAGATTTTTTATCTAACAAATTGGCGACAAATTCTGAAAGTTTGGTAACAGAGCGTTACCATAAAGTCAGGCTTTGATGAAAGTAAACACTCTCACACACTGCTGACAGGATTGCAAATTAGCATCACTATTAAGAAAAGCAATTGGGCATCATCTACCAAAATTACATATACATGTCCCCATTGACACAATAATGCCACTTATAGGAATTTATTACAGATATACTTGCATACATGTGAAATTATTGTAGTCAATCTTATATATGTATATAAAAGATTATTCATTGTAACACTAGGAGCAAATTACAGAAATATAGAAATAAAACTATATTTGATATCATTTCAAATATATCAAAGGGGTCTGCTTAATAAACTATGATGAACAAAGAGAAATTGGTTTTGATTATGAAGTGGAATCATTTCTAAAAAATCTTATTGAGTTTAAAAAATAAAAGAAAACAAAAGAAACGGGTACAAAACAGTACATATAGTGTGATGCTATTTATGTAAAAGAAGAGTGGTAGACAGTAAAAGAAGGTGTATGCATATTTCTTACATTTGCACAAAAATTTCCCAAAGGATTATGGTTGCTAGATAAAATATAGGGTACCCAGTTAAACTGGAATTTCAGATAAACAATGAATATTTTAGCATAACTATATCTCATGCAATTGTTACAGCATGCTTATACTAAAAAGTAATCATTGTTTACATGAATTTTAAACATAACTCAGGCATCCTGCATTTTTATTTGTTAAATCTGGCAACCTTAGGAAGGATACACAAATAACTTATAACAATGCTTAGCTATGGTGATGGAGAGTGGAGAGCTCAAACTGGGCAAACATGAGACAGGAGACAAAGGATGACTTTTTCCAATAAACTTTTTGATTTTTAAATTGTATCTCCTATTAAAATAATATAAATGAATAAATACAAATAGAAGAGACAAACCTAAAGTGAACTACTACAAACCAGGTGTCTCTCAAAGAGTTCTCTTTCATATTGTTTATAGTAAAACCATTCTATCACCTTAAAATTTGAAAATAGAAATGTCCAAAATCCAGTGAAAGCTGAAACTTTCTATGATTTTTTTAAATACGTTCAAAGTATCCTAATGCCCCCAGGCTTCTTATTGTCCCCATTTCGGCAGCGGGGGGAAAAAAAAATCAAACATCTGAGGACTGGGATAGAAATAAAAGTGTCACATAGTGTTATTCTTGACAAGGCAGGCTCAGCCAGGTTTTTGAAATCTTCCCAAATCTTCCCAGCCTTTTGACAGCTTCTCAGATAACTCAAATGGCTAGTTAGACATGTTGCTGTAGCAAGCACCAGGTGGGAAAAAAAAATCAAAGGGAGAGTATGACATGGGACTTGTTAATGTGTCAAGCCTCACACTGACACCTGGTGGACACACCCACACCCACACGTGTACACACACGGACACACACAGATACATAGGGACACACACACATGGACACATACACACCCCCATAAATGGACAGACATAAACACACATGTAGATAAGCCAATTTATTAAAGTAATTCATGATTTTTTGATGGTTGGGAATTTGGATTTTTATTCTGATAAAATAATTGCAACATAGCTACAGTGATGGGGAAATGAAAAAAATATTAAATAACTCTGATTAGCTTTGGTCTCTAATATAAAATTGATACAGATATGTTCTACAATAAAAATAAGATGAAGATTGATAACAGAGAATTATTAACTTTTTGGTGTCATTTACTTTAAAATTAATACTCCTTATTTTTAGATGGGAGATACAACAGAATCACAATTCTAGGCTCCTTAACTGGTAAAAATACAGTTTTGATGTTTTTTCTTTCCTCTTAAGCAGGTTTTAATTTTTTAGTCTAAATAAACTACTTGTTTTAGGATTCAGGTAATATGAATCAGAAGAGGTATTTCAAGAAGAAAACAATTTCTGAAGATATCATTGCTTGGCAAAATGATAGGGTAGCCAAAAAGTAGAACTTTTCATTGTTTGGCATTTTGAAAACAGATTTTGTAAAAATGTTTTCAGCTGTAGTCCTAATCGGCTGAGAGATTCCTGCCTTCTAAACTTATGCCAGCTGGCTCATGTGCCCACAGTTTTTTGGCAAATGGTCAAACACAACACACATTTCAAGCAGCTGTATCAACCTAACAGCTCCTACTAGAACCATTTCATCTGTTTCACAGTGATAAAAGGTAGCCATTTAATTACAGTCTAATTGGAGAACACAAACACATTTATTCCTAATCAATAGGATTATGTCACCAACTGTAATCTTGAAATTCCAAATAAAAGATGTTATTAAAAACAAGCTGGTCAGTTTATAATTTTTTCAATGTATGTTATTCTTTTCTTTTCCTATTATTGGTTATAATTTCAATTGGAAAACAGAAAAAGACAACTGCTATCTTCCTGTGTTGTCTTTTCTTTAAAGCAAACTCAAAAGAACACCAAAACAAAACAATATGAAATTCTATAACAGGACACTGGAATCCTTAGCTTAGCATCGAGTTGTGTTTTTTTTTTGTTTTGTTTTGTTTTGTTTCTTTTCTTTTCTGCCTGAGATTATAATCAAAACAGCATTGGTTTTTCTTAAAATTTCAATCTCCCTCATGATGATATCTGCAATGTTTTAAATGAGGACCATATGTTCTTCCCAAACCTATTTAACGGTGGTAGCCAGATGTTTGAACAAATTATGAAGGACAGCTCTACCAGCTTATCTTAACAGTTAAGCATAATGAGGACCACTTACTAGCTCTCAAAATCTGTCCTCACTTCAGCTAGTAGGAAAAAAAAAAAGTCTACCTGTAGTGACATATATGACTGGGTTCCATTATTTTGATTAAACGTTAAAAGGTAACAAACTTTCTGAGAAGTAAATACTAATACTTTTACAAAATGTGTATGCAATTAAAATGAATTATAGAAACCAGTATCATGGTTGCAATTACACTAAAACCAGAATGATATTCATGATAGTGTGATTACCAGCTATAGCCATAAGTTATCAGTGAACATACTTTGGATTTTTCAAGGTTAATAATGACCTCTTTAATGTTAAAAGCTTTTGCTGTCAGAGTCATGCAAAACAGATAAAACAGATTAGACACTATCTTTTGAAGCAAATGTCTGTGGTATCTAACTGGCTCCATGCAGCACACCTCCAATACCCCTCCTTTCTACACATTAACAATTAGATCTGCTTGCAACTATAACTAAGTGCCAAGTATCACAGAGGTTTTACTGCTTGGGGAACAATGTACATACTTAAAAGCATATCTTTAAATAAGCAAAGAAGGAAATACCTATCTATTTGCGCTTATATACAGCTCTGGACAGGTAAATTAAATTCCCTGCAATAATTTCAGATTAAAACACAACAACAACCAAAACATGGACCTATTCAATGCAATGAAGAGGGACAGAAACTGAATTTAGCTGGAATAATATAAAATATGTTTATAATATATTTTAATATAAATGATTCTTTAAAACAACAACAAAAACATGTTTTTCATTAAATATGCAGAAGTTGATTAAATGTGATATGGTGGTATAATGGTATATGAAGGTAGAAATAGAAACATAGGAATAAAGGCACAAAGAATGATGAGACTAATAGAAAATAAATAGCAAGACTGTAAATTTAAATTTAGCCATATTGACAATTACCTTAAATGTAAATGGTTGAAACATAACACGTGAGGAGCAGAGATCTTCAGACTGGATAAACAGCAAGAGCCAACAATATGCTGCCTACAAGAAACACATTTTAAATATAAAAACATAGATTATGAGTAAAATGGTAGACAAAGATGTACCATGTAAACACGTGAGAATAAAACATTAAGACATTTTGGAAACACATAAAACTTTGAAAAGTCTAAGTATTATTAATCTCTTAAATTTAAACTAACATCTGTTAAGTAAAGTTAGGTGAGGGGGAAAATCCTGCAGAAAATTTGGATGCTATTCTCTGCAGGCAAAGCATTCTGAATCTGACTACTAATTGTCATGATTATTGATCCCACTAGAGGGTGGTCTGGTCACCTCCAAATTAGAAATGAAAACATGGAATGTTGAAAGCCACTTTCATCAGAAAGCACACGTGCTATACTTTGCTATACTTCATCTTATGTAGTTCTGAACATTTGTTCTATTGTTCCTTTCCCTTCCATTCTTTACCTCCTTGGGTTTTTGTTTTTTAATGATAGTTCTCTGTTAATTATCTGTAATGCATACATATATATTATATATATATTATATATATAATATATATATTTAGAGAAGTTGTAGGTTTGCAGAAAAATCATGCAGAAAATAATACACATGCAGTTTTTGCTGTTATTACCACCTAGAATTAGTGTTCTTTCTATATTCTGGATACATGTGTTGCACATATTTTCTCCCATTCCATGTCTTACCTTTTCATTTTCTTAATAGTGTCTTTCAAGCCAAAGGAAATTTTATTTTGGCAAAGTACATTTTATCAAATTTTTCTTTGTAATTCTTTTTTAAGGAAATCATTGCCTATCCCAAGGTCATAAAGATGTTCCTTCAAAGATTTTCTTTTAGTTCTTCTTATAGAAGGTTTATAATTTAAGCTTTTAAATTTAGGTCTAGAGATTCATTTCAAGTTAATTTTTATGCATGCTATTTTTTTCATTTGAATATACAGTTTCTCCAATATCATTTATTGAAAAAAATTTTCTCCCTTGAATGGCTATGGCATATTTGTCAAAATAGACTTTCTCTGGATAGATAGACAGACAGCAGATAGCTAGACATAATGATTATTCCATGACTCTATTTTGTTCTATTTCTCTGTGTGTCTACTCTTACAGCAATAACAAATTTTCTTCATTATAGTAGATTTATTGTCAGTCTTGAAGTCAGATACTATAAATCTTCCAAGCGCTTCTTTTTAAAAAACTTCTTTGACTTTCCAAGATTCTTTTATAATAAGTTTGAAACAAATCTATCATTTTCTTTAAAAAAATGCCTGCAGAAAGTTTGATTGAAATTGCACTAAAATCTATATATTAGTTTGGGAAGAATTGACACCTTAATAATATTCAGTCTTCCAATCTATGAACATGGTATGTCTGTTCATTTAATTAGTTATCATTTAATTTCCTTCAGGAATAGTTAATACATTTCAAAGTGCATGCTTGGATATATTTTGCCAAATTTATTGCAAAATTTTTCATGTTTCAGATGCTATTTCAACCTGTATTTTTATTTCAAATTCTAATACTTTTTATATTATATAAAATACTACTGATTATCATTTTATAGCCTATGCTCTTGAAAATTCACTTAGTAATTCTAAGGCTTATTTGTAGAGTGCTCAGGGTTTTCTGCATACATGATTGTTTAATCTGTGAAAAAAAATAATTTTATTTCTTATCCTCTATTCTGGATGCCTTTTATGTTTTAATTTACTTACCTTATTGCACTGGTTACATTGTCTAGTCAATGTTGACTATAGATGGTGAGGACAGACACCTTTGTCTTGTCTTTGATCTTAAGGAGCAAACATTAAGTACTTTATCATTAAATATGATGCCAGTTTTGCTCTTCCATAGATCCCTTTATCAGGTTGAGGAGGTTTCTTGTATTCCTAATTTTCTGAGCATTTGCATCATGAATGAGTGTTGATTTCCTCAAATGCATTTTGCGCATCTATTGAGATGATATGATAGCTTTTCCCTTTTAATCTGTAATATAGTGAATCAATTGATACATTTTAAATATCAAATAATTCTATATTTGGGAGATGAATTCTTCTTGATCATTATGTACCATCATCATACAACATATACATGATACATAGCTAATTTGGATCCATTTTGGCTGGAGATTTTTGCCACTTCATTCATGAGGAATATTGGTTATTGGCTATCTTTTCTTGTAATGTGTTTGTCTGGTTTTGGTACCAGAGTAATACTACTATATTTCCTAGAAGAATTTGTGTAGAATTGTTATTATTTATTCTCTAACTCATTTTGTAAAATTAGCCATTGAAGTTATTTGGGCTTGGTGTTTTATTCAGGGGAAGGTTTCTAACTATGAATGAACTTTTCTTTGATAGATATATAGCCAATTCAGACTCTTCATTTCTTCTAGTGTCAACTTTGTCTTTCGTGGAATTTTTCATTTTGTATATGTGGTCCAGTTAATTCACATAGAATTGCTCATAATCTCCCTTTATTTTCCTGTTAATGACTATAGTATTTGTAGTATGTTCCCTCTTTCATTCTTATCATTTCTAATTTGTGTGCATTTTTTTACAATTATTCTAGCTATATATCAATTCTGTCAGCCCTTTCAAATAACTGTTTTTCTATTGTTAATCTATTTATTATTTCATTGATTTGTTTCTTATTTTTAATGTTTCTTGATTTCAATGTTACATGTAAGTCTTTCATTTTTTCTAGCTTTCTAAGTTAGAAGTTTAGATCACTAATTTTAAATATTTCTTGTTTTATAATACATACATTTATAGCTGTATGTTTCCCTCTATGCATTGCCTTAATTACATCTCAAATTTTCAAATGTGTTTTACTTAATTCAGTTAAAATATTTTAAATTCCTTCTTTGTTGCAGTTTTTGTTGTTTACAACAAGGCATTTTATTTCTGGATTTTGGGGTATTTTCTAACATATTGTTTTTTGTTTGTCTGTTTGTTTTGTAGTTGAATTTTAATTCAATTCTTTTGAGATCAGAGGAAATTGTCTGTGAGATTTCAGTTTTTATGAAATCTGTTGAGACTTGTGTTATGGCCCTGGATGTGGTCTCTACTGGTGTTTGTTCCAGGTTCACTTGAAAATAGCGTACATTCTGCAGTTTTGCAGCAGAGTTTCCTGGAAACATATATTAGTTTAAAATAAATGGTGGTGTGTTCCATGCTTTCTGTAACCACAGTGATTTTTCTGTCCAGGTGTTCAGTCAGTTATTGGGAAAAGTGATCTTAAATCTCCAATGATGATTATGGACTTTCTAGTTTTCTTTTTCTAAGTTTTTGCTCCATAAACTTTGAATCTCTGCTGTTAGATACATACATATATATAATTACACTATATATTTAAATATGTATATATGTATTACACATATACAATATACATACAAACTTTTTTTGTATTGTACCATATTGAGTCACTTCTCATTTCTTCATGGATAAATTATTCATGCCTTTTCTTTGTGGTTAAAATTCAACATCCTAAATATATAACAATCATTTTTATTTGATACCAACTTAACTTCACTCATTAGCACACACATACACTCTTCCTATACCCCTCCCTCACCCCATCCTTTTTTGTACATGTTGCAAAATATATCTTTGTACATTGTATGTCCTAAATCATAGATTTATCATGACTTTTTATGCATATGCATTTTAGCATCTGCAATAAGTAAGATGTGGAGTTACATACCTAAATAAATAAATAAATAAAATAGTACTGGCATTTATAATTACCTAAATAGTTACCGTTACTAGAGATTTTCACTTCTTACGCCACTTAGATCCTCGGTCTAGTGTCCTTTCCTTCCAGTCTGAAGAACCCCCTTTAGCATTGCAGTAGGGCAGGTCTAGTGGTATTGAACTCCTCAGCTTTTGCTTATCTGGGAGTGTCTTAATCTCTCCCTCATTTTTAAAAGAAGTCTCACTGGGTATAAAATCTTGTATTGACAACTGTTTTCTCTCAATGCTTTAAGTATTTTCAACCCACTCTCTCATTGTCTTCATGGTTTGTGATGAGAAATTGACTCAATCTATTTGGAACTCCCTTGTATGTAACATGTTGATTTTCTCTCTCAGCTTTCAGAAATCTCTCTTTGTGCTTTGCATTTGAGAGACCACCATGAGTCTGGGCATATTACTGTTCAAGTTTATCTTGTTTGGTGTTTGATGGGCTTCTTGGATGTGCTTATTCATGTCTTTTGCCAAGTTTTGGAAGTTTCCTGTCATCATTTCTTTGAATGTTCCTTCTTCTCCTTTTCATCCTTCTCCCTCTAGGACTCCCATAATGATTATATTAGTGCACTTAATGGTGTGTCCCATGGTCTCTTAGGCTGTTTTTGCTTTTTCTAATTATTTTTCTTTTCTGGTCCTCTGCTTGACTCATTTCAAATATCATGACTTAGAGTTCAGTGATTCTTTCTTCTTCCAGCTCCAGTCTACTGTTGACACCCTCCTGAGAATTTTTCACTTCAGTTATTGTGATTGTCAACTCCAGTAGTCCTGTTTGGTTCCTTTTACAAATTTCTATCTCTTTGTCAATACTCTCATATTGTTCATTCATTTTTTTCCATATATTCTTTAGTTCTTTCTCTGTATTTCTTTCATCCCCTTGAGCATACTGAAGATCATTTTTTAAAAAATCTTTGGTATACCCATAGCCTGGTCTTCTTCCTTGGTGTTTTCTGGACTTTTATCCTCTTCCTTTGGATGGGCCATCATTTCCTTTTCTTTGTTTCATGCTGTACATTTTAACATTTTAAGATGTTAACTTTGGGATTTAGCCCCTGAGCTGTTTCCTGAGTTTGTATCCAGCTACTGACATGACAAAGAATTTCTTGAGTGCCAGAAGCTAACAAAACCAAACAAACTAATGCATAAAAGAACAACTTTCACAGCATTTGCAAATTGGCTTTGTATTGGCTAGCACTCTCCTTCACAGTGCAGCCCTCTTATCGAGAACATCAAAGTGCAGGGGCCTTCCTGTCTTTTCTGGGTCTGTGTCCTGTCCTGGGCTTGTGCTTGCTGGTGACCTTAGGAGTTCCTCCATTTACAGGAATTTGAATGCCACCTCTAATCCCTGGGAAACAGACCTTCTCCCAGGTTCTCCATAGGGCTCAAAGCAGGTAAGCCTTGGCCCCAGGTTATCCAACTTAATTGTTTCTTGCCCTTGTTGTCTAAGCTGCTTTTGTCTGGAGGGCAAGTTCTGGGGAGGTGGATCAAGCAGGTGAGGAGTTTCCCTGGTCAGTCTCTCCCAACTGGTGCAAGGATAGGGTCCCACAAAGGGAATGCAGACTGGCTCCAAACTGCCCCGGTGAGGAGATGATGGAAAGGCCAGCAAGGGTGCCAGGATCTTGTCCTACGGCTATTTGAAGCTTCATTTTCTTGATTGGATATTTGCCCAGTAAACACAGCCCTTTAGTTGCTTTCTGTGGTTTTGAGGAAGGATAATGTCTTTATATCTCCTTTACCCACCTTTGCCTGAGATGGGCTGAAACAATGGCTGCCCTCAGAGTTGGGCCCCCCCAGCAATATGAAGTAGCTGGTCAAAAGCAGTGATCAGTGATTGGATTGCATACCTCTGTTCATGGGGAACTAGGTCTTTATATCCCATCCTGGCACCAGCAAGCTGCACCAGGAGCCAGAGTTGAGTAACCCATTGCTGCCGGCCTTTATGTTGGGGGATAAGTGATAACATCTGTTTAGTATCCACTGCCCAAAGAGTGCAATTCACTGGTATTTACCACGATTTACCAGCTCTTCCTCCTGCTCTTCCTGGGCTTCTACACTGTGTTCTAATAGACTCTGGAGTTTCAAAGCAGTGGACTCAGCCCATTCTTGCCTGTTGAATAGCTGTTCTGGTAAAGGGATTGATTTCTGGAGCTTCCTATTCTGTTATAATCCTCCTCCGCTCCCAGATTTTTAATGAGAGGCATTTTTGCAGAATATTCATGTTTCCCCTTTGGGAAAAAAAAAAAAAAAACACAAAAACTTTTCCAGGCCTTTTAAATATGCACTCTTGATAAGATCATAATAGAGGAATCAAAAACATCTCAGTTTTATTACTTCATATATGAGTTTTAAAGTTCAATACAATAAAACCAAATAGTATAGATGTCCTTGCTGAAGTTAAAATTGTCAAACATTTTCAGAAATGATGTTTCCTTTGTATGGAAATTTTACAAAAACAAAATAGCTTCTTAATTCTATCATTTTCCAGTAAGTACTAGAAAACTTTCTGCTTTTGGGGTCTCAGGGAAATCCCTAAATGCCTCTTTGGTTTTGTGGGGTGAATTTATTTAGAAGCTCCATTAACTGTCTTTATTTTCTTTTAGTGGCCATGATGGATGTGAAGACCAACCCATCAACTAAATTCTAATTTTATCTCATCATCTCAAAAACATATTTTTACACCTATTACCTAAAAGAGTAGTTAGAGGGAATGGTAGTATGGTTAGTGGTTAGAGGCTTGGCTTGAGAATTAAGAACCTAGTCTCTCTACTCCCACTCTTTGTGCTATTATTGGGTTAACCCTTTAACTCACATAAATGAAGAGTTTTCAAAAGGAAAACCAAGGCTTCCAAACATGTCATAAAGCTAGTGTTCTCTAGCATATACCCAGTGTAATTGTCTTGGATGGCTATAATTTATTTTGAGGTTCTACAATGAGTGGTAGAGCTTGAGGGCAGCTATTAAGAGAGCATGGCCTGGGATAAGCTAAATGCACATTCTCTGGTTGACCTAAGTTACTATTATATGCCAGTGAAAGCACAAGTATCCTGGAGGAGTTGCTTGATTTTATTTAAAAACCCAGGCTCTAAAGAAGCTTGAAATTAGAAACTTTATTTTACTTTTGACCAGCTCCATAATTCACTCTAGTTAGTAGCATGTTATTGTAGCTGCTGTTTAATGCAAAAGTACTAGAAGATTTGGAGAAAAACAGAATAACATTAATGATAAAATGTTATAAATGATTAATTCTTATTGTTGGACATTTTTCCTTACTAAAACAAATGTCCAAACCATTATTATTATTTACCATTAAAATAACATATGAGAATCAATTGCTAAAAATTTGAAAATAATAAATGGAGAAGTAGAAACATTCTTGAAGCAAGAAAGAGATTAAGGATTCAAACATATTGCAAACCAAACCATGAAAAAGCAAAGTGTCTTTGCATAGTCAAATGCTTCTGAATGTGAGCTTAGGCTTTATTCAAATACTGGCTCAAAACTTAACTGTTTTTACTTTTAATGCCTCCATTTCCTCATCTGAAAAATTGGATTATGATACTACTGACATCATAGAATTATTGTGAGGAACAAATGAACTATTATATGTGATGGGCTTACAATATTGCTTGAGACAAAAATAACTGCTTGATATATGTTAGCTATTACATAACTGTTATCATATTGTTATTGTTAGTATTATAGCAGAATAGCAAATTCTTCTATGTGATTAAGGGAATTCGGGAGGGTTAAGTGAAGGAAACAAATACAGAAAGTTGGGTAAGTAGGGACCATATAGGACTACATAAAATTAATTTATCTCTCATGTTATAGATAACAAAGGGACATATGTTTTGTTATGAGGGTAGTAGTGGTAAGGAGGACTTTTTTTTTTCTGGAGACAGGGATATTATGTCAGTGTTTTAGAATGAGGGGACAACCTTCTCTTTCAAGATTACGAATTATGGCTATCTTAGAGCCTTCCTCTTTCGTAGTCTTGTAACAAATTCTAAATAGCAAGGAATGATTTAAAATTTCCTCCACTGCAAAGAAAAAATTTAAAAAAATTTAATTCCTAGCTAGCAAAAAGTAATTTAAAAATGTGTGTCACATTGTAACACAAAAGCAAAGGAGAGTCTGCAAGAAATCTCTGGGTCTAGAAAATGAAACCACAGCTGAAATTATGCATCGAACACCAAGAGTACCCCACACCCATAGCTGGTAGATACCAGAAGAAGGGGACCCAGTAGCATTTTGTCAAGTTGTTATTAGAGGAACTACAGCTGAAGTAGGCAGGTGGTTCAAACTCTACACATACTCCTTCCTCACAGTTTGGGCCAGGCTGCAGTGACAGACATGCCTCTTTCCTGGGATTTTGTGGGTCAGAAAGACACATGACAGTTCTTTGCATGGTCAGTTATATCTGGGAGAGACTTGGATAGCATGCAAAGAAGATTAGCCACTGTAGTACCTTGTTGGATGGCTCACAAGAACTTCCCCACTCTCACTAAATAAAAAGGCTGAATATCAGCTGCTGCGTGATAGTATGCCTACCTGCCCAACAGACTGTAGTAAACAGATACAGTGTCTAATTTAACAGGGTATCTCAACTTCAGAACTCACTATGAAAGTAAGACAACAAACTCAAAAAATTAAAGAACTTACAGCCACAGAAACAAAATTCGTATAATGGTTAATATAGTGTTTTAAAATAATATGTTTCTAAAACCCAGAGATTGACACTGATAACTTTACTATAATGCTGTACAAACCAACAAGAGAGAGATGATGTAAAGGAGAACTAGAGATTAAAACAAGGCTATCCAATGTCTGATTGAAAGCAGTTTTAGTAGGAGAGAATGCAGAGAATGGAGAAGAATAAATATTTAGAGAAGCACTAGAAGAATATTTGTAGGAACAGAAGAGATGAATTTTCAAGCTGAAAGATGCTGAGTTGAATCTATTACGCAAACAAACAAGCTTCACACACAAACACAGGAAATTGCTGATAAGGAGAAAGGCATAAAATTTCCAGAGGGAAGGAATAGAATACCTATAAATCGAGAACAGACAGATTAAACTTCTCCTTGCCAACACTAAGCACTAGCAAATAATGGAGCAATATTTTTCACATTCTGAGAGAAAATGATTTCAACATTTAAATCTAAACTAAGACATTCAACCAAGCACTGTTACTTGGGTGAGAATAAAATGACAATTGTATACATGCAAAGAATAAAACCTTTTCACCTCTACACCTTTTCTGAAATATTTACTAGGGAATCTACTTCAGAAACAAGAAAAATAAATCTTTGAGTACATAGGATTTAAGAAACAGAAATGATAAAATAAAGAATAAACTGTATTGTTAAGCCAAAATAGGTGTTGTGTGCATTTATGTGTGTCTTTCAGCATTTAAATCTTGAAATATATGCACAATTTTATGCCTGTATATTTAATTTTTTGGTGAGGTAAAATTGACACAACATAAACGTAACCATTTGAAAGTGAACAACTAATACAGTGGCATTTAGACTGTATCCAATAAGTTTTGCTACTTGTGCTTTTCTTTTCGTTCATCTCTAATATTTTCTAATTTCCCTTGTGATTTCTTCTTTGACCCATTGGTTATTGATGAGTGTGTTGTTTAATTTCCACATGTTTATGAATTTTGCAGGTTTTTTTCTGTTATCAGTTTCAAGCTATATTTGTTGTGGTCAGAGAAGAGAATTTTCATTATTTCAATATTTTAAAATTTATTGGGGCTTGTATTGTGACCTAACATATAGGCTGTGCTGCAGAATGAGCCATGTGCACTTGAAAAAATGTGTATTCTACTGTTGGTGAAGTATTCTATATTGCTCTGTGAGGTATAGTTGATTTATGGTGGTGTTCAAGTCCTCTATTTCCTTATTGATCTTCTCTATAGATGTTCTATTGTTGAAAGTTGGAAATTGAAGTGTCCAACCATTATTGTAGATTTATTTCTCCCTTCAGTTCTACCACTGTTTGCATCATGTATTTTGGGAGTCTACTGTTTGATATATATATATGCTTGTAATTGTTCTATCATCTTTATGAATTGAAAACATTTTATTGACATATATTGTCTTGCTTTTTCTCGTAACAGTTTGGATTTGAAATCTATTTTGTCTGATGTTAGTCACTCCAGCTCTCTTTTGGTTACTAATTGCATGGATGTTTTTCATCCTTTAACATTCAAACTATGTATCTTTGAATCTAAAGTGAGTTTCTTGTAAATAACATATAGTTGGATCATGTATTTGTATCCATTCTTTCCATCTCTGCTTTTTGATTGGATAATTATTCCACTTTCATTTAAAGTAATTACTGATCAGGGAGGATTTAGTTCTGCTCTTTTCTTTCTGTATGCTTTCTTTATGTCTTATATATTTTTTATCCCTTATTCCTCCATTACTGCTGTTTAATTGATTTTTGTAGTATTTTGATTTCCATGTCATTTTTTGTGAATATTTAAAAAATATTTTTTAGTAGTTAACGTGGGGATTACACTTAACAAAATAAATGTATGACACTCCAGTTTGGATTGATACAAATGTAGCTTCAATGGCAAAAGAACTTCTACTACTGTACAACTCTTCCTTCCCCTGATATCTTTGGCCTATTAACATAGATTTATAATTATTTGCCTTTTAAATAATGTAGGAAATAAACAGGAGTCATAACCAAAAATCAAATAATACTGGCTTTTATTTTTATCCATGTAGTTACATTCACTGGAGTTCTTAAGGTTTTGTGTTACAGTCTCAGGTCCTTTCATTTCCCTTTGGAATTTCTTATAGGGCAGCTCTACTATCAATAAATTCCTTCAGCTTTGTTTTATCTGGGAATGTCTTAATTTTTCCTTCATTTTTGAAAGATTGTTTTGCTGGGTATAGAATTCTTGGTTGACAGATTTTTCTTTAGCATTTAAAAATGTCATCCCACTCCCTTCTGGTTTCTGATGAGAAAATCCGCAGTTAATCTAATTACTGAGGTCCCCTTGCATGTGAGTAGTCAGTTTTCCCTTGCTACTTTCCAGGGTCTGTCTTTGTTCATGGTTTTTAACAATTTGATTATAATGTATCTCAGTGTGCATCTATTTTTGTTTATCATTTTTGGGGGCTCATTAAGCTTCTCAAATGTATGGAGTAAATATGTATCTTTTATCTAATCTGGGAAGTTTTCAACCATTGTTTCTTCATATATTCCCTCTAACCTTTTCTCTATCTCCTCTTCTTCTGGGCTTCCCATTATGTATATATTGGTTAGTTTGATGGTGTCCTATGGGTTTCCTAGGCTCTAATCATTTTTCTTATTTCTTTTTTCTTTCTTCACCTTAGATAGCATAATTTCAACTGACATATCTTCAAGTGTGCTGATTAATTCTTCTGCCTGCTCAAATCTGCTATTAAAACTATTAGTACATTTTTCATTTTGTTTATTGTAGTTTTCAGCTCCATAATTTCTGTTTGGTTCCCTTTTGTAATTTATGTCTCTTTTTTGATATTCTATATTTTTTATACATTGTTCTCCTGGTTTCCTTTCACTCTTTATGCATGGCTTTCTTTAGGTCTTTGTGCACATTTAAGACAGTTGATTTAAATTTTTTACCTAATAATTCCAAATTTTTGTGCTTCCTTACAATTTCTGTTCATTTCTTCTGTGACTGGTCATTCTTTCTTGTGTCTTTGCATACCTCAAAATTTTTTTAAACTGGGCATTTTGAATATTATAATGTGGTAGCTCTGGAAATCAGGAAATTCTTCCCCTTCCTTCATGTTTGTCTTTCTTACTTCTTGGAGGCTTTAGCTGTCTGTTTAATGACATTTCTAAGCTATTTTTGTAAACTCTATATTCCCTAGCATGCATGGTCTCAGAAGTTTCTGTTCCTTAGCTTGTGTTCAGCCAGTGTATTGATAAGACGTCCTTGAATGCCAGGAGCCAAGGAAGAGAGAGAAGATGAGAAAGAGAGAGAAAAAAAGAAAAAAGAGTAGTAGAAGAAAACTCCCCACCGAACAAAGCAAACAACTGAAAATCTCTTCTAGTCTTTGCAAATTGGCTCTGTGCTGAGGCACTCCTTTAGCATTTTGCCAGGTCAACTTGAGCTAAATGCTCTGTCTTAGCCTTCACATCCTGTTTTCCATAAGTCTATGGATCAACCAGAAGTGGAAGCTTAGGGTCCTCTCAGGTTCTTTTAAGCATGAATTCTGCCCTGACATGCACATGGATTTCTAAATTTCCTGATATACACAGGTGTTTTTGAAACCCTAATTTCCCAAAGAAACCCTCATCCAAGCTTTTCCTTCCATGTTTTAGGTGGTATATTTTAATCTTTTCTCCAGGCAGCTGGAGATTTTTCATTCACATTACAATATTTTTGAGGAATGCCTGTTGCTTTTCTGCCCTGAGTGAGTTCTGAGTTAGGCAAAATAAAGACTCACGTGTTGCTTCTGTCCTTCTGGTAGCCCCATCCAGGTTAGAACAGACTAACACAATTCCTTGAGAATAAAATATGATGTACTCCCTCTAGAGCCAGGGGCCACAATCTGACCCCGGGAATGCAGACTGCCATCTTCAAGACCACCATGAGTGGGGGTTGGGTGGGACATGGGCTGGTAAAACTACCCCAAAGCTTTTGTACTCTTTCTAAGTTAACTTTTTCTAGATTTAGCATTCACTTAGGTGCCATAAACCTTTGACTCCTTTCAAGAGTTCTGAAGAACTTTGCTTTAAAAGCTTCTGCTTGATTTTTTTTTTTTTTTTTTTTTTTTTTTGATGTTTCTATGGAGGACAGGTGCTTGGAGCTGCTTACTCTGTGCTTTTCACTGACATCACATCTTACCTCCATATATTTTTACACTTTGGGGAAAACAAAACCTTTGTTGGGAAACTATAAATCATCACAGGCAGAAAACTAGAACAGAATAAACAAAGAAGAGATTAAAATAGTAGCCAAGATCTGCCTCACCCAGTAGATCTGGGCTCTGGAGGTTTTCTTGTTGGTTTCTAAAAACCTTGCAAGAAATCAATAATCCTAAGCACACAAAAAGTGGATTTATTCATTTCATGTAGTTGCTATTAGGTTAGGTGTTTAGGTATTATAGAACATGAACAAGAATGTTAACCATATGAATGTAAGGATGGCTCATTATTTGACCTTCTATAAATGTAATTTTATACATTAATAGAGTAAATGAGATGAATGCAATCTTTCATATAGATGTCTAGAAGATGGTTGATAAAATTTAACACCAAGTCCTGGTCCTAAACTTTGTTGACACATGTTTCTTTAGCACATATGGAAATAACTGAGTAGATGACAAAAATATGAAAAAGACATATCTGACCAGGAAGAAATAAAGTCCAAGTGCCCGAAACAAAGTAGGAATTTATCTCCAAGAATAAACCAGCAAGTTAAAGATTCAGTTATCTAAAGTGATGTTTTGGACATGGATATAAGTTCTCTATCTTTGCTTGTATAATTAGACTGTTTTCCAGAGAAATTTTCCTCTTGAAGGAAGAGGAAGACATGTAACAAATTATAATAAAATTAGCTTCTAACGCAGAAATAGACACAATTACAAACCATAGTGGCAAATTCCCAGCTGTCAGACCAATATACTGTTTAGTTGCTGAATATGAAGCATTAAGCATTGTAAGAAACAGTAGCAAGTTGAAGAGGGTGGCCCAAATAGAAAATATTTGAAAAAAAATTAAAAATAATTAAACACTGCTGGCAAACAAAGAAACAAATCAACATGATCTGTAGTCAAATAAATCACTGGCTGGATCTAACTTCTAGAGAGTCTGATTGCAATAGTGTAGGGAAATTCACACTTTTTCTTGGTGGATTTTCACTCTCAGTCCTGCTCAGTATTTTTAACCTCAGACAGTAGAATTAGCACTCCTTCCACTAATGCTCCATCTCAGCAAGATGTTCATGTCAATCATTTAATTAAAATAAGTGTTCTCAGAGCTTCCTCAACAACATATTTTCCTAGGCAAGCCCCATTACAATGGAATATAAAGAACATCCATCTAGACTCTTCAGTACATTGTTTGAATCTTTTAGTCTATTCCTATTACATGTACTCTGATTTCTTCAATGTGATATGCATGATTTTAAAAATTAAATTTAATGTTTATTTAATAGGTTTGTATTCCAGGCTATTCTAGATGGGGGATAAAATTTGCAAAAGAAGGCTGAGAAGATAGCCATTGAACAAATCAGAGGCCCCTCTGAAATAAACTTATGTGCGAGGTGATTTGTGGCTTGCTTTCACTTTAGGTAAATATGGCATCTTAGTTTTTAAATTCACTTGGTTGAGCATTTTATGCTGTTATTAAATGACCCAAATTATAATTTGCAAACTTAACACAATTCCATCTAAAATTCTAATGGTGTCTTTTGAATAAGATTATCTATCATCTGAAAAAAAAATGCTCTAATAGTTAATAAAGCTACAATAACTAAAGCAATGTGATACTGGTAGAAATAAATCACTGAAGCAGAAATTCATGAATGCAATCCAAATGACTGTAGGTTATAAAAATTTAAAAGGTGAAAAAGAGTATCTCTGGGTTCTATAATCTTAGTTGTCTCCCTCTTTTCTCTCTTGTTGCCAATTCATAATTCATAGTTGTATCAAAGTGCTTCCCTGAATATGACTTTCAGTTGGCTTCAGCCAATGAGAAGCACCTGCAGGAGGCAGTGGGCAGGAGGAGAAGAGTGCATTTGGTGTATTTCTCCCCAGCTCCCTCTATTTTGTGTTGCTACGGCTTGGTTATGTCCCTCTGCTGACAGCCACAGCCCCTACCACGTGGCACTCTCTTCAGCTGCTCTTTTGTTGCTCTAGTGTCATTCTCTCCCTTGACCCTGCAGGGTATGGCAAGGGACCTACTACTGCCAGCCTCAGGATACTGCACTATCCTTTGTTTGCTCCCCTTAAACTGGCCCATGCCTTTGTAAATAGTTCTTTACTAAACTTTCCTCAATTTTCTCCTGTGATTCTGACATCTGTTTCTTAACAGGACCCTAACTACTACAGTATGTTTTAGCAGAATGGGCCTCAAGAAAGGAACCGTCAAAATGGGATTCTGGGACTGAGTTTCTTATGTTTTCACAGAGCACAGGGATAAACTTATTGCTGGCTGGGTGGGTGAGAACTGCTGATCATGGCATGCAGTGGCAATGATGGTCCACGGGAAGAGCATGGGAAGAAGTGCTAGAGGAAGTCAAGGCCTTAGGAAATCAAGTGGCTCTGGCATTACATTCCTTTGTCAATTATGGTAATTAGAAATAGAAGGGTGAAGCTTATCCTTCACCTTAGAAGGGCTATCTCAACATGGCCCATACCACGGGACACCTGGAAATTTGACTGAGGTGGAAGAGCCCCGTATTTTTGTTGGATTTATCGCCCATCCTCTGACACACAAATGCCATACCAATAAGTTTAGAGCAGTTACTACTTCTTGCTCACTAGGTCCAGTCAACATGATATCAGCAGTATAATGAACCAGTGTGATGTCTTGTGGGAGGGAGAAATGATCAAGGTCCCTGTGGACAGGATTATGACATAGGGCTGGAGAGTTGATACACCGCTGAGACAGTATTTACTAACATTACAATCTTTCTAAGCCTTTGGATCTCCAACACTACATTATAACAGGGTAGTTCTGGCATTTTGACCTCAGGTAATGTCAGACACCTTTTAATCCACCCAAACTATTAACACCTTTTCTAACCCCTGGAGCTACAACATTGAATCCAGAGTCCCTGCTTAGTGGGCCCATATCAATAAATTCAGCATGATCCAGCTATTCTATATTCCTTCCACAATTATCCCACACTCTTAATATCAATTCCCACACATATTCCCCTGATTTCTGTCCATATAAATTGGAAAGCTCATGAAGTTCTTTTGGAGTATAGCATACAGGAATAGGCAGAAAGGGCAAGTCACCACCAGGATCCCCACTTTCTCAGTGTGCAGCCCACCTGGCATAATTCAGCATAGGAAACAGCACTGAGAGAATTACATCTGCAGTCAGACTAATTGCCTTGGTCTAGCCAAGCGTGGATTCACGCGGCTGAATTAGGTGTCTATCATCACAGGTCAGAGAGTAATACAGTGTGATCATGAGAGGCCAGGAAATACTGCATTTCCACTATATCCTGGTGATATAAAATACTCCTTAGTTGCAAAGGTTGGAGGAAAAACTGCTTTAAATGATTCCTTTTAATTGCTACTTAGAGTCCATAAAATTTATTGGCTGTAATTTTTTTCCTGAAAGTGGTGGTAATATGTGCTTTACCCTTTCTTAAAGCTGTACATCCCAGATTGAACCATCAAGGAAAACAAATCAATATTTATTAACATGAGTTTTTTTTTTAACCATATGGGGCTCTACTTCTAAAATCCTATTTAGGGTACAATAATAGGATAGCTAAATTATGCATATTTAGGAATATAAAACACACATCCCAGTGAATAAAGCAAAAATGAAATAAAAGTGTTGTTCCCATGGTTTCAAAAAATAATGCTGCTAACATTAAATAGATAAATGTCAAATAAATGTCCAAAATAATCAAAGGTAAGAGTCAGGCAAGATTACCAAAGTGAGCTGCAAAGTTACTGGTTTGCATAATACTTAAAAAAAAAAAAAAAATCACATCTTTCTTGGTTTTTATCCGTATTTTTTAGAAAAATAGAAAATTTAATACATAGAAAGTATGCGTGGGTGTATGTTTTTAAATTATTCTGAGTAATGACACATGCAAGTATTGGGTTTATAATCTATCCACTTATAAAGACCAAGGATGTTGGAAGAGTATTTCAATTAACCTATGGCACACCAAGGTTACACAGAAGTCCAGGGGAAAGTGACAGAGACAAATGGATTCCTTTACAGCTCATTTTTATCTGCTGCTGAAAATCAAGTGCTTGTGGCTGCCATCTTCCCCGGGAACCTGTATCTGTTTGCTTCTCCAGAGTCTGTCTTCCCTCTGTGCTTTGAACAAAAGAGATGATGAAAATTTTGAAACCATAACTAAATGCTACTATTCTTAATTCCTTTGAGTAGGAGGAAAGAGAAAAATCCCATTTTTCTAAGTGGTCTTTTTCCCTGCGGATCTCAAAGCACACTTCGTGTTTGCGGATTTGGTAACAACATAGAGTCTGTGTGGGTCCTTATGAATATCCCAATCCTTCTACCTGAAGGCAGGGAAGAACTATAAGAGAATAATTCAGAATGAATTATTAATAATAAGAATGAATAATTCAGATTCACAAGCCAGGCTTCCGAGCACCTTTACACGACTGTCCCATCTAGAATCCTCAGGCATGTCGCGGGTATAAACAGTGACCCTCAGAGATGTAAGCCTCTTGTTTGTCTTCACATAGCAAGCCGCGTCTGCTCTGAGCTTTGAAGGCGCCAGGACTTGCAGAGCTGTTTGGAGCCGTTTTGCCGATGCCCCAAGCCTGCAGTTCTCCTAGGGGGAGCCTCTCAGAGTCAACAGGGCCGGAAGCCATGGCCTGCAGCCATCCCTATTTTTTGCCACGGAAGCTGGTATTTTTGTCGTGTTGGAGGAGGGGCCGATTTGTCAAAGGAGCGCAGCAGGGTCTCAGTCCTGATGGCCTCGGCCTTCCGCCTGGCTGGACAGGCAAACCCGATGGGCACACCTCGAGGCGGCTGTTCTCAGCCTTCGCCCATCTGGGGTACACAAAGGAGCACCCCAGTGCAGTTCTTCCTCCGTTGAGCTGAGTGCTCTCCACTCCTGCGCTCCTCCCCAGCTGTGGCGATGTATCTGCTCACTGACACGTGCCCTCTAGCCTAAACTTGCACGCAGCATTCACCAGCAGGCACCACTTCATGCAGACCTGGTTTCCTTATTGCACTCCCGATAACTTCCGGGAACCTGACAAGCCCTCTTTGATCTTTGGTCATCCTTCTCCCTTGGACAGGGGCCAGATCGGGGGTCTCAGGAAAGAGGCGGAGGTGGGTTAGTTGAGGGGCTCTCCTTTACTCTGGATCTATTTGCTTACCAATACGTTTATCCCAGAAATAAATTTAGATCAGGACATCTCTAAATTGTCTTCATTTTATGAGAAACAAAACAAGGCAAAATATTACAGAACTATTAAAAAATCAGAAACCTCTGCCGAGCATGAAATTAATGTTGGGAGGGGGCATCCCTAATGCTAATAAATTTCACAGATGGTCCAGAATTGGCATGTGGATTAAGCTCAACATCTTGACCTTCCTTGTGAAATAGTCATATTTCATATTTCGTTTAGGTGATCCCTCACCAGAAAAAAACCGCAGCTTGACTTTTCCTCGCAGTACTCGCAGAGGGCTGCCTGCCATTCCGGGGCCGTGCAGAAGTGTGACCGCCCTGCATTCCCGCAGGAAGCAGCGGATCTGCAGGAACAGGAATTGAAAGGCGATTTCTGGCATCAGATGACACAATCTGTTCAAGGGACTCGCCACTGGCATGGGGTCAGTGTGAGAAGAGCTGACTCGTGGCAGATCCTGTCTCCATCCGCAGAGGTTCCCATAGATACCGAGGGATTCGTGCCAGTTCTTAGGGACAGAAGGAGAGCAAAGGGATGCATCTTTCAATTAATTTATCTTTGCAGAAGATTTCTATGTCACAGTTATTGAGGGCCTACCTTTTTCTATAAAGCTGTATGCTTTTGGATTTCTTACAATTGTTATTTCCCCTATCTGCCTTCTCCCTGGTAGTTTATATTGGATGACAGGTTTCTAATTAGGCAGAGTCAATGCAAGAAAAAAGGAAAAGCAAAACATGCCAAAACAAGACCTAACTTAAAGAGAAAATGAGAGCATAGGTAGGTACTAATACAGAAAGAACTTCTATTTTGGAAACCCAACTAACATTTTAAAACAGCGGGTACATGATTCTTGTTACAGTTTTACTGTGTTACTCTGGCTAATAAACTCAAAAGATACTTAAAAATCACAACTCTAGGAAAGATGACAGGATAGACTAGCCACTCACAGAACCACCTACCCTGATGCTGTACATTTTCCAGAAACGCCACCAAGACTTGAGCTTTAATCTGCTTTTGCTTCCTGCAAAAATAAACATCTCTCAGCAAAGGAGAAAGGGTGCGGAATTTTGCAACAATTACACAACGATGTTTATGCTCACCTATGGTGGGACAAATAAATGATAAGAAGCGATGACTCAGATTGCTTTGAATACAAATCTGTCATGGAGTACAAGTTGCACCTATTGTATGCAAACTATATGATAACCAGGCAAACAAGCAATGCCAGTTATAGAGACAATTAATAGTGACTGCATGCTGATTGCACTACTTCTTTCCATAACAAAAAGGAATATATTTATGGGCTTCTTCTGTGCCAGGCATAACCCACTCAACCATTATTATGATAGATATAATTCTCACTTTCTAGAGGAGCATGTTGAATTTTTATATTCATTTAACCCAAACAAGTATAACTGGAAAAATGTCAAAGGTATATTGTCAAATTAAAAAACAGTTTTTGCAGAAAACTAGATATAGTATGATCTTGTTTTATAAAAGACATGGTATGTTAGCACATGCATTTTAAAAATGTGAAACTTTACTTGTAAGTGTGTGTGTTTTGGTCCCCTAGAAAGAGTAAGATGGTGGAGGAAGAGGCATTTTAAAAATTAGATTGCATTTGTCTTTCCTGGGTATTTATTTTAACATCATCAGAAATAATGGTAGATAAAAAATTTAACTAGCCTAAGACATAAAGTTTCACAAAGAGGCTGTTATTATACATGAATGGAAGTTGAATAACAGAGGTGGATGACCACTGAGTATTAGAGAAAAATTAGACTTTTTTCACTTCTGCTATCAAACCAAGTAGCACAACAGGCAAATGCTTTTTCAGTTTTTCTTTGTTCTTTATGAGATTGCTCTTATTTTGTTTTCCTGCTTTCAAACCTTTGTCCACCATCTGCTCTGCATCCCTGATAGTTTTGGAACAAAAGGAGAATTTAAACTTTGACGTCCTAAGTGAACGTTTTAGATTTTAGACACTGTCTGCTGAACTTCAGCTCACAAGGAGGGGCCAGTCAGGTTTGGGTCATGTGCAGATACAAATAACATGTCTGCCCATCTCTCAGCCAAACAGGCTTTATAGTTTGAAAGGCCATGATCCTTCTGGAGTATTCCCCAAGATGACAGCTTTTATCAGAGTACCGTGTTAGTCATGGTTACTTTCTGACTGAGCAAGCTGCTTTCCAACCCTCCGAGTTTGGACAGAAAACAATCTCCTGTTTCTCCCTTGATACTTTGTGAGGTTGTTACTGGCACAGATGTATTCCAAATTACCAAAGCAAAGGGCAGAAATAGATGAGATGTGTATGAGGATTCCAAAATTGGGGATGGAAATTCTTCGTGCAAATGTCTTTGAAGATAACAGGAGATAGAAGCCAAAATTCTACATAACTCAGAGTCAAACCCCTTTCAGAGATGTCATTAAAAGGTTAGATGGCCTCAGCCCTGGCCCCAGTCATGATAAGCTGCAGCCTCACAGAGAGTTCAGAGCTGTCTACACAGCAAATTTAAACCTTCTGAGAGGAAGAATCTGCCTTTCCCTGATCACTTTCCATTGGCTGCAGGCTGTTGGGTTTTTGCTAATGTCCTTTGGTTTCACCATCAATGTATACAACCAGCATGCTAATGAGAGCTAAAAACACAGAACGAAACAAAGCAAAAAACATAAAAAAGAAGAGGAAAACTTCTTCTGGAGCATTGAGAAGACAACACTCCCAACATCAAGGAATTCAAGTTCCATATTTCCAAAGTAAAACAGTGAGTATGTAGAAATTTGCATTAACCATGTCCAGTGCCAACCTTGCCCATTATGTGCACTCAACGTAAAAGGCACTGGATAAAGAGTCTTCTCTCTGCATGCTGATTAAGGGTATGAGCAAGCAACAGCTAGGAGATCTGAGTCTAATTTTGGCTCAGGAGTTAGCTAGATGACCTTCCCTTCTCTGTCCCTCACTTTTTAAACAGTGAAATCAAGGAGATGCAACTGGATGACCAACAGACAAACTTGATCTTTTTAGTTTAGGAAATGCTTTGTAGGAGGAAGTTGTACCATTTATACTAAACAAATAAATAGACACACTTGCTAAAGCCTGGAGGAAATGCAGGATTCTTTGGAGCAAGGGTTAAATCTCCTGAGCCTTTCTAATATACAGATTTCCTCTATGTTCTTCAAGTCCACAGTGCTGCCCTCAAGGTGGGGTTCAGATTTAAAATGTTTAGAGATTTCCTTAAAACCTGGGGAAAGATTCCTCTTTGGTCAATTTCTTTAAGTGCTAAAATGCATTTTATCAATTAGTTAATGGAAGATGTAAGTATGCCGGGGACAACTTGGTGAATCTACATTTGTAGCTGTAAATTTTATAAAAACAGAAATACAGTTCAGGGATTTCTAATGAAAATGTAGCATCTGGATTGAGATATGCTCTAAGTGTAGAATGCATACCAGATTTCAAAGACTTAAAAGAGAATGTAAAATTAATCATCACTAATTACGTTTGTTGATTTCATATTGAAATGATAATACTTTGGATACGTTAAGGGTTAAGGTAAGTTAAGTACATAATTAAAATAAATTTCACCAGTTTATTTTTTCTCTTTTAATGTGATTATTAGAAAACTTAAAATTATAAATGGGGTTTACACTATATTGCTAATGGACGGCAATTCAACAAACTTTTCCTCCTTCCCCAGTATGCACACATTCCCAAATACCAAAATAATTGCATACAGTTTCAGTGTTAATAGACACTCTGAAGTCTAACCATAGACTCCTGTACAGGCATCCCAAGTAAAAAGCTCATGTATTATTAATTATCTCCATTTTACAGAAGTGGAACCTGAATCTCCAGATGGTTGAGAGACTGTGGGTCAGCAGACAAATAGCAGCTGGCTGAATCATTGTGTCTACTTCAAAGTTCAGTGTCTCATCCACCGATTTTCACTGGTTTCTGCCAATACATGCTACAAAGATCCTTGTTCTTCTAGCCGTCTTTCATAGGTCCATACATGTGCCTCTCCTTCAGAGCACCTTGTCCTTGAGTTTCTAGGCCACTGGCCAAAGAGCCACAACATTAAGTATTGCCCATAAGTCCATGCATGCTCTTACCTCAGGCCACTTGTCTTTCCACACAAAGAAGATGACCCAGTTTCATGTCTAGAGCTTGCTCAGTTGTGGATTTCCACTTAGCACCATCTTTCAGGGCCAACACTTAGTGTGGTCCTAGTGCACTAAAGGATATATATTGAGTTAACCCATTCATGAATCAAACCCGATCTTTTCCTCCTTGGTCAAAAGAGTTGTAAGAGACTCTTAGGTAGCCAGGCAGGGGTGAGCTGAGGGAGAGGAACTAGTAGATGAGGGACTGGCTGACCTGCTCATGCAGTTCACTTGCTCTCTCTGGTCCTACTTGTACATGGCCCTGGATGATAAATTGCTGCTGGACCTTTCTGACCCAGCTCATTCTGGACATCACAGGCTTCATCATCACTTGATGTCCAATGGTAAGACATTCCATTCCTGCCAGTCCAGTGGCAAGCCAGGAACTGTTTTCCAAATGGTATCTAGCTCTCAACATTATCTGGTGTGGCCTTACTCCAGGACCCCAGAAAACTTTACTGTGAATCTCTTCTTGCTTGTAAACTCCACATGGCAACTCTTCCTACCCCAAATACTTCTAATACCACTGAGCCTGCTGGGTGGTATGGCCCAAGTTGTAGGGCCACCAAGACTGGACTTGCTGGAGAGCTCTACTCTTCATGGCCCCACTCAAAGCTGGCTGCCTTTCCTGACTTTAGTATAGGTGTTGGAAAGTGTTCCCAATACACCAAGGTAATATAGCTAATTAGTAGAGAACCCAAAGTTTGAACTCAGCCAGTCTGGCTCAAGAGGCCATTCTCAACTATTGTACATACTGCCACTATAGTATAAGGGACTAAATAAGATGACATACAAAATTATAAAGGAGAATACAAGAAAACTGAAGGTGAAAAATATGGATAGAGCCCTCTTAATATTGGTTAAGTACAATTTAAGGTAATAATATTAGAAGAGAAAAAGAGGGATTAATAATAATTATAAAACAAGAAATACACCAAGATATAACAGACATGAATCTGTATACTATAAACAATATAGCTTCAATGCAAATTTGATATAATTGCAAGAAGAAATTAACAATTTCACATTTATAACAGAAAACTTTAATACATAATTCAGATCAAGTATACAAAATAGTCATAGCGTAATAGACTAGCCACCCTTATCTAACATATTTGTGACTTTTATAACAAGCATACTAAGAACATATTTTTTTCCAACAATGCACAAAACATTCACAAAACCAAACCAAACCAAAGCAAACAGGACAAAGGAAACTTTATGCATTAGAGCATAAAGGAAATCTCAAAAAATCCCCAAAAGCAGAAACAATATACTTCATGGTCAGAGGCCATAACTCAATAAATTTCAAGTTTAATCAAAAAAGAAAAAAAGAAAAAAAAGATAGGCCCAAAACACTGAAATTTTGTGGAAAATAAGATTAAATAATCATTGAATTTTTAAGGAAATTAAAAAGAATGCAGAAATGCATGCTCACAAGATTATTTCACATCAAAATCCATAAGTTATTAGCAAAGAGAATAACACAATCTGGGAAATTTAATAGTTAAGATGGTTTGTAAATAAAACCTGAAGAGTAATGAACAGTATTTCAGTCCAAGAAGGCTGAAATAGCACAATGTAGCCAAAAAAGTTGAAGGAAGTTATCAATAAAACATGCAAAAAGGAAGACAGTAAAGATGATATTTTTAAAAATGCATTCTTTGGTAGCTTTGAAGACATCAAATGTACAATGCTATATCACAAAATACATCACAAAAATTTAAAAAACCAAAAAAGTTTGTGAAAAATAATTGTAACAAAAAAGAAAAAAAAAAACACCCAGATAAAACATTATTATCCAGATTATGTATAGAATACCTGCAGCTCAATAAGGAAAAGACAACCAAAGAGAAAGATGGACAGTTTATGAATGCACAATTGGCAAAAGAGAAATTCAAATAGTTGCTAAGCATTTTAAAAGAAGCTGAGGTCATTAGCAATCAGGATAATGAATTGTAATCAACAATATCATAACTCTTTCACTCATCAGATTGGCAAATTTGTGTTTAATAATGTCAAACTTTGGAGGGGATGAATGGAAATTGGTACACTAATGCACTGCTTGGGGAGATGTAATTTGATAATGTTATTTGTGTAGGGTTATTTGGAAGTATTTATTTAACGTTTTTAAGAAGCATAACCTCTGAACCAGCAATTCCCTTTCCTTTTTTTCTTATCTATCCTAGGTAACTGTGATGGTTAAGTTCATGTGTCAACTTGGCCAGGTGATGGTGCCCAGGTGTCTGGTCAAGCAAGCACTGGCCTAACTGTTACTGCAAGGACATTTGTGGCTGGTTAATAAACCAGAAGGCTGGTTTATTATATCATCAGTCAATTGGCTGCAGCTGTGACTGACTACATCAACGAAGGTGTGTTTTTCACAATGAGAGAATGCAATCAGCTTGATTTAATCCAATCAGTTGAAGACTTATAAGCAAGGCAGATAGAGGACCTTCACTTCTTCTTCAGCTGACCAGCAAAGTGTTTCCTGAGGAGTTCATCAGAGTAGCCAGTTTGTTGCCTGCAGGGTTCATCAAACACGTTCATCGGAATTGACAGTTTGCTGCCTGAGTAGTGCATCGAACATCTTCCTTGGTGTTGCCAGTCTGCTGCCTGCACTACAAAATTTGGATTCGTGCATACCCACAGTTGCGTGAGACACTTTTATACGTCTTATATTTATAGATATCTCTTGTTGATTCTGTTTCCCTAGAGAACCCTAACTAATACAGCAACCAATGGCACAGGCATGCAAGAAGGCAATAACAGATTTATTTCAGCTTTGTTTGTAGTAGGAAAAAAATAGAATACAAACTATAGAAAACTATCTAAGTGTCCAGTAAAGGAATAGGACATTAACGTGTGAGATTGGAAATAATACAATGGAATAATATGTAAAAGAAAGAAATTAGTTAGATCTTTACATATTGACATGAAAAAGTGCTAACACATTTTGTTGAATGGGAAAGATGGATATTGTATATCTTACATAATATGATATTCTTGTAAAATAAACAGGAAAAAATATGTATTACTAAAGTTTTGTGAAAAACATACGGAAGGTTTCACAGTTAACTGGTAACAGTGGTAACCTCTGGAAGTACTGGGGTGAGGATGGTCAATGGGAGAAGGTATTTTATTTGCAATGTCTGAATTTTTTACATTGAATACTCACCTGTGGCCTTCAAATATACTTTAAAATAACATTTAATAAAATTAAAATTAAGAAGGAACCCTGTATTTTCTGCATTATTTTTCTATAAACCTACAACTTCAATAATAATAAAGAAGTAAATAGATAAAAATAAACAAAATGCAAAGAAGATATTAAAATTAAATTGAATTAATGTTAAATAAAGAATAAATGTGAATTAACAACTAAAATAAAAAAGAAATTAATTAAAATTTTAGTTGTGTGTTTATAAGAATGATAAAAATTAAAATTTATTGAGTGTTTTTAATGTATCAAGCATTATTATTCTAAGCTATTTTGGTGATAGGAACTTATTTAACAGTCTTCGTATGGAGCCTATGGATCAGGTACTATAGTCATATCTGTTCTACAGGTAAAAATGAGGCATGAGCAATGCAAGCACATCTTTCAGGACCAAATGATATAGAAGCTTCTGCTCTTAACACATTTAAGAGTGGAAGAAGTTAAAAAGTAGACAGACACTTATAAAGAAATGCTTACTCAGAACCATCCCTTAAGAGATTTCAATAAACATTACAAGAAACTAGTATCTGACATGATGATATGATATAACTTAAAAAAAATTGATCCAGCTTTGGTGGTTAAGGAAAGAATCTTGTGTAGCACCTGACATAAAATGCTATGTCCTCAACTCATTATATTTCTATCTCACTGTATTTTACATATTTAGAACAAAGTAAGTGGCCTCAACATTAGCCTCACTCTTATATAAATTGCAATAAATGAAATCTGTATTAACTTGCATCTGTCTACCAACTAGGAAATCATTTGCTTCCAAAAATCTGGCAATAAAAACAGGTGATTGCACTAGGGAGAATTTTTCTAGTCTTCCCTAAAGATATGAACATCTTGATCCTGACGCTTAAACCAAGTTGGCCCACAAACGCATTACCTGGTCAGAACAAATAGAAGCAATTGCAGGCTACGCGTTCCAGAGCTGTAGGGAATGGTTTGGTTCCCTCTTTGCCTCTGCTTCTGCTTTTTATTCCTTTCCATTGCCTCTGAGCTTTTTGTCATTTGTTTTGCTTGTATTACTTCCTCTTTCCAGGGCTCTCTTCAGGCCTCACTCTTAGTAAAATTCCTCAGGCATATTTACCTCCTCCCCTCCAGGACTGTCACTGTCCCTTCAGAGCCTCTTGAAGGGAATCTCTGTTTGATTCTGATCTGTTTGATGTAGAGTCTATGAAATGTTGATGAAATTGAAGAGTGAATATACATTTTGTAAATTTTCCCTCAAGTCCAGTCTTACTAACAGCAGTATTTTGTAACTAGACATAGAAGTTATAGTTATTTGCACTCTACCTTAGCTTACATGCTAAGCAATGTGTATTAGCCTTCAAGTTTTAAATGAACAAATGACGGATAAAGAGATGAGTTAAAACCTGCACAAAAATTGCTATTATACAAGGCATACACAGTTAAATGCATGAATAAGCTGAATTATAATCTTCCTGGAATCTGCAAAGCATTCCAATTTAGTTCACTGTATTTTCCATAAAAACATTTAACTAAAATTAAACTTTATTCCACAGGTTTTCTGAGAATTTTATAAATTTGTAGGACAATAAATAAACAAGAAAATAATTGAGCTAGGACAAATAAGACTGCAGCAGATTTTCCCCTGGAACATAAATTTATACCATTTTTTGTTTCCAAACCACACTGTGCATTTGATTCTTTTAGAAGAGGAACCAAATCAACAGGTTAGTCTGGGTTTGATGTTGCTCTTGGAAGGGATTTATTTTATTTTCTAAAATTCTTTGATCTTAAATCCAGTTCACTAACCATAAATCCTAGACAAAAACTAACATGGCAAGAAAAGTTTCATAGTTGGAATGTGTATTGATACTTTATAATGTTCTAAAAGTCCTTTATTTTCTGATAGAAAGTTTATTCGAAGACAAAAATAAAAAACTCAAGTATTGTTGATGAATTGTACGAACCCATTAGCAAGGTATTTGAAAACAAATTTTAGGAGAAATGATAAAATAGACTATAATGATTAACAATCTACCTAATACTTAAAGTTATAACCTAGGCTGTTGAAAGACAAAATATATTTTCAAACTAGAGCTGGCTGCAGATGAAATCATGATAGGGGATGATTTTGATTTTGATGTTACCATTCTCTAATTTTCACAGAATTTTTCTTTATATTTCATTCTTTCAATTTAACAGTCAGTGCCTTTCTCCCTATCTCTGGAAAGGGATTTAGTTTATTACCTCAGTTAACATATGTTTAAGCAAGTATTATGGTAGGCATTGCATGGGATAATAATTTAACCAAGATATAGTCTCTGTCCTCATGCAATCTCCAATATCACCTGGAAAAGCATCTGTATCCAGCTGATATGAGACTAGGGAAATATAAGCAGTTCACACTGGGTGCTATAGAAGGGGTAATTAATTTCAAGAATGATCCAGAAGTTGTCATAGTGGAAGCTGTACTTTTGAAGGGTCTCAAAAGTAGAATCAATTATACTTTGATAAGCAAATGCACCAGAAAGGAATGAATGTATTCATATTCAACAGTGAAAATTATTACTCCAAGTTGAAAGAATAACAGGGCAAGACAACAGATTTTTGTAGAGGTTTTGGTGAATAAAAAACTGAACATGAGAAATGGGGACACAAAGGAGCAGTACTTGAGTGTTTTAGTAAAAGTTTAAATTTGTGGGAGGTAGTTCTGTTTTAGGGAAACGCTGAAGGTTCTTAAGATAAAATTAGCACTATGAAATCAATGCATTTGGAAGATTAATCTCACAACCCTTGAGAATAGATTGAAAGAAGAGGAAGGTTCAGAAGCAGAGGACATTTAGAATTCTACTGAGACGGCAGGTGCAGGATGTTAAAGAAATCTGATCAGAGCCAACGTGTTAGAAAGCAAAAGTAAAGATGTCTGTGGAAGAGAATCAGAAGGAAACTTCGACAGAATTTCACACTGCTAAAGTCCTTTTCCAATTGCTACTTTGTAATGTAGCTATTCATATATCTGTCTTCTTTGGTCTTCATCCTGTGTCATTTCATACTACAAGGTTCTTTCATTTTCACGATTAGTCTACAGCACTACCCATTATTTTCCTGTCTTCCCCTCAACTCTTCACTGGACATCTTATTTTAATTAGATTTGATTTTTTTATCATCCCATTTTAAATCTTTAACTAATCTTCCCACTGCCCCTGCATTCTTTTGTTCCACTAAAAATTCCAGATATTTTTTCTTCAAATAACTCTCCTTCCTTCCAATTCTATGGCACTGCCCTTCCCCTACTCTTCTATGCTTGCAATCCCATTTGAAGGCATTTATTGATGCTGACTGCATATTTACTCTTTTTACCTTATCCTATTAGTTTGAAAGTTTTATGAGAATGAGAGCTGTTTTTAATAACCGATACATGAACAAACTACTATATACACACATATTATACACACCTATCTTTGATGAGTGGGAAATTATAATGGAGGGAGATCAGATCAAAGTATAAAATGATCATATTTTATATGTCTTTTAATTTGAGAAATATTATTGTGCTTGTCAGGTTCAAGCTGTGCTGCAGTGTGTTAAAGAATACATCCTTAAAAGTTAATTTCAAAACCACATGTGAGAAATTTGAACTACAGGCTTACAAACTAAAAACGGGTTCTATTCCCAGAGCACTGAAATATATTAGAAAAATCATTTCTTAAACATATTCTCTTTTAGATATGATATTCAATGATGGATTGGTAGATTTCCATGTATATTCTTTACTTTGTTCCTTCAGTTGAATGCTGAACTGCTGACCTAACTCAAATGAGAATTCAAACATGAATAAATATTTCCTGCTATTGGTATTCCTAAAGATTCCCGTATTTGCCTCAATTATATTGCAAATGCAATCTGTATTTCCCACTAGTATTGGCACTCTTAATGTTTTTCTTTCCATGTATTTGTGTGATGTTAATGATGTGAAAGACAAATGTGATAAAATTCTTTATTAATTAGGAAATGCAATTTGATGTACATCTGTGGCAATTGTACTTAAACTGAACTGTGGCCTCTAGATAGCAGCATCATGCTGTTTTTCAGGGGAATAGTCTTCAAATTCTACATAAGTTCCAATTTTCCATAGGGAAAGTGTTCTAAGAATATCAGTGTTTAATAGCCAAAGTTCAAGTTGTTCAAAAATTAAACAAAACAAAAAAAAAAGCTGCACCCCCTCAAAATATAAGGGGCACACTGTTAAAAAATATGTCATCTGTGAATCAAAGAATAATGGGCAGAGCTAGAGGGGTTTTAACAATTATCTCTCACTTAAATCTGTTTTGAGATTGAAGAAACTGAATCCCAAGAAGGTAGACTGATGTACACAATGTAAAGCACTTCATAAGGTACATAATGAGTGTGTGTTAAAGTAAAGAGGAAGAAACAAATGCTAGCTATGTCTTTTTCATCTCCCTCTTCCCCTTTCCCTTCCTCACCTCTCCTTCCCCTCCTCCTTCTCCTTAATTTTCCTAAACTTTACAAACACTCTGTACCTGAAAAGCAACAACTCCTCCTTCCCACCTTCCCCTTCCCCTGGTAAACTCTAGTCTACTTCTGTCTTTATAAATTTGCTTATTGTAGATATTTCATATTAGTGGGGTCATATAATATCTGTCCTTTTGTGTCTGACTTATTGCATTAACATAATGTGATCAAGAGTCTTCCATGTTGCACGCTCCATTCCTTTCATGGCTGAATAGTATTACATTGTGTGGATATACCACATTTGTTTATCCACTCATCTGCTGGACACTTGGATTGTTTCCACCTTTTCATTTTTGTGAATAAGTTTTCTATGAACAATAATATACAAGTCTCTGTTTGAGTCCCTGTTTTCAATTCTTTGGGGTATATACCAAGGAGTGGAATTGCTGGGCCATATGGTAATTCTATGTTTAACATTTTGAGGAAACACCTAACTGTCTTCTGCAGTAGCTGTGTCATTTTACATTCCCACCAGTAATGTACAAGGATTCTGATTTCTTTGCATCCTTGCCAATAACTGTAATTTTCCTTTTTAAAATAATAGCCATTTTACTACTGAAAATGTGATATATCATTATAGTTTAATCTCATTAAAGATGGGAAGCAGTATCATATCTTATTATAGTTGTGATTTGGATTTCTCTAAAGGCTAATGATGTTGAACATTTTTTCATGTTTGTATCTTCTTTAGAGAAATATCTGTTCAAGTTCTTTGCCCATTTTTGAAATGAGCTATTTCTTTATAGTACCCAACTTTGCACTTCTGAGCATCTAAACTTGATTTTGAACATGGCTACTTTGGCTTTCTGACACAGTGCACAAGACTCCGAGCCTGAAATGGGCACCATTTCTTATTCTGTGTGCTATAGCTAAAGGGGACTCAATAATTGTTTGCCAGAAAATCAAAGAAGTACCTGGATGTTGGGGTGGCAGGAAGGAAAGTAAGGGTGTGGAAAACTACTCTAAACTCTGATGATTTCAAATTCTAAAATAAACTGAAGACAATAAACGTAATTTTTCTCTTGGTAAAACATGTGCCTGCAACATATACTCTGTACATATTTTTGGATGTTCTCAGGGCCCTTTTTCAAATCCCTCTCTCTATTGATTTTTAGGGTTTAGGAGCAGTGAAAACTGCCACTTCTCCAACTCCTAAATTCGTGCTGAAAAATAATTCTCAGCTCATGTTCACTCTATGTAACAAAGGGTTCTAAATGGAGAACTACCCAAGCATCTGGTCTTTCAAGAAAATGAGACTCTGCATTTTCTTTAACCACTTACATCTCTCTGTCCACCATTCACATATGTGTTTAAGAGTTTAAGAGGTGTTAATCATTTTTCAAATGCATTAAATTTATTATTTCAGGGTTGCTATAAATCTCAGCATATATATTTTCTGAAGTCCTTTAATTTTTCCCTGGTGGTTCTGGCTCCCCATCATTAGAATGCCATTAGACATACAGCTTCATTTGAGAATGTGCAGAGGAAGTCTTTCTATGTCATTTAGGTTTTACTGTGGCCAGCTGTTCACAAACCGAACAGTTTTAGATGAAAGTATAATATGTGCCTTAAAATAATTAAAATAATATTTTACCTAAACTAATAATGTTTACTAAAGTGAAAGACAATCTGTTGCTTTCCCCCTTCAAATAAAGCCCTAACATTAAGTAAAAACAGATAAACAAACCTCCTGACACCATCCCATGTACACACACATATCTACAAATATTTCTATCGGTCAGCTAAACATGAGTGCATATAACGTCACCCCCTTGGCCATTTCCACATGGATTATTGCAGCCTGCTCACATGCTTATCTGTAAACTTCAAATCCAACAGTAACAAAACTGGCTCCCACCATTCACCATCCATTTACTTACTTATTCAATACCAATATATGTGTATAGCACTATCAGGATGGCTAAACCATGATCTTGTGAGAAATAATGTTATCAACTGGAATAAAATGTTTATGTGCAGTTCTTTTGGCTTTTAGTGTTAGAGACACCACTCATTTCCAAAGTCACCTTGGTCAGCACCCCACCCCCAGCCATTTCCGTGAGGTTTTCCATGTATTTACAATAAAGTTAGGTTCCCTTTTTAAGTCTGCATTCCTTCCCGGGATTCCCTGACCTCCTAAACAATTTCTTTTTAATTTGCATACATCAAGGTTGTTTCTTTGTGCTGTAAAATTCTATGGGTTTCAAAAAATGCATCATATCACGTATTCACCATTACAGTGCCAAGTAGAATAGTTTTACACCCTTAAAATCCCCACGTGCTTCACCCATTCAACCCTTCATCTTTACTCCAAACCCGAGGCAACCACTGATCTTTTCACTATCTCTATAGTTCTCCAAAATGTCATATAATTGAAATGACAAAGTATTAAGCCTTTTCAGGCTGGCCTCTTTCACTAAGCAATATGCATCTAAGGTGGGTCCTCCCTGTCTTTTCATGGCTTGACAGTGCATTTCCTTTAATTGCTGAATAATATTCCTTTGTGCAGATGTACCACAGTTTATTATCCATTCATATATTGAAGAACATCTTGGTTGCTTCCAGTGTTTCGCAATAATGAATAAGCATTCTTGTTTATTTATTAATGCTAATTAATGGCACATTTAGCATAAATATTTACATGTATGCATTTTTGGCATGTAATGTTTGTAGTATTATAATTGATCATTATAATATAATCAATTAGATACAGTATAATCAGTTATAATGCTTATGCTATAAACATTCATATGAATGCAGGTTTTTCAGTGGACGTAAGTTTTCAAAGCTGCTGGGTGAGTATCTAGGAGCATGATTGCTAGATCATATGGTTTGACTATTTTGGCTTTGTAAGACACTGCCAAAATGTCTTCCAAAATGGCTGTATCATTTTGCATTGTTTCCCTAGAAACAATGAAACAATGAAATGGAGGAACCCTGAACCTGTTCATTTGACAGTCAACAAATATTTATTAAGTCCCTACTAAACATCAGGCATTATTTTAAGTCCTGGGAACTCGGCAGTAGCTAAGACACAGCCCCTGCCCTCACTCAGCTTTGGGTCTACTGAGCATAGAGACAATATTTGTTGTCAGTGATTCAAATTTTAGACAGTCTAATAGGTGTTCCCTCTCTTATGCTTTTCCCCGTTTAAGTAGATCCAAGTTTCTATCATATACCATTTTTCTTCTTTCTGAAGTACACCTGTTAACCCTTCTTGCAGGGGAGATGAAATCTCTGTTTTAGTTTGTCTGAGAAAGTATTTGCCCTTCATTTTTGAAGACAAATTTCAATGGGCATAGAATTGTAGGTGGTGGGTTTTTTCTTTCAGTGCTTTACATATTTCCCCCTGCATTCTTCTTGCTTGCATGGTTTCTGATAACAAGTGTTTTGTAATATTTATCTTTTTCTGTAATAGGTAAGATGTTCGCCACACCCCAACCCTTACACCTTGGCTTCTTTCAAATTAGTCTCTTTGCCTTTGGTTTTCTGCATTAGAATATAATAGGCCTAGGAGTTGATTTTTTTTTTCCCTGTATTTTTCCTGCTTTGTGTTTTCTGAGTTCCCTGGATCAGTTGTTCATCTGTTGTTATTTTTGGAAAGTTCTTGGCCATTTTTCAAATATTCCTTCTGTTCCTTTATTTTGTCTTCTAGTATTCCACTTACATGTATGTTACACCTTTTGAAAATGTTACACCATTCTTGATATTCTGTTCTGCTTTTTCATTCATTTTTTCTTTGCATTTCAGTTTGTGAAGGTACATTGGCCTATCTTTACCCACTTGCCAATTCTTTTCCTGGCTGTGTCTAGTCTATTGATGAGCCATTTAAGGCACTCTGCATTTCTGTTAGTGTTTTTAACTTCTAGCATTTCTTTCTGATTCTTTAGATTCTCTCCATTTACATTACCAATTTGTTCTTGCATGTTATCTACTTTATCTATTAGAACCATTAACATATTAATCATAGTTATTGGAAATTTCTGTGTGATAGTTCTACATCTGTGTCATATCTGACTCTGGTTCAGATGTTTGCTTGGTTTCTTCACACTGTGCTTTTTCTTGTCTTTCAGCAATTTGAAATTGCCATTTTTTGGTTGAAAACTGGAAATGATATATTTGGTAATTTGACCTGAGGTAAATAGCCCTTTAGGGTGAGTTTATGTTAATCTGGTGGGAGCTGGGTTGTGTTCAGTGTTTGCTATAACAATAGGTGCCAGACTCTTCAGTTTTCTTTACTGTCCTTGTTTTTGTTTCCCCTGTTGTTTTGGGGTTTCCCTAAGAATTCCTTCTTAAAGGGAGTCTGAGTCTTATAGCTCTTTCAGCTGTAATCTACTGTTATTGTCGATGAGCCTGTTGATTCGGTGGTGAGGAGTGCGGGAGAGGAAGCATTCTGCAATCCTATGATTAAATCTCAGTCTTTAGTGGGCCTATATCCCACTAAATACTTCACGAATATTTCTTACCTTTCCTTCCCCTTCTTAAGTGAGACAGGAAGGCTAAAGGGAGCTGGAATTGGCTAATTGCCCTTTACCCATGTGAGGTACATCTCTGGTCAGCTCTTTTTCACTGGCGAGTAGCTCTTTGTTGTGAAGAACACATAGGACATATTTCAGAACGGTATCTTTTCTTCTCCTCATGCCAAAGACATGTCACTGGCTCTCACCATGAAAACCAGATGGATTACTTGGAGTTGAAATCCATGAAAGTGGGGGACTTCCCTAAGACTGTGGCCCCAGGAGTTTCTCACTCTCAACCTAGACACTCAGCCTCCACTAATTCATCAAAATTACCATTTAAGTGTTCCTATCAATGATGGCTTCAATGGCTTCACCTTCAAGTAAGCAGATGTTGCTGTAATTCTCTTTATTTTCCTGTCTCTCTAGGTTTGGGGGTCCAAGATTGTCTTGTGACATTGACTCTCTGATAGGTGCAAGAAAGCCCTTGTTTTTCAGTTTGCTAAGTTTTTTCTTGCTGTACAGATGGGGATGATGACTTCCAAGCTCTTTACACGTTGGAGCTGAAACCCGAAGTCCTCTGCATTTCTTTTAATGTGGCATGATTCAAAAGCACTTGTGCTGTGTGTGTTAGCATTTGGGAGTGTGGGGACAGTTATCTCCTTTATCATATGCAATTTTACTGTTTGAGCAGATGAACACTCCACTAAAATGAAAATATATCATCTAAACAAATCGTTTCTCCATTAACTCAGTTAACTGAAATCTTTTTTGAGAAAAAGAGCCTGAACTAAGGTTAGGTAATTGAAGTCTGGGGCTCAAACTTTAAGAGGGGCCAAAAAAACTCAATAATAAAGACCAATAACATTTACTGCTCTATTTTTTTTCTGAAAATTAAAATCAATGGGAACATTTCAAGGCAAACAAAATATCAAAATGTATTTAAATAAACATAAGATCAGGAGCAGTGCCGTTCTGAGAGGCACTGGAGCCTAAGGCAAAAGGAAAAATCATGATTACTGACTTTTTTGGTCTCCCCTCTCTCTAGTTTCTGCCCTGGTAAGGAATGTCCTATCATATGACACTACAAAGAACATTTAAATGTATATATGAGAGATGGGAAAATTGAGGTATGCCAGGTACAGGATTGCTTTCATCCATACAGTCTAAATTATTATTATTTGAAATTCTATATAACTTAGTGAAAAACTATTGCTGATTCTCTTCTTTTTCCCAAAATAAAATGCTATTATTCCATTCAGTAGGTCTTTGAGATTTGAAAATAATTTTGATATGATATTCAGTGTTTATGCATTTCTCTCTCTCTCAATGCATGCATATGCCCACCCACAATATATATTCACATACACCATGCACATATCAAAACAATAACCACAGCCTGAAATATAGACATCTCCATCCAAAGAAGTTTCTCAGTGGCTGACTTTCGTCTAAAGCTTCTGGTCTACCTCTGATGTTGCACTACCCCTTTTCCTCAAGACCTCTCCATACTTGTCTTTTCTTATGTTGTTCTCAATCTTAAAATACCTGTGTGTTTTCCATCTAGAACATCTAGCCATATCTTTGCATAACGAAATAGGCTTGATAGCTTGTTTTAAAATACAATTTTCTTGATAAAAGGAAAGCTAGCTTTTAAATATTTTTCTCCCTTACATATTCCACACATAGTACAAAATAATGTGACGATATATTATGTAAATTAAATCTTTGTTATGCCAAAGAGTATCTGTATTACCATTGAAATGTTCCCCCTTCTTTTGATCCCACTATGCGTGCTCAAAATGCATTTGAACATGAGGGTTACTACTTATGCTCTGTGTTAGTAAGAAGTGAACAGCTGTTCTGCAGTTAGTTAGTGGGCCAGAAAATCAATGAGCAGCTCTGAGAAAGTAACAGAGACCTAGTAGAGAAACTAGTGAAAGCACAGATGTTGAGAAATAAGACAACTACAAAAAACAGTCTGTCTTAAATGGACCTAGATGATAATCAGGATAATTTGGAGCTTAATATTTTTTAGAATGTTAATCTCCCTAAATTTTCAGTACTAATAAAAGGAAAAGGGCAACATTATCTGAATTTTATAGGTGGAGTACAGAGTATTTTCAAATTCACAATTCAGTCATTGATGATATATTCAACTTAAAATATGTATGAAATTTAAATCATATAGTTAAGTAGTTTTTGAATTCATATGGTTAAATGTGCATTTGAAACCAGAAAAATACAGGCTGCTCTCCATAATCAACCATGTTGATTTCAATCCCCATGTCAAACATTTCTTTACCCTTTCTATCATGTTGAGTTAATGTCCTATAAACACTATTTTGCTTTTCTACTTTCAAGAAATGTGTATCTTAAGTGCAATTTTTCCATTATGAATAAAAGAAATGAAGGGAGAAATATACACATACGTTATATTTTTAGGTACATAAATAATAAAATGTGTAAATAGAAACTCATCACCACCAGGAATGAAGGGAAGGGAACAAGGACATTTTCTCCAAATACTAAATTCTGTTTTTAATCATGTTTTTAGTCAAAGGTCTTTATTAAGCATGCTTGTTTTAGAACTCCCTCCACAATCTCCAAAAAATGACCTGAAGATGAAGTGTGAGAGACAAGGAGAACAGCAAAAAGAGGGAGACCTGTTTTCAGCCCAAGACCTGAAACAAAAGTGAATAAATGCAAGAAGGAATCGAGTCCAGAGCAGAAACTTTTTCACTACATAAATTACAATCTTGATACATTCAATACTAGCAAATTCAATACTCAAGTAATGCAAAGAATTTTTGTGGGTGGAAAGGCTGAAAGAAGAGATCAAGCAACAGTGTCAGCAGCTCTGCGTGGTTTGATAACGGTCCCAGATTTCAAGCAGATACTTAGATACATTCTTCACATAACTTAGAGTATCCGGGTGTTACATCTCACAGAAATGGTATACTCGTCGTGCTGTTTTTATTTCTAAGTGGAATCTTGAAAGACCTTTCCAAGTAAAATGTTGGCAAAGAAACGATCCCATCACTAAGTGTCCCTGTCATTTCGTTTTTTGTGTGATCTGTTGCAGATGTTGCTTTGAAAAAATCCTTCAGAGCCTCCATCACTCCACCTACCATCAGCTGACACTCAGCCTCTGATTGGGAGAAATACTGAACTTACCACTTGGCTATTGTCTCTCTTCTAAACTTACATTTTCTTGTCCCCACTTCCTGGTGCTTATTTTGTAAAAGAAACTTCCAATCGGTTTCAGATTATCAGAGAGGAATGATGAATTGCATGGGTAACTTTATTAGGCATGAGATTAAATGTTGATTAACGCATTTTTATGGAAATACAAAAAATGTCAAATACACACAAGTCTGAGACAAAATTCAATTCAAAATTGATTTGCATTGGGAAAGCATGAATATTAATCATATCTGCCATAGAAATAGACAATTGAAGGTTGTAACAACTGGACATTTTAATACGTGAAGGAAAATCAGAGGTTAATTTTTAAAAATTAATTATTGGTATCCTGGAAAGTTACTTTTATGGCTATTATATATCATGTTTGAAAAGACAGCACGTTGATATTATTTATAATATAGAACAAACAAGGTGTTTTTGTTTTTGTTGTTATTATTAAAATTTTTCACATGCACCAACTTCCATATGAAACTCCCTGGTTGTTTTCCCTGTTTGACTGAATAAAATATATTGTTACCTTGTTAGCATCACTAGTTGCTCTGACCTAGAGATAAATCATCTGAATCTAGCAGTTATTGAAATATCCCTCTTGTGAACATAACCAGGATTCAATTTATTAATTTTCAATGGCAACTCTGCTCATAAAACTAGTTTTGGAAAATGCCTGGACCAAACAAAAAACATATTTAGAAAGTGGGTAATTACTCACTATTGATAGCAGCAAATCTTTAAAGCTAATATTTGTTTCCAGCTATCACAGTTCTCCAACATTCACCTCTAATAATACATTAAAACTCTATTGACATTTCCAATAAATTCTCAATCAAGTGTGATAAGGGAATTAAAGACAGTTGCACATGCAAATTATGAATAATAATAATGCTAACAATAATCACCTAATATGCATTTCAGGAAGTTACTGGAGGTTTGTACTTTACCAAAGTGAGGGTACAAGTCAAGAGAGAGAGAGAAGTGTTCTAGAAAAAGGAAGAGGGGGAAAAAGTCCCAGGAGGATGGTAAAGGAAAGCCCCAGCAAGAGAGTTGCATGGTAGACACAGAGAGTAAATTGTAGATAGCAAAAGAGACTAGGATTCAGGAGACACATTTCCCAGGAAAGAGAGAGAGACAGAAGAGGGAGAGAGGGAAGGGAGGGAGGAAGGGGAGGAAGGAAGGAAGGAAGGAAGGAAGGAAGGAAGGAAGGAAGGGAGGGAGGGAGGGAGGGAGGGAGGAAAAAGAGAAAGAAAGGGAAGAGAAAAGAAGGAAAGGGAAGGGATGGGAAGAAAAAGAAAGGAGCAGGGGAGGGAAGGATGGAGGATAGGATAGTTGGAGGGAGGGAGGAAGGGAGAAAGCAAAGAAAGAAGGAAGAGAGAGACGAAGGAAACCTAATGACTTTCTAATATATGGGAAAACCAAAATTTGGTTTTGTGGGCAAGGTTAGGCTGACTTAGTGATGGTGGAAAATAAATAAAAAACTATGAAAATTGGGGGATAAGAGCTAATATAAGCTCCAGGTAAAACTAAAAATTGTGTAAGAAAGGAGGTGTAATCATGCTGTACTATACTGCTTTACTGTAAATAATATTTGCATAGTCATAGTAATGCTTAGTCTGATGACTGATTTAACCAAAAAGGGTAGTATGACTGCCCTGGAAGAATGAGGGAAGTGTAGTCTATGTGAGTTTTCTGGTAGAGGGTGTTGTATAAAAGAGAGTCTTACCCTGAATATTTGGGCAGTAATAGATAGTGCCTAAAAGTGAAACAGAATTTTTTTTTTTTTGGAAACATGGACGTAAACATTAGATATGGCTAAAAAATATAGAAGAGAAGGAACAAAGTAGGGAGGAGGGAAGGAGACCATTGTTTTTAATCATCACCATAACAGTAATTTTTGAAAGCTTCTATTTAAAAAAATTGTGTGTTTAAAGAGTAGTCCATTCCCTTATTTCTCTTTAGTTAATATAGAAAAGTGAAAACATTATTTAATCAAAACTATTATTTCTTGTCTAAATATTATAACATCATTAAGAACCATCAAAATGAAAGAATATAGCCCACAATCCTACTTCCTTAATCAAAAAAACTATTTTCAAATCTCTGTCCAAACTTGTACATAGTCTTAGCTTAGTAACCACACTGAAGGTTTTGGGTCAGACAATCTTGGTTTAAATTCTGGTTGTGCCTCTTACTATGTACTTTGAGCAAGTTGATTAACCTATTTAGTAAAAACCTACAGCACACCATTGCATGAGGAAAAGAAGTATAAAATGCCTACTGTGGTGCCTAGCACACATTCAAGTTGAACAAGCACTAGTTTTTATTTTGTCCATAGTCGAAATCACAACATAGGTGTATTTTTAGATGTCTCCATACTAACTCAATTCATCTGCCATTTTCCACCACCCTATCCCACCCCTCCTGTGTTCTGCTTACTCCTTCTCCCGAATTGCCTATACTCACTGCCCCTATGTAAATCAGATTGCTCCTTTTGCATTTTATCTTTCCTAGCATTGTGCAGTGTTCCTTAATACCACTTACTACAACTCAAAATTTTTTTGCATTTGCATTTTTTTGCATTTATTTGTTCAATAGCCTTTTGTATCTGCTAATAGACTTTAAACTCTTTTGATCAGGGACTATTTCTATCTTGGTCATTATTATATCCTGAACCCTCAGCATAGCCTTTGACACATAAAAGGTGTTCATGAAATTCAGTGGATGACTGAATACTAATTTTCACGGCTGCATAACTTTCCATTAGGTCACTGAGCTAGATCTTACATTCCCTCACCATTGGAATACTTTCCATTTAGATTCCTTCCACTTGTTCACAATGCTATAATAATTATTTCAGGCAAAGGGAATTGCATATGTTTAATAAACTCCAAAAATGTGAATACATCTGTCTAAATGCTCAGATCACATTTTATACTACCTTATCCTCATAATTGCCAACTCAAATAGACAAGCAACATATACTTAAGCATATAAATTAGCAAAAGAATGAATGAAAGAATGCATGAACTAAGACTATCAGGCAGATAAAAATTTTCCTGAAACTTAATTCTGCTTTATGTTTTTGTTTTTCTTAATCCTTCTTTCTAGTGATCAAATGCTCTGCCTGATTGATACTTCATCATTTGAGAGGAAAATAGTCCAATGTAGAGTATTCTCAGTTTTGTTTGTTCTGCATATTGATAATTCTTTCAAAATGCCCACATACTCTCTTCTAAAATGTGATTTGATGCCTTCTTATTGAAAGCTGGCTGCCTTGAAATATTTCAAAACTTTTTTTGAAAGTCACATTTTTGTAGAAGCCTTCTTGGGTTAGCTAAGACTGATTTAGATGGCCCCCTTATACTGCATCATCATCATCATCACCACTTCCACTACCACTACGAGAATCACTGTCATCATCATCTCAAAAACGCAGAGTGTGTATGTGCATGGCATTGTGGTAAATACTTTACCTGTATATTGCTTGTTTAATCATGCAAAAATTAATTATTCCCTTATTTTAAAATCCAAACTCCTTTACTAGGTACATATGGCCAAGCAAACAAGTTATTTAACTTTGGCCCATTTTCAGTTTTATTTTATTCAGTAGATAATGTCATCCCTTTTTTATCAGATGTGGAAACAGCCTTAGAACACATAAGTAACTTGTTGAAGATCACAAAATAAGCAACGATGGGTCTTGTTGTCTCCCAAATCTACATTCTCAACCAGTGCAATCTCCATCCTCTACTTCTCTTGTGATGTCTACTGTTTCATAAATTTATGCCACTCAACTGTAGGCTCTGTGAAGTCACATACTATGATTTATTCACAGTTGCATCCTTAGGATCTATCCCGGGGCCCAAGAGAAGTCACTCTGTTAATATTTACTACTAAGTAAAAGTTATTTCCACTTACCATTATCCTAAAATTTTATAAAGAACTCTTGTCTGAGTCAAATTCTGGTTTCATATTTCTGTCTTCCATTTCTATTTTGCAGAAATCATTTAACTACATTTTGTGTTCTGTTCTTATTTTAATTGCCTAGTCTGAATACTATTTATCCCTTCTAGGTTCCATTTGAACAATCAGAGAAAGGATTTCCAGCCTTTCAGAAAAAGCTTTTTTCTTATTTCTCTGTCAATTCATCCTTTTCCATCCATGATGGACATGCCAGCTCTTCCTAAATTCAAACGATCAAGATATTAGCCATCTGAAGACTTGCAGGATTTTAATGAATTGTGAAAAGTATTCAGATTGAGTTTTCTAGTGACCTGGATCTGAAACAGAAAGATCTAGCTAAGATTGTCACAAGATCCATCTCATTTTCCCAATGCTCTCCTCTGGATTTCTGTGACCTCCTGGTGTCTGAGTTCCCCCAGTCTCTGGCTCAGTTCCTCCCACTGCTTGTATGAGGCTGATAAAAAGTAGATGTCACTGGAGATCTGGGAGAAAAGAAGAGAGGGAATGCACTGCTATATCACTGGACAAATAATTTAAACCTGAATGCTGGCAGGTCCTTTTGTAAAAGCTCCTTGCCCTCTTCTCACCAACAAACCTGCAAGCCCTGGTCCTGCAGCTCATCCACATTCTCCTCCCACCCTGCCCTCGCATTCCTTCTTCAAACAATCTCTCGTGTCCCTGGTCATTGACCTTGGGGCCTTGACATCTCTCCTGGCTCCCTTGCCACCCTAGGACTTGGACTTGTCAAGGTATTTTTTGAAATCATAGGAGGTTCTTCTCTCATTTCAGTTATAAAAACACTTCCTTATCCCCCCTGCCACACAACTTCCTACCCCTCAACCCCAGGCAATGCTCAGGCATTTTTGGCCACCTCCTTCTCTGCAAAGATAGGTCTTGGACTTCTACTCTGCACAGTGTGGAAATGTATGCAACCTTAGGGATTGGATAAATCAGAAGTGTTAATTAAGATTTCCACAAATCCCACCCAAATTACCAGCGTTATTTATTTTCTATTTTGGTAGAAGGATAGAAATTGAATCTTAGTTTTTTTACTACTAGATAAAAAATTATTGCTTTTTACATAACTGTGCATCAAGATGTTGGCTCTAAATGAGCTTTTATAGACAGCAGATCTATACACATAATATATCATAACATATATATTTATATCAATGATGCAAATATATATGATATATACAAATGATATATAAATATCATATATGTTCATCCATCAAAGATATATATAAGATTTACATAACTTTTATATATATAAATATATCTAAAATATAGTTATGCATATATAAGTATATATGCACATGCACACACACATAGAACCTTCAGAGGGGTCTGTCCCTGTCAACACCTTGGTTTCAGACTCTGGCCTCCAGAACTGGGTGAGACTAAATAAATTTGGGCCACCCAGTTTGTGGTGCTTTGTTATGGCAGCCCTGGGGAACTGTAACGAGATGCAATAAAATGGGTGATACTTCTGCAGCTTTCTCAAAATCAGATATTTAATTCAGAAGTGAAACTTGGATGCAAACTCAAAAGCACGGAACCTCCTGCTGCTGGTTTGTTACATTAGAAAGCTGTTATTTCTTCTTTTGGGTGGTGAGAAAGCAAATTTGTCACCTAATATCATTTCAGTCTCCCTTTTCCTAGAAATTGATTATACGCCACATACGTAAGTTCAAGGTGTTTCTTCACTGTAGCAAATTATGCACCTAAAGAACCTAGTATACTTTTTTCATCCTATTGAAAGCTTTAATATTGAACGTTTTAATATTATTGCTGTAAATGTGATTGTACAAAGCTATAAATTCCTCACTTAATTTTTTTTGAAGCCCTCTGACATGTGACCAGGAGTTGGAATTATATAAATGTTACATTTTATGTTTTTTTCCATGTTACCATAGCCTGCTATTCTATTATAAAGTGTCATCTGTTACCCAATCAAAGAAAAAGGGGTAGAAAACTTATTGTAGTCCAAGAAACATTCCTTTTTGCATGATTTTACCAACTTTAATAGGCTGTAGGCTGAATAAACTTGAAATTTTCAAAAACGGTGGGACTGAGTTGGAAAAGAACCTGTCTCACTTCCCCCTGCTTTGCTTCTCTCTAAAAGTATAAAATACTCTTAAGTATAAAATATCTGTCTGATTCATAATCCATGTTTGGGTGCATTCAGTCACCAGAAATATTTCTCTTGATTCAAATATAGGTCCATATATTTGTTTTATAATTTCCAACTCGAACTCACTCTTCCTGGCTCTTTTAACCCAGATGAATATAGAACATATTTTGTTTCCTTTTTTATCTACATACAAGAAGACCAACACACCACAACACCTCTCCAGCAAATTGATAATAGGTGTCCAGATATTTTGTCTTGATTCTGGCAAGGTGGAAGGAGTCAAGCTTTTGGAACTTGAAAGATTTCTATTACAATTCCACCTCTTTCATATACTGGGGTAAGATCTAGAGCAAGTATTTGCTCTTTTTCCTAGCTTGTTTCCTCATCAGCAAATGACAATAATCACACTTACTGATGTTTTGAAGCTTCAAAGAAATAAGCTCTAATTAGATCACTTAGCACATAGAGGACTATCCATTAATGGTAACCAATGTTGTCACATAGTAGAGTACTTGTGATTTCCAAACTTAGTTTGAATCATTATTTTTAAAAAACGTCTGTCAGGGCCTCCTCAGAAAAGTTGCTGATTCCAGGATAGAGGCAGAGGAAACTCAAATGAACCTGGAGCATCTTGTGGTGCCATAAAGTGAGAAAGTGCTCAACAGAGGATGGGAGCATATTAAAAGGGCACAGAAACCAACCTGAAAGAGCTCCCGATGGCCAAGACTGGAGAAATTTGACCAACTAAATAAATAATTATAGAATTGGATTATAATCCATAGAGTACAATAAATGCCCATGACAGCAACATACTGATATAAATTAAATAAACAATCAAATAAATAAATGAATAGAGAAGAAGGGACAGTCCTTCAAAAAATTCCAGCTGATAAATGTTGAGGGAATGCAGACGATCACCATTCGAGCACCACATTAATAATTGTTGCAGGTAAGATATCCTGAGCGATGTGAACGAAAAGTTTCAGGAGAAACAGAATGTTTGCATTATCTCAGAGTGTCTCCCCCAAGATATTTATTAATTACAAAGGGAAAAATAGTACCTTTATACTGGAAAAAAAGCAGCACACACCCTCTTAACTAACTGATCAAAGTTAGTATCACAGCAACAAAACATATCAGCATATCATGCAGAACTGACCACTTCCATGATCTTCTTGCCAAAACAATGAAAAAATGTAGGACAAAACCAAATTGGAGGGCATTCTTTGAAATAACTGACCAGCACTACTTAAGTGTCTAAATCAGGAAAAACAGGAAAGACCAAGATGGGGAAGAAAAAGGAAAGTAAGGAGACTAAGCAGACAAGGCAATTAATCCCAGTGTGGAACCTGCATTAGACTCTGAAACAGAAAAAAAGGATGCCAATGGAAAAACTGGTGAAATACAATGAAATCTTTAATTTAGTTAATGATATCTCACCAATGCTAATTTATTAGTTTTGTTAATTGTACTATGTATGGTTATGTAAGATCTTAATATGGGAGATTAGGTGAAGTGTATAGGAAACCTTTCTTTAAGTCTAAATTTATCTCAAAACAAAGAGTTAAGAATATCTCTCAGGACCAGGTTATCACTCTCTTTGGACTATACCTAGGGATAGCAATGAAAATGGCTTATTTCTAATTATATGATCTCTAATTCTGCTATATTTTGAAGCAAATTCCCTGAATACATCTCTGTGTATAATGCCTGTTTCAAAGCTAAATTGCCACAGGCATCTTTAACAACAGATTTTTAAAATATTTCATTCCTGTCTTTCTTCCATTCTTTTCCTTTCTGTTTTGTTTTGTTAGGTAGCTTGAGATCAGTCTTGCAGGTTGATTTAAAGAGCTGCAACCCTGTATGAAATCCTGAATTAGAATCTGCACTCAGAGATGATAAGGGAACTGTCTGGGGACCACTGTGGCAAAGGCTATCGAGAGACCAAACAGCGTCAGAATGGAATGATCTACTTGGCTCTATTTTAGTTACTCTGTTCTTCAAACTCTTGCCTTGGGTTTTTACCAATTTGAAAAATGAAAGAGCATTTGATTTCCTTCCAGAGTAACTTTCGTACAAGAAGCATGATGGATCAGAGCAAACATCAAACAAGTTCCCATTTAATTTCTAAATATCCCTGAGATGAAGATAATCCCTGCAAGTATCAGAAACATAACGGATCTGTCAACAATGCCTGAAATAAGGTATAGACATAGATAAATTACATGCCTAGGTATTGCAAAGTGATGCAAAGTAACATTTATTTTTTCATCAGAATTAAACATTTTAAAAAATATTTTTTATTTAGGTGATTCCCCTAGTGTGTCCTAATAGTCACAGAACTTCTGGGTTTCAATGCCATGAAAACATTTTAAAAAGAAACTTTGACATCTTGCAAGGCACATCAAAGATAGTTTGTTTATCATTTGTTGGGATTTAATGAAAAGAGCCATCTTTCTTAAGTGGTACTATCTTTGCTGTTATTATATAAAGATACATGGCATTTCTGGTAAAAAAACAAAAGGACGTGTGCATAGTTGTTGAAATGCTAATTTCAGTGTTAATGACATTTACTTTTCCCGCTCTTGGCCACACATCTCTCATTCTAGCTCTTCAGGAGCAGAATCATTTAATCTGAGAGAAGTCTTGATAATAACTACTATATAACAGTGTTTTCCTCCATATAATCCTAATCACAAATAAATTAGTGCTGGAATTGGTGTTTTACATAAGATGCCTCATAAGGAATTTAGAAAAAGTTTTCTAGTTTTAAAAAGATGAAATGTAAAGTCAGAATAACTTTTTTAATAAAATATGAATTATTTGGGACTTAAGAAATGGCAGACTAAATTAACTGCACTCTTCTGTTCCTGAATAACTTAAGACCCTACTTGGTGAGACAATTCATCAACATTCCTCAAAGATGGAGAGGCTGCGCCCTGATGCTTTCTCTCTCTTCAGTTCTAACAATCTCGCAGGTGTTCTCGCCAAAAGCCTAATTGCAGGGATCCTTGAGCTTTTAGGGGTCATGGACTCCCTCTCCAAATATGATGACATTTATGGAATATGAAAAAATTTCTATGTAAAAACACGATTTTGATTAATATTTCAAGGGTTCCTAGGTTATAAGAAATCTTCCCACAGACATTAGTTTAAGCATTTTTGACCAAGCAATTTTTCTCTTACATGCTAAGTTCAGGCACGGTTCTGGTCAAGACCCATCAAAGCTGGAAAATTAGTAGATAGTATAATCTTGGCACTCTAGGAAATCACATGCATTCAGCACTTCCTTACCATGTGTTATTTTATTAAATTCTTGCAATCATTCTGCACAGGACTGGCTTCAAAATTTGCTGGGCCAATGCAAAATGAAAATGTGGGATCCCTTCTTTAAAAAAGCAAGAAGTGTCTTTAATGGTGCTAAAATATAAAGCTTTTTCCGTCCTTGCATAGTCTCCATCTCAACCTTTCCTGGTGTCTTCTTTGCTGTTTAGTGCTGCACCCCTTCATGCACAGGCGTACTCACTGATGGGGAGAGTGCAGACCCTCAGGGCACCCAGGGTCCCCCATGACTTGAATGAGCAAGAGTAGGAGATGAAGACCCTGATAAGTCATCTGAGACTTGTTGCAAGATTTCCATGGAAATATGCTTTTGGCTGGGTCCCATATTTCTGTTTTTTTTTTTTTTTTTAAGGAGATATGCATTCAACTATATCTGGCCCCGCAACTGAGCTGTATTTACAGTCAGAATGGCTTGGCTTGGAGATACACAGCCTCCATCTCTACCCTATTCCCTCCCGTCTCTGCATAGAGGGATAATCTCTGAGAGAATCTAAAAGAGCCCAGGACTTGCGGTTGAAACCAGCATCTTTGCTGTAGGGTGTTTGTTTTAAGGTTGTAATTTCTCAATCAAGCTTGTTGGATGTTATTTGAAGGCATAATGCCTCTAGCAAACTTTCTGGAGTTTCAGTAGTCAGTTAAAACAGTTTAACATTGCCAAGTCAAACTTATCCATTTTAACTACCCCACCAAACTTAACTCATTCTCAAGAAAGCCACATCTACATCTGAGATACTAGTTTACCTCATAATAGAACTCTACTTTCTACAAAACATGTTAAATGCCTTCTGCTCTAAATATAAAGTCTTTTTTCCACATATTCCAACACTCTCTGGCCCTTTTTTCTCTGATAAGAATGTGGAACATCATTGTAATGCTCATAGCCAGATCCCTACTATAACGGTTTGGAATGCAAAACATGAGCCTCCAATATTCCTTGTAAGATTGACAATTAAGATACTGCTATTTATAAAGCCAAACTTACTATCCATATGCATATGCATATGTATACAGCTAAGCTAGCTGAGAAAAAAATAAATAAAACAATATATATGTAGGATTCAAAATGCTTTTTTATGCGTATTTCAAAGATAAAATGGAGTTTAATATTAGATTATTATACGATAACTTCATTTGTGAGACATAATTCCTGACCCAAGTTGATCAGTTGATTAAGAGTATCATGTGCACAGTTTAGTAGTGAGTTTTAAAAATCATGATTGATTTGACTTTGCATGCTATCATTCTCTGAAAGAAAGACTTTCATTTGTTTTGCTTTCCATCACTCATTTAACTCTTAATTGAACACCTGCTATGTATAAAACTCTGCTGACTGTGCTAGGAATAGAAGAAAAGTCAAAGATGTCTAAAATACGGTCCCTATTTTCAACAGAATTTCAAATATTAATTGTTAACTAATGAGGTTATGTGGCTGGTATATGATAAATGTCAAAATATTAATTTAGCCCTAAGAAAGTCACTGGCATGTGGTAGGTGTTCACTAAATGTTTTGAGTAAATATTATGTGCCTAAGTCGATTTTATAGCATTTATCTTTGATATCCGGAGAGGGTAAAAATGATGCTGGAACTTTAGCCCAGAGAACTTCTTTGTAATAATTTTTCTATAATAACTGAGGCTTCGGAACTAAAGATGGAAACATGCCTTACATGACCCTAAGCAAAAAGTAAAATAAAATTAGTTGCTGGAGAACAATTGTGAATAATCTTTCCATTCCTCACCTTGGGGACAATGTTTGAGTATTCCTTGTGGTTATAAATTACGGAGAATTGCTAGAGAAGTTAAGAGACAAAGAGTTACAAAATTGTATTACATTGAAAAAAATCATATGTAGGTTTACTTTTACTTGGTCATAATTTACATCCTTTTTCCCCTCAAGACAAGAATTCTGCAACTTCCATGATCCTTCTTTTTTCTTTTTTTTTTTTTTTTTTTTTTTGTCTCTGCAGAAGACTGTCTGAGTCAAAACAGCCAAGTATTCCTTTTTTCCCCTTCAAATGTAATGAGAAATACTCCTAGATTGATAGTCAATGCATCACACTTTAATCCTTCTGGAACTTCATTTACGCCAAGTTAGAAACTTTAAAATGTAGTTAATAGTGGGCAGGCAGGCTGACTTTGAACTGCTGTCACACACCCATTGCTATAATTTCTACAAACTTGAAGCTAACACTTACACTTGCATAGTGTTATTAAGATCCTTGGTTGTTAGTAATAAAGATGTCATAAATAACTCCTGTGTGAAGCTCTCTAGTTTTCATCAGTATTTTAGGCTTAATACAAAGGAATTTTAGAAGTGAGCCTTATTACTGTCTGTGAAACAATACAAGACTGTTGTAGGTCTATTTGAGACAAGATTTTACAGCTAAGTCATAAAACATATCTGAGTAAAAACACATGGTTTCTTGATCATTAAGATTTTTCCAACTGAATGGGCCAAACTTCACAATGCAGCAGAATTTAGTTTTTGCTTTCATATCTGTAATGAATGTCCCGCTAATCCCCAAAGACCATGAATTTTAACAAAAGATTAACTGTTTCCTAATACCCAGTGCATGTACACTGAAATACACGAATAAACCTCTTAGCCTGATTTAGTCCACACTGAAACATACTTAGGCATATGGGCACAAATCCATTCGATTTGCTCCCAACAGCTTCTATTGATATCAGTGCTTTATTCCTGCCCCAAACCACTTCTTCATGATATAAAAATGTTTTCTCCAAAAAGACAGTGATGCAATACCTTGAAAAGGAATCACAGAGAGATGAGTACCTCAGGAAAAACAATAGCCAAAATTATTTCCTAAAATTCCTTAGTTCCATCATAGGGAAAACTTTTTTCCTAGGACATTCAAAAGAATCTGGCAATATGTAATATACACGTATGTTTCAGATTTCTGATTAATGGCCTGAGCTGACTTTTGGTTGAAGAGAACACAGTGCACCTCACAAATATTCACCCCTCTCCAGAGTGGTATTCCCATTGATTTTATTAAAACACAGCCACTGGGACCAACACACCAAGATAAGCCATATAATTATTTCTTCAACACACAGAGTTTTGACATCTGTGCTTTGCACTCATCTCACAACCCATCTCCCACCCCCAATTACGGACCCAAACATCATGCTAAAATACAGGGAAATTTGTTGTCCGTGTAATTTTATCTCCAGCCTGGGCCCTATCTAGTAACACTTAACCACCCACCCCCAGCCTCACCCATATTCTAGTTTTGGCTACATAGTTTCAGATTCAGGGAGCTACTGGGAAAGGACCCTGGGATGGAGTCATTCCATGAGTCCCTTAAGCTAAGTGTTTTCAACGCTGCCTGGCTTATTCCAGAATCTTAAGTTACATACAACCCCCGTGTGCTTTTCTGGCCATGGGTGGCCTCTGTAAGTCACTGGCAGCCCCAGATCCTCACGCTGGCCTTTGACACACAGCTGCTCCCACATCTCTCGCTGCGGGAGGTAGAGGCTCCCTCACAGTCACAGAGGACAAACCAGTCATCTTTTTATTTCACAGCCTTTGAGCATTAAACATTTCCTAAATTGGAACACAGTTTCTGGGGCATACTCATATTTCACTGGAAAGACCAACCAAATAGTTTGATAATTTTTGCACATGTGCACACACAAACACACAGAGCAAGGAAGAATACTTAGGAAATCACTCTTTACACTTGAAGCAAATAAACTACTTGTAGAAGAAGCATATTACGCCTTTATTATCGGTCATTAGTAAATAAAATGGGTTTTGGATTCCAACAGAATATTTTAAATTCAGGCCAAATTTTATCCCTAAGATGCACACCCAAATTGTTAATTATGAAATAACACTTAGCATTTGTGATTGAAATAATAAAAGGCATTAATATACATTGAGCTAGTATTATGCATCAGACTCTATTCTAAGTGCTTCATCTAATCCACTCAACAGCCTAGTCAGGTAGATGAGGACATTGAGGCAGAGAGAGATTGTGCTGATTGGTCCAAGGTCTCACAGCAAGCAAGAAGTGACCTAAGATTTGACCAGAAATCTGATTCCACACCCTGTATTCTAAGCATTGAACCATATTGCCTCATAGATATGATTCTATGACTACTACTGCTCTTTTTTCTAAGTTTGTTCAATTGCTGTGTGCACATATGATATATATCTACATCTATAGATACATATCATATATACGCATATATGTGCAATTCAAAAGTAATTAATGATGGCAATTACCTCCTTACTTGATTTCTATGTCTCTATGCTTAGTATGGTACTTTATGCCTAATAGACTGTGATTGAAAGTTTGTTTTATTAATTAATCTAAAGGGGATGTGTTAATAGTGGAAAATGCAAGAAATGAAACAAAGTTTCACTCAAGGACCAAAGACAATGGTATCTCCCATTGTTGGCCCTTGGCCTTAAAATATTACTTTCCAGGTCCTGGATCTGCAACTTTGTGAGAAATAGCAGTTGCTGATTATTAGATATTTATTATCTAAAATGGTTACGAAAATCTGGATAAAAACTAATGTGGCCAGGCTCTAATAAATTTAGTATCCACAGAGCCCCAAATTCCAAAATGTGACAATATTCTGGAATGTGACTCTTTTCATTTTCCTCAAATATTTGACAGCACAAGCACACACACGCACACACAATTCTGTCTGTGTGCATTTTCAGGAGAATCTTGGGCTTACAAATGTATCTATCACTACCATCAGGGCAGGTAGCTTTGGTTAAAGACTCAAAAAGAGTTGAGAAGAGATGAGCAAAGGGATGTAGTAGTTAAAAATGTGGAAGTATGACAGAAAACAAAGAGCTGCTTTAAAGACTGAGAGGCAGAAAGTTCTAGAGAAGATCCCTGAGGAGGCAGAGCCATGGAGCTCTGCTCTAAGTCCTCCTGCTGGGCTTGCCAATTTCCTTTTCCCTCAACTCTCCATCTGTCACCTTCCTGTTTCTACTTCTATCTGAGAAATCTATATTGTATGTCCCCTATGCATAAGAAACTTTCTCAGCAATAAACAACTGCCTCTTAAATTGTCAATAGTTTCACTTTTATTTCTTCAAACAATTTAACGGCTATGTACTGTGTCCCTTGCCGCAAGGTAATACAAAGATTTCGTTGGAGAAATATAGAGAGCATAGAAAGAGAAAGACGCAAAGATTGTTATGAAAGCAGAGAGGAAGGGCTTCAAAGACAGTCTGATGGAGGTTGGAGGCACATCCTGGAAAAAGGGTCCCTGTGCTTTATTTCAAATGAAGGAAAATTTTCCAGCGCAGGGGGTGAGAGTGGGGGGTGTGGAAAACAACTTCGAACATTCTTTCCTTTTTTTTTTCATTTAATGTGAAGGCATTATAAGATACTTGATGGATTTACCAGAAGGAAGGAAAGAACAGAGAAGACAAACAGAGAGAAAGAGAGAGAAATTTCCAATGCAGCTTTGTCCAAAGTCACACATGGGCATGAGGTTCACAGACGACAGAAATCCAAAATCTGGTCAAAACCACAGAGACATTGCCCACAATAAAACAGGTCCTAAAGAGAATTTCAAACACCCTCTGCTCACTGTTCCATTGCCCAATTAAAAAGTGGCATGTCTTTGACAGATGTTGTCTTCTAAACACCAGACATTGTGCGCCCTGGTTGGAGCTGAGTGGATGAGGGGCTCTTGAGTTTTCTGTCCCTATGCCAGCATTTTAGTCATCAGGAACTGAAGCTAGCAGGGGCCACATAAGGCCTTGGGAGGAAATTTACTTTTAAGCACACAGTCATAGTTGTAAGTCTGGTCTGTTTCTGTTATTAGTCTACTTTCACCCAGCAAAATATCTGGAACCAGAGCCCACTTATTTTCACTAAGAATTTCAACAATTATTTATTCTAACACAGGCTCTTGAATAATGGTAAACACAGTAACACAGGTAGATAGCAAGAGGGAAGATGCTGTACCCAAATTCTACTTTGTCCATGACCTTCTTGCCATCTCTTTCCAAACCCGTCCTAAACCCTTAACAATATGTGTAAATAAATCATCATGACTTTGGGATGTTTATATTACATCTAAATACCATAAATTTAACATTATTTAGAGACACTCTTTCAATAGCACCTCAACCATATCAGGTAGATTGCTCAAAATACAAAATTAATGACTCTTGCTAATGGGGAAATTCAGTTTTCTGTTTATGGGTATGTTTAAACCTAACCACTAAAGTGCAGATGTGGATAGAATTATGGTTTCATGTTCTGAATTCCATCTGTTTGTCCACCTAGGATTTTGCCAAATTATTAAAAAAAAAAAAAAAAAAAAAAACAAGGGAAAGAGATTGTCTTCTCCTATGCATAGGTGTTTTTCTAATTCCTCTTGGATATTGAGGAAAGCCAATTCTGTTCAACATTCCTTCAGAGTAATGATTATCTATACTAAGAATAAACGCTTTGGAAGACATGGTACTATTTCCATAGAGAAATCCATCTTGTGATTTGTGACATTTTTGTTTCCATTACAAAAACTACAGCTGGTGGCTATGAAAATGGTTGATAAGACATTTTAATAGTGTTGTGTTAGCTCCTGATAATGGAGCCATCAATCTTAACGTCACTCAGATTTGAGCAGACTCGAGCCGGTCATCTGTGGCATCATGAGTGGATTGATTTAATTCTTTTTTAGCCATCCCTGATTAGATGGGTGTCAGCGCAATAACGGATGTCATCCAAGGTGGCCCCTCCACCATAAATAACTGCTGGCTCCTTCTGTCTTACGGCATTCTGGCTCTCTCTCAGCTCCCTGGGTCTCTGCTGCATTAGGATCTGGCTAGAACCTTCCGTTGTGTGTAATATCTTTTGATGGGGCTACCAGGAGGGAACAGACAGAGCACGTGCAAAAGACATCTAGTTTGATCATGGGGTAATAAAGAGGAAAGGTATTTGTACTCTACGTTCTCTTTCAGTCCTTGGAATTTTTCATCAGTTTTTCAGTCAGCCTCAATCTGTTCTGGAATTTAAGAGACTTAATAATGATGACATGTCATGGGAGTATTACACTTTCTGCATGATCCCTGCTCAAGAATCCTTGATATTTTAGAAAAATATCTTCCTTTGAAGAATAGATGCCCACAAGGATCTACTGGCTCATACCATCCTTTTGATTTCCTAATTCTTCGAGCTTACTTTTGGCAATCCACCAGGAATTCTGCGTAGGGAACTTCTGAGTTACATACTTTGATACAACAAATTTTATTTGACAACACAAGCACTCGTTTTTATACCATGTGTCATTTCCCAAACACTTTAGAGATTAAGCGGGCTTATCACCTGCCCCCAACCTGGGTAGGATATTTGTTCTTTGCCAAACGTGATTTTAATGAGTTAAAAATGGTATGTGTTTCGAATTACATGCCGTACAGAAAATTTACTGTTTTTTCAACAAATGCCTATGAATTTAGATGAGAGATGAATGTCACCAGTAATAACATTTATAAACTTCTCCATACTTTTTAAATCTATAAGCAGTTGTCAGCTGTTTTTACAAAATACTATCTAACCATTCCTCTTCTTCTAATGTAAATATGGTTGCTAAGAAAGAGGAGAGCCCATGATGCTTAAATTTCTTCAGTGTTTTAAAGATTGTTCCCATTATGAGTTTCTAAGTATTGGAAGCCTTTTCAGTACCATATGCTAAATGCAGAGAAGTGAGCATCCTTTGCCCCAGTAGAAAGCACAATTCACATTGATGGCTACAATTGCCTTGCACTCATCAAGACTTCGTGAGAAATGGAAAATTTATACTGTCTGATGTCTGACAGTCTGAGATGTGCCTTGAAGAGAAGAGAGTTAAAATAGCAAAGTTAAAATAATTGACTGCCTCTCTTCAACTTAAGCTGTAAATTCTTCACCCCTAAATTCCATCAGGTCTTCAGCAACTAACCCAGGCCCCATTTCTCTCTCTCTCTCTCTCTCAATCTTTTTACTCTGAAGTAAGCATAGAAAGGAGTTAGCATCTGTGCACTAATCGTCTCATGTTAATTAATTTATACATTTCGTAAGAAAATAGTTGTTGACTTTTTACCTGACCCATGCACTACATTTTGAATGTCACAGTGAACAGTGTTAAGTGCTACATCTAAATCCTTGCCTTATCACTTACTAACTATGAGACATTTGGCAAATAACTGACAGCTTCTCTGTGCCTCATTTTCCCCATCTGTCGAAGAGGGAGGCCTTCTGTGCCTACCTCATATGGTTGTAATTACAAGATGGGGAAAGTGGCTTCATCTTCCAGAAAAGCAAAAGTACAATACCTATACTTTCATATTTCCCTTTATGATACTTTAAGTTTTTCCTAAGGGTTTTCAAATGCATGATCTCATTTTACCCTCATGCTAGCTTGGTGAGGTCAGAATTATTATCCTTATTCTATTCTGGACCTGGGCAAAGTGAAGCCAAAGGACGGTCAGAGATTTGTCTAATATCCTCAATAATGTTTCTCAGTACATGATAGTGCTCCTGGAAAACACATTAGTACTCACTATCCAATCACTAGGTGTAACTACATGCTACTCTGTGTAATGGCAAAACTGTTAAAATTAGCAACCATCAGTCTGTAGTCATGGGGTTATATTTTTGTCTGTACTAGGCAACTACCAGAGTGTTCTCTGAATTGCTTGGTGAATTAGCTCTCTGATAGAAATTCACTGATGCCAGAAATCCCAATATTAGCAACCCATTCTTTGAATGTAAGCATTGACATTTTCCAATGATTGTCAACAATGTGCATAGACCTAGAAATGGGAACCTGTTTAGTCCCTATAATACCTAAAAGAGCATAATTTCATCAGCTTCCTCTTTGAATGAAAAAGCTGGGTAGAAAGGGGGATCTGGAATCTAGGGAAAAGATAGGTCTAATGAAAGGAAAAATAAAAACAGAAGTTGAGGAAGCCCTGGAGCCTTCTTTCATCTCTACACTCTCCAGGCACAGGGAAAGCCATGCAAACTACTGATGGAGGGTGTGTTGCTCAGAACCAGAGGGAGTCAGCAGAACACACCCAATTCGGCATACCAGACATGGTCCTCGGGGCTTATTGTGTGACAGACTGGCTCTGTGCAATCTAATTTACACGTCCATTAAGAAAAGCAAAGTTTCTGCTCCTTCTGGCTTTGTCGATAAACTTATACTTGTCCCTTGATTGAAGTGGATTCTTTCAGGATAGCGCCAAAGAAGGCACGACTTTCCCTAATTTTTTTTTTTAATTTCTATTTTAATGAGGTGCTTACTATACAGTTTAATTATAAGCACTTAAAATCCAGTGATGGCAGTGGCTTCGCTGCTGAGGGGCAGCCGAGGCAGAGCCTGTGGAGATCACCATTCCACAGGAGCATGGATTTAGCACACGGCAGCACGCATGCTAAAGCAGCGGTGGGAGCCTTTAGGTAATGTCTAGGAATTGCTGGCTTCGGTTGAGTTTTTGTGGAAAGACCAAAGCAGGGAATAGAACATTCTGGAAAGTGAGGAGTCAGAGTTCAATAGACACAACGTAGTTTGTCTGCTTGTATGAATTCTCTTCTGCTATTTTAAAATAGATTCACGGAAATGTTAACTGACAGACCAGTTATTAATAGATTCAATACGTTATGAAGTACATATGGATATTTTTCTATATGAAATGAACAAAGTCTCTATTCTTTTATTTTTCTGTTATACAAAGAGAGAGCTTTTTTAAAAAAATTTTTCCTCATGAAAACAGCAAGTTTACTGTAGTCAGCTGATAAAACAAGCACTGCTAAATTATTGGTTTATGGTCATGTATCATATATATCCACCTTGTTCATTTTTATTAATTTTATTTTAAAATGTCCAAAATTTATAAACACTCTATACCCACCAAGCAATAACTACCCAGCACCCTTCCCCCAGCCCCTGGTTACCACTAATCTATTTTCTGTCTCTACGAATTTGCTGTTTCTAGATTTTCATAAAAATGGAATCGTATAATATTTGTTCTTTTGTGTCTACCTTATTTCATTCAGTATAATGTTTCCTAGGTTCATCCATGTTTACATGCTACATTTTTAATTAAAAAATAGAGAAAGTGTTTTCGTTATTTTGTAATATTCTTCATCATTTTAATTGATTTTATAATATGTCAATGCATGTATGTGTATACCAAAATTTATTTTTAAGAATACACCAAATGAGGACATTTGTTTTATGAATAAATTGTTTTTTTTAGATTAAACAAAGCTAGTAACAGTGTATTTTAATCTTAATGATGTTTATACATAAATTCTTAGAAAATTGCACTGTCCAAAGTTTGCAAGTTTCTAATGCCCTCAAGTCATTAGCTACACATTGCAAAGTTACCTATCACAAAATTTGGAGTGATTGATAATTAATAAATTTTATAAATGAGTACCCATTTTCCCTTGCACCTTGCTAACCCTTTCAATTATCATAGTTTGACATTGGAAATTGTACAGAAAATACTAATATATTTAAAATTTTGAATAGATTTGTTCTTCTCCAAATTGCCTGTTTATTTCCTTTGCCCAATTTTCAACTGGACATTCAACATTTTCTAATTTATTCATAAGAATTCTTTATGTACTAAATGATTCACCCTTTGCCATATATATTTTTCTTCATATTTGATTTTGAATTTTTTTATGGTCAACTTAGATATACCAAAGTTTAAAATACACATAAAATAACATGTGTAAATATTTTCCTTGGAAATTTTATCTCTAATGACATGCTTTACAAAGCGCTAATCAATCCCAACAACCTAGAAATAATTTCTGATATGTTTTCCCAGATGTAAAATCCATATAGAATTTAATTTATTAAGAGACAGAAGCCCTTTTAAAAATTTTTAATAGGTAATCATCTCAATATCATTTATTAAGTATGTTATATTTTCCCCACTGAATTGCTAATCCTTGTCATATATTAAATATCTATATAAATTTTTCCAGCACTTCTTACAAATGAACTTTGAAATCAGCCAGTTATTTGTAAATCACTTTGAGATTTTGATTGAAATTTTGTCAACTTTTTAGATATTTTGGAAAGAATTTAAAATATGTTTCCCTATTTCGTGTTCTTTTATGTCCCTTAGTGTGAAATTTTATGATGGTATGCACTTTTTTAGTCATAAGCTTTTTGTTCATGTATTCCTAATTTCAGAGAAAACTTGATCTGGTTCCCTAATATTTTCCATTTGTTGCTAATAAAAGCTATTTTATGTTATATTATTTAACTTGTAACCAGGACCATTCTGGTTTTTTTTCAGTTTTGACAAAATTTAATTTCTTTCTGTAATAATTATCGAAAAATAATTTCTAAGTGTTGGAAAGGACATGGAGAAACAGAAACATTCATTCATTGCAGGTAGCAATATAAAATGGTGCAGCTGCTGTAGAAGACAGTTTGGCGGTCCCTCAGAAAGCTGCATATAGACCTGCCATATGACCAAGCAATCCCACTACTTGGTATATATCCCAAAGAATTGAGACCAGGGACTCAAACAGATATTTGCACACCAATGTTCATAGTGGCACTATTTACAATTGCCAAAAGATGGAAGCAACCCAAGCATCCTTCAACCAATGATTGGATAAATAAAATATAGTAAATACATACAATGGAATATTATTCAGCCATAAAAAGAATGAAGCCCTGATATATGATACAACATGAATGAACCTTGAAGACATCATGTTGAGTGAAATAAGCAAGACACAAAAGGACAAATATTGCATGAGCTCACTGATTTGAAAGAATTAGAATAAGCAAACCTATAGAGTCAGGATCTAGAATATAGTTTACCCGGAGACAGGGTAGGGATAGGGAATAGGAGGTTAAGGCTTGAAATCTACCGGGTTCCTATTTGAAATAATGGATATGTTTTGGTAATGGATGGCAGTGATGGTAGCACACCATTGTGAATGTACTAACAGCACTGAAATATATATCTGAAAGTGATTAAAGGGTGGAAATGTTAGATTGTAAAAAAAAAATAATAAAAAATAAAAATAATTGCCAATTTACCCCTCCATTTCAACATATCCCTCATAATTATCTAAAAATAATGGCCAATTTACCCCTCCATTCAACATATGCCTCTTATTTCTTTCTGGTTTTATTATTGGCTATGGTAGTAAGGAACACTTTTTTTTTTTTTTTTAATTCCGAACTCTAATGTTTCACCATTAAATATAAGTTTGACATTTCGGGTATTCTTTAACAGGTTAAACAATTATATCTGCCACTTTCTTGCTTATTAAGTATTTGAATCAGTTCGATAATCAATGTTATTAAATGCTTTTTAGGGATTTGGGAAGATTCTGAAGACTACTCTGGTATCTATTCTCTACTTTATAGTTTAGTGAACTATAAAGTTCACTTTATAGCTAGGGTTAGAGTTATGGTTAGTTTTAGCTGGGCACGTAGCTACCCCAAAACAGACTACATTCACCAGCTTTTCTTTAAATTAAGCCACGAGCTTACTTTCAGGCCAATGAGACTTGGGAAAACTGATGTGAGCAGCATTAGACTTACTTCCTTAAATGCCATAGCTGTAGGAGCCCCCTTGGACCCAGAGATGGAAGTACAGTTGAGTACAGAAGAGTACAGTACTGTTGTGTGCAGTAGAGCCCATCTCCCTGCCTGAGAGCCTGGATGTCTCCAGAAGCACAGTCATTGATGAGTTCAGCCCACTCTCCTCCTCTAGACTGTTATGTGTGATTGTATTTCAGTGTCTTTTTGTTACAGCAGCTTAGTTCACACACTAATATACACATCAATCAAGATAGTCATGTACCTTTATCTCATTTAATATGAAATGCTGTTAACTATAGAGGGAAGAGAAATTGAGGCTAGTATAAATAATCCTTTAATATGATGCTAGATTTGATTTACTACTACGTAGCTTATGGTTTCTATATCAATTTCCGTAAAAGAATGGGTCTGCAGTATTAGTGAGTCTCAGGATGGCATAAGACAATGGCTTTGTACCCAGACAGCCTGGGTTTGAAGCCTGTTTCTGTTTCTTAATAGCCCCAACCCTGAAGATAGTTAACATCTCTGTGCTTCAGTTTATTCAGCTGTGAAATGGAGAAGTCACTGACCATATCCTAATGGTTGATGTGAGTATACAATAAGTAAATATAAGTAAAGTGCTTCGGATAGTACCTGGCACAGAGGAAATGTTCAATAAGAGCTACATGTTATACTTGTTAGTGTTAGTGTGAATGTGTGTGATTGTGCTGCTGATGTTGTCAGGTTTTAGCATCTGGGTTATCCTGCTGACTTTATTGAATTAATTAGAAAGCTCTCTTATCTTTTCTTTGTTGTGGAAGTGGAATAGTTTAACTAGCATAGCCATCATCCATTTTGAGAAGGAAATCCATTTTGTGAAGGTTATTTCCATATTTCCTTTTACTTATTATATGGAAGTTGTTCCACCAAGGATATCTGCCTCTTTTCCATATATTGTTCTACCTTCTTCCACTTATTCTAGGATTTTATTCTATGATTGGTTCTTCCTGGAAATTTTCCCCTGCACATCGTCACCATAGGGCCAAGGCTTCTTGAAAGTCAATATTTGCCTGAAATAAAAGCTTGAAAGTTCCTGGATTGTTTGTACCACAGGTCTCTCTACGTCCAAGAAATTACTCTGTGCCAATGCTTAGGTGGAACCATGATGACAGTTCAGATTGATTCTTCAAACCATCCTTATCTTTCATCCTTCTTGACTTTCTTTACCAAAGGCACATGAGTGGAGAACAAAGGTGCCATTTCTGGCTGTGGAAGGACATAGTGCACTTATCATAGGCCAGGTACTAAGTAGACGGAGGTGGGGAACAAGACAAGTAGCATGGCTGTAGTTCTCAAGCCATGTGCTTTTCCCTCCATAGCTACTGGAAATATCTATGTGCTAAAAGCATTGTGAGAAATATCGTTAGCTCCAGTCCTTTCACTCCACTGCCAAAAAAACAACACTGAAATGACCAGGCTACTTGGAACAGCAGTTATGTCTACAAGAGAAGACTGCAGGAAAGTAAGTCCTTATTTATAAGAGAGTTCTACCAAGAGAAAATTGCTACTTTAATCTATTAACAGATGAAATACTATTTCAATAGTGTATGTCCGGTTCAGCCATGACTACCACCCACTGCTAACACTAGATTTTGCAGACATAAGTCCCTACTTCCAAATGAGACACCGTTCAATGATATTATTGGCTCATGATTTTGGTCCTAAATTTATACCACTTACACTCTTCCGCAGTTGATAGATTTTGCACAGTGATTCTATTGCTATTCCGCACAGCATTGCTCATGATCAAAGAACTCACTTCACAGCAACAAGTTGCAGCAATGGCCCAGTGCTCATGAAATTCAATGGCCTTACAATGTTTCCCATCATCCTTAAGCAGCTGGCTTACTAGAACAGTGGAATGACCTTCTGAAGATTCAGTTACAGTGCTAGCTATATGGCCATACCTTGCAGGGCTGGTACACTGTTACCCGTGAGGTGGGAAGTACTCTAAATTAGCATCCACTACATGGTACTCTTTCTAACACAGTCAGGATTTCATGCATCCAGGAATCAAGAGGCGGAAATGGAAATGGCACCATTCACTATTACCTCTTGGTACCCACAAGCAAAACAATTGCTTCCTAGCCCCATGACCTGTGCTCTGCTGGTTTAAAGTTCCTGGTTCCAAAGGAAGGAAGGCTCCCACCAGGAGACACAACAGTGATTCCAATGAACTGGAAATTAAGACCGATACCCAACCACTTAAGAGCTACTCATGCCTCTGACTCAACAGGCAAAGAAGAGAATTACTAGAGTGGCTGGCGTGACTGATACCCATTACCAAGAGGAAATTGGGCTCTCACTACACAATAGAGGTATGAAAGAATATGTCTGGAGTAATGGAAATTCTTTAAGGTATGAAAGGGTATTTCTGGAGTAATGGAAATTCTTTGGGGTGTCCCTTACTACACCATTCCCTGTAATTAAAGTCAATGGGAAATTGCAATAACCCAATCCAGGCAGGACTACTAATGGCCCAGACTGCTCATGAAGGAAGGTTTGGGTCACCCCACCAGGCAAAGAACAATGATCAGCTGAAGTACTTGCTGAGGGTGAAGGGAATATGGGATGGGTGGTGGAAGAAGGTAGCATGTTTTCAGTTATATGAAGGATAATTGCATCTTGTTAGGTGGGAGTATGACTGTTACTGTACTTACTTGTAGATTAAGTTTGTTTTAAGGACATGTATATGAGTGATGGGTGCCAAGTGGTCAAGGAATGGACTTGTTGGTTATGTTATGTATCAGTTTGACTTGGCTATGGTACCCAGTCATTTAGTCAAACATGGGTAAAAGTATTGCTGTGAAGGTATTTTGTAGATGTGGCTAACATCTACAATCAGTTGGCTCTAAGTCAATGAGATTACTCTCAATAATGTGAGGGCCTCCTCCAAGCAGGTGAATGCCTTAAGAGCAAAACTGAGGTTTTCTAGAGGAGAAGAAATTCTATCTCAAGACTACAGCATCAAATTCTGCCTGCATTTCCAGTCTGGTGACCTGCCCTATAGATTTCGAACTTGCCAATCCCTGCAATCACATAAGCCAATCCCTTAAAATAAATATATATTTGCATTTATACTTATTTTCATATTCATATTCATTTTATACTTATATTTCTTTATAATAGTCACAGTCATATTTGTCTCATAGTATTTACATCTATACTTTTACTTTTTATTTTTTATAACTTTATCAAAATAAAAAAAATACTTTTATATTTATCCTGTTGGCTCTGTTTCTCTGGAGAACCCTGACTGACACAATAGTCAAAACGAAGAGAAAAAATAAAGAGCAAATCCTAATAGTTGCTAGAGGAAATAAAAAGGCATATTGCATAATTGACCCAATGACATGATTTATGACTGTCTTGTCATCAGAAACAATGGAGGTCAAAGAAAGTGGAACATCCTGAAAGAAGAAAGAACAAAATAAATAAATAAATAAGAAAGAAAGTGAAAAGTAAAAAGACACCCTGTGATCCTAAGATTCTTTATCCATTAAAATATTTTTTCAAATGAAGATGAAATGAAGACATTTTCAGAGAGCATAATGCTGAGAGAATATTTCTACAGCAGATCTTCACAACAAGAAATGATAAAAGAAGTTCCTCTGACAAAAGGATGAATGCACAGATCTGGAGAAAGAATTGAAGAGTACAAGAAATGGTTATTTTGGTATAAATATAATTTGTATTTTTAAAAAAACATTGCCTACTTATATTTAACTAAAACTGATCAAATATATTGTGAGGCTTAGTATAAAAAATAAAGCAGACATCAAGAATAAAACAGCACTGAGGTTTATGAAAATGGAAATATACTGTTTGGGGGATCCTTACATTGTTCTTTTTTTAAAATTGATGCATTTTATTTTATTTAAAATAGTTACATTTTTAATTCCTTTCTAAATTTTTATGGCAATATTAAATGTTATTTTAAAAGAAAAGTGTTTATGTACAAGAAGACTCTACTTCTAAAGTGAATTTATTTACCTATATTTGTTTTCATACTTGCCATGTACATCTATATTATAATACTAAATAATTAGGAATCATATTTTCCTTACATTGTTCTTGAAGTGGTATAATCTAATTTGAAGATGATAAATTCAAGGTGCATATGATAATCTCCAGAGAAACCAATTAAAAATGCAAAGAGATAAAAACTATTATGTTCAAACAGCAGTAGACAATAAAGAAGGAACAGAAGAGCGAAGAGCAAAGAACAGATTGGGCAAATAGAAAACATGGCACGAAATGGTAGACTTAAAGCAGTGGTGTACTGCAGTTGCCTCACACGGCTCATGGGGATGAATTGCAAATATGTTTTCCCATCTCCATGTTAAGTGAAATCATGTTAATAGCTTAAAGTCAGCTACGATGAGCGTATTTACATGGCAGAAACTGATAAATGCTGCACACCAGGGCATGCTTTTTTTTTTCCCTTTATTTTGAGTGTTGGCTTTTAAACATTCACCAGCAAACTGTTGGGAGATAATTCTCCATGATCATTTGCATTTCTTCATGTCTTGCAAGGGAGGCACTCCTAACAGCACTTGATGCGGAACTATCTTTTCAGGAATTCCAAATTTTCAAAGCAAACAACTCTGGAAGACTGTCTTCCTCTGGAACAAAGGATAGTGATGCTCCTTGTCCATTATATAAGTTTGGGCTTTCCTAAGGTCGGGAATTTTCTCCTGAAATGAAACTCTCAGCATGTGCAGGTGACTATTTGGGCCATCCTTGATGCCCTGTGGATTCGAGGGTAAAGGAAGCTGGCACAGATATGCTGTTCCTCAGTTGCTTGCTGGGCCAAGGGTAATAACGTCCTTTGACGTTATATGATCTGGGATTTGTGTGTCCTCTGCCAGCATCCATGAAACTGTGGCAGGTTACACTGTAAGCTCTCAAGTAAGCGAAAATCTCAGACCTTCACAGTTCCTGATGGACGCCAATGACACATAAAACCCAAATACATAAGTAACTACATTCAATAGAATTTCAATAAAAACTCCAATTAAAAGGTAGGGTTTGATGGATCAATAAATGAAGATGCAATAAATGCATTTATAAAATATACTTTAAACACAAAGACAGAGTAAAATAAAATGATGCTTTTAATAACTTTATTTTCCCTGTATTCATAACTAATATAGAGACATACATGCATTTTTGTATGCTGGCTTTGTTACATTTATTTATTTTAATAACCATTTGGAAGATTTCTTAGGATTTTTTACATAGGTGATAACATCAACTATAAATAGAATGGGTTAGCCTTTCCTTCCCAAACTATATGCCTGTCTCTCTCTCTCTCCCTTTTCTTGTTTTATTCCACTGGTTAGGATCCTTCTCATTTGGGGGAAAATGTTCTTAATCATTCTCAATTAAAGATGATATCTTTCATTTTAATGAGTTTCAAAGAGAAGCACAATTTAAATCCTCAAAAATGTAGTAGAAACAAAAAATTTTTAAAAATGCATATAAATTTGATTCTTTGGGAGCTATTTTTATATTTGTTTAAGCTTGGTTGGTGCCTTGGTTAGACCTCATTAGTTATAGAGCCTTAAATCCAAGTGATAACAGGTTAATCTAGCTCATTTTATTACAGAAATTAGAATAAAAACCTTCTTGATTCCAAATGCAACTGAATCTGAAGCTTCAAAATTGTCTTCAAAATGTTGCTTGAAATTGATTTAGTTATTTCCCTCACACAGACCATTATTTCCCATAAAATCTTGGCAACTCTTGCATTTTTCCCAGAGATATTCCATAGTACATGGCTATGATTTTTTTTTCCAAAACAGTTAATAACCTGGGAGAAGTTTGTCCTTCATAATGTATCTGAAGGTGAAAGGAATAAATGGCAACCGGCATGGATTATTCAAAGATAAGAAGGAAACATTCTAAATAAACTTTATTTCATTATTAGACAAAACAGCTGATCTCACAGATGGATGGGGAGTTATATTTGAATATCACAACCTTTGTCTAGCACCAAATAGTTCTTTCCTCCTCTGTATCATATACTCTGAATCAACTATATCTACACTGAACACACGACTGCTGACTTTGGAGAAGCTTTGAAGAAATGGGGTTATTTCAATGCGATGCAGTAGTCTGCACCTTAAAATACCCTATAGATAAAACAAATTAATATTGGGCCTCAACATATTTCTGACACCTCGGTGAGAGTGGAATGATGAAAGTTTGCCTCCAGACAGCCTAAATGCTGTAGCTTTCCTTTCCCAAAAGTAAACAAATATTTGCCAGGGGAAAAAAATTGGTTCATATGGTTGTGAGTAGCAGAATATTTACAAAGAAATGTGTTCCAACCTTTGTTTCCACTTCTTTTTCAAAGTGTTTTTTTCAGCTTTTATGAGAAAAGGTTTCCAAAATAAAAATAAATTTGCTTGCTTTGATACCAACTGCCCCTTCTTACTTACAACCTTAAGTGCCCTCAAAACTCCAAGTTAATAACAATAAAGAAATAAAGGGGAAAAATTGAACCATAGCATGAGGTATATTCTGGAAAATCTGACTCTTGTCTAACCCTGTCTAAGACTAGAAGTTTCGAAGTAGTGTGGTGGCGACAGATTGTTGGGGTGGAGGTGGAATATATTGTGGGAGTTCTACTGAAGTGAGAGCAAAGTTAACAGAACTTAAAGAAACAACTGCCTAATTGCTAATGACTCTCTCTCTCATAAGCACCCTCTGGACTCTTAGAACTATACTTTTCTTTTTCTTTTTTTTTAAATTAAGATTGTTCACATACCATACAGTTATCCAAAAATCCAAACTGTACAATCAATTGCCCACACACCATCATACAGCTGTGCATCCATCACCACAATTAATTTTTTTTCAGTTTTTAGAACATTTTCACTACTCCAGAAAAGAAATAAATACAAAAGAAAAAAAGAAACTCAAATCCTCCCATACCTCTAACCACCCCCCTCCATTACTGATTCAGAGAATTGATATAGTACATTTGTTATTGTTAATGAAAGAATGTTAAAATACTACTAAGTGTAGTATATAGTTTGCAATAGGTATATTTTTTACCTATATGCCCCTCTATTATTAACTTCTAGTTACAGTGTCATACATTTGTTCTAGTTCATGAAAGAGATTTCTAATATTTGTATAGTTAATCATGGACATTGTCCACCACAAGACTCACAGTTTTATACATTCTCATCTTTTAAGCTCCAACTATCCTTCTGGTGACATACATGACTGAGCTTACCCTTTCCACCACCGTCACACACCATTCAGCACTGTTAGTTATTCTTACAACATGCTACCATCACCTCTGTTCATTTCCAAACATTTAAGTTCACCCTAGTTGAATATTCTGCTCATAATAAGCAACCACTCCCCATTCTTTAGGCTCATTCTGTATCTGGTAACTTATATTTCATGTCTGTGAGTTTATGTATTATAATTAGTTCGTATCTGTGAGACCCTACAATATTTGTCCTTATGTGCCTGTCTTACTTCACTCAATATAGTGCTCTCAAGGTTTCTTCATCAACCAATTTTTTTAAGATGGTTTTGTTCACACACAATGCATTCCATCCTAAGTAAACAATCAATGGTTCCCATATTATGTATTCACCACTATCAACACTATCTACATAAGGACATCTCCATTTCTTACAGAAAGCAGGAGGAAGAGTCAAAGAAGGTAGAGGGACAAAGGAAAAAGAAAAAAAGAAAGAGAGAAAAATAAAAACATGACAGCTAGAAAGCAACAAAAGGAAAGATAGCATTAAACTAAAGTAGAATAAAGAGTCAGACAACATCACCAATGTCAAGAAGTCCCAATCCCCTCCCTTATGTATCCCTCTTATATAACATTTAGCTTTGATATATTGCCTTTGTTACATTAAAGGAAGAATAATACAATGTTTCTGTTAATTATAGTCTCTAGTTTTTCATTGATTGTATTCCTCTTTCAACCATACTCCTGTCATCTTTGTTCATGCCAAAATCATGTTCCAAATCTCTCACTCCTGTCTTTTCCTATCTGTCTGTAGTGCTCCCTTTAGTATTTCCTGTAGAGCAGGTTTTCTTGTTCACAAACTCTGTCATTGTTCATCAGAGAAATTTTAAGCTCTCCCTCATATTTGAAGGACAGTTTGTTGGATATAGGATTCTTGGTTGGTGGTTTTTCTCTTTCAATATCTTAAATATATCACATGACTTCCTTCTTATCTCCATGGTTTCTACTGAGAAATCTGCATATAGTCTTATCAAGCTTCCTTTGTATGTGATGGATCACTATTCTCTTGCTGCTTTCAGGATTCTCTATTTATCTTTGACATTTGGGAATCTGATTACTAAGTGTCTTTGTGTAGGCCTATTCATATCTATTCTGTTTGGGGTATGCTGTGCTTCTTGGATCTGTAATTTTATGTCTTTCATAAGCGATGGGAAATTTTCATTGATTATTTCCTCTTTTATTGCTTCTGCCCCTTTTCCCTTCTCTTCTCCTTCTGGGACACGCATGACATGTACATTCCTGTATTTTTTGTTGTCATTCAACTCCCGGAGATGTTGCTCACATTTTTCCATTCTTTTCTCTATCTGTTCTTTTGTGTCTATGCTTTCAGGTGTCTTGTTCTCCAGTTCCTGAGTGTTTTCTTCTGCCTCTTGAGATCTCCTGGTGTATGTCTCCATTGTGTCTTTCACCTCTTGTGTTGTGCCTTTCATTTCCATAGATTCTGCCAGTTGTTTTTTGAACTTTTGATTTCTACTTTCTGTATGCCCAGTGTTTTCATTATATGCTTCATCTCTTTTGCCATATGTTCTAGTTTGCTAATGCTGCTGGGATGAAAACACCACAGATGGATTGGCTTTTATAAAAGGGGGTTTATTTGGTTACACAGTTATAGTCTTAAGGCCATAAAGTGTCCATGGTAACACATCAGCAATCGGGTACCTTCACTGGAGGATGGCCAATGGTATCCAGGAAACCTCTCTTAGCTGGGAAGGCACATGGCTGGCATCTGCTCCAAAGTTCCGGTTTCAAAATGGCTTTCTCCCAGGATGTTCCTCTCTAGGCTGCAGTTCCTCAAAAATGTCACTCTTAGTTGCACTTGGGATATTTGTCCTCTCTCAGCTTCTCCAGAGCAAGAGTCTGCTTTCAGCGGCCATCTTCAAAACCGTCTCTCATTTGCAGCTCCTGTGCTTTCTTCAAAGTGTCCCTCTTAGCTGTAGCTCCTCTTCAAAACATCACTCACAGCTGCACTGAGTTCCCTCTGCCCGGCAGCTCATTTATATGGCTCCACTGATCAAAGCCCACTCTAAATGGGTGGGGCCACACCTCCATGGAAATATCCAATCAGAGTCATCACCCACAGCTGAGTGGGGCACATCTCCAAAGAAACACTCAAGGAAATCTAATCAAAACTGATAACATCTGCCCATACAAGATTACATCAAAGATAATGGCATTTGGGGGACATAGTACATTCAAACCGGCATACCATATCGTCCCTAAGTTTTTTGAATTGATTCAGCATTAGTTATTTCAATTCCTGTATCTCAGGTAAGTGTAAGTTTGTTCCTTTGACTGGGCCATAACTTCATTCTTCTTAGTTCAGGTTGTAGTTTTCTGTTGTCTAGGCATCTGGTTTCCCTGGTTACTCCAATCAGGTTTTCCCAGACCAGAGCAGGCTCAGGTCTTGGAAGGAGGTAATAGTATCTGGTTTCTCTGAGGGTGTCTTAGAGATTTGGCACACCCTGTGAAGCCTCAAGTCACTACGCTTTTCTACCCAGCAGGTAGCACCTGTCAGCCTGTCACTCCAGACTGGTGTAAGGCGGAGTGGCCTGTGGCTGTTTTCCCCCAGGCTCTGGGGTCTGGTTCTGAATGGAAGGCTGGTAGAAGAGCTTGGCACCACCTTCTTTCTCCTAGAGAAGGTACAACCCCTAGGGAGAGGTCATTTGCATTTGAATAGTCTCTCTGACTCTGCTTTCTACACCCTTGTCTGGTTCAGAGTGCTGGGAACTGGCCAGAGAGGCGGGGTAAGATGGCGGAGTGGTGAGGAGCAGAATTTCGTCTCTCCCCTAGAGCAGCTGGCAATTACCCAAGAACTATATGAAACAGTGTTTTCGGGGTTTCCAGTAACCAGTCACACATTGGACGCAAGTTTGGAATTGGAGGAAAAGCTGAGATCGCAGCGAACATTGTAAGTTCCCCGGACAAAGGGTCTGGCGCCCCTCCCCACCCAGACCTCACAGACTGTCTTGCTGCTGACTCCCTGAAACGGGAAAAAAAAACAAAAAACAGCAATCTGCTGAGGGCAAGAAGGCAGGCTCAACCCAGCCTCAACTGCAGAATTAATTAACAAATTAATTAGCTAACTTTGGGAGCTGGGGTGCTAAAGAAGGGCTGGGCTCTGAGAAGTGGGGGCACGTAAAAGCGAGCACCCATTCCCAGACTCCAAAAAAGCCATTTTTTTCCCCTACATTTTGTCCCTTCTGGCTTCTCACTGATCCCTTATCTTTTTGCATTTCAGTAGCCCCCGGCAGGGGTGGAACTGAAGCTGTTGGAGAGTAATTATCAGACAATAGCCCAAAGCATATCTTTATTTTTTTTATCTTCATTTTATTGAGATATATTCACATACCACGCAGTCATACAAAACAAATCGTACATTCGATTGTTTACAGTACCATTACATAGTTGTACATTCATCACCTAAATCAATCCCTGACACCTTCGTTAGCACACACACAAAAATAACAAGAATAATAATTAAAGTGAAAAAGAGCAATTAAAGTAAAAAAGAACACTGGGTGCCTTTGTCTGTTTGTTTGTTTCCTTCCCCTAATTTTCTACTCATCCATCCATAAACTAGACAAAGGGGAGTGTGGTCCTTATGGCTTTCCCAATGCCATTGTCACCCCTCAGAAGCTACATTTTTATACAATTGTCTTCAAGAGTTCCATGGGTTCTGGGTTGTAGTTTGATAGTTTCAGGTATCCACCACTGCGGTCGCAGTTGACTCGTCGGGGGAGGTGGCGGCCGGTTGCTAAAGTCCTAGGCTCTCAGATTGCTCCGAGGGTACCGGCGGCGGGGGCTCTTTCCTGGAGGCGAGGGCGAGGCGGGGGACTTGGCCAGGTCCCCGGCGGGAGGCGTGCAAAGTATGGAGGGCAGCGAGAAAGGAACAGGCGGGACACGGTTAGGGTGAAGAAACCAAGAGAGCTTATTAGGGGAGAGTACAAGCTTATATCGGGCGTTTAGAGGGCGGGGTAGCTGTAGAGGTTAAAGGCTTGGATTGGGTTCTGAGAGGGGCGCGGAGGTTGATTGAAAAGGGGCGAGAGTTGCTCCGGTAACGGTGTCTGGCAACAATGTATGCGCACTGGTGGTGATGGGAGTTGCAGCCTGGCAACGGGGAGTGTCCAGGGCAAGATAAGGGTGGTGGGGAAAAGGCGGTTCCCTCCGCAAGCCTCCCCTAACAGTGGTGTATTTTGGGTGAGGAAATGGGGCCTGCCTCCGGCCTCACTTTCCCCAGGCCCGGGGGCTGTAGAGGGCGCTGTCGCCCGTGCCACTACCCTCCCCAGGGGTGGATCCGGTCCCCCCAGCCCAGGCCCGCCAAGTTGAAGCACGTAATCAGTGTCCCGCACACCACCAGCTACCCCCAATTCTTTAGAACCTAAAAAGGGTTGTCTAAGTGTGCGTAAGAGGTGCCCACCAGAGTGACCACTCAGCTCCTTTGGAATCTCTCTGCCACTGAAGCTTATTTCATTTCCTTTCACATCCCCCTTTTGGTCAAGAAGATGTTCTCCATCCCACGATGCCGGGTCTACATGCCTCCCCGGGAGTCATATTCCACGTTGCCAGGGAGATTCACTCCCCTGGGTGTCTGATCCCACGTAGTGGGGAGGGCAGTGATTTCACCTTTCAAGTTGGCTTAGCTAGAGAGAGAGGGCCACATCTGAGCAACAAAGAGGCATTCGGGAGGAGGCTCTTAGGCACAAATATAAGGAGGCCTAGCCTCTCCTTTACAGCAACCGTCTTTCCAAGGGTAAAACCTACGGTAGGGGGCTCAACCCATCAAACCACTAGTCCCCTATGTCTGCGGTCATGTTAGCAACCATCGAGGTTCTGACACTGACAAAACTTCCAGGCTGGGGAAAGACTTTTAAAAGAGACTCTTTTTTCCTTTTTACTTTTTCTTGTTTTCCTTTTCTATTTTTTTTTTAATCTAAAAGTAATATATGTGGTTATTTTCTATCGGAAAGCCCAGGTTGAGGGACTAGGCTGGGCTTGGGGGGAAACAGAATACCAACAGTGTCTTTGAGTTCCGTATTCACTACTGAAGGCCTCCACCCCCATCTTTAATTGGCAACTCAGGCTGAACAAGGAATCTACCTGGAGAGGCCCCCAAAGAGGAGAGGGGGAGAAGGGAATAGTGCCCCTGAGACACAACTGGAGTTCTGAGGATTGGGAGAGTGGAGGGAGGTCCAGCTCAACTGGCAGCCCTCCTTCTGGAATTCAGACCCCAGGGGGCTGGAATTCAGATTCTGGCTTCAGTCAGCCATGCCCCCCCACAGATCAGAGTCACCAGGAGAACTAAAGTCTCCATACCTCCTTACACTGGTGGGGGAGCTGCAGGCTGGCAAAGCACCACCTGCTGGACAGGAGAGGAAAAGGCAACAATTCTAAAGGCCTCATAGGAGGGTCTCATTCTCAGGAAAACACCATATACCCTCCCATGAGACCTGGGCCTCACTAGACTGGGAAAATCTGACTAGGGTCAACCATATCTGAGGAGACCCACTCACAAAAAGGTTACATAGAGGCAGAGCAAGAAACAGAAAAAACAATAGGGGAAAAATTCTGATCAACTAAATAGAACCTAAGTTAGAGGTCTAGAATAAGTTGAACTGAATAACAGAGGCCAGAGAACAAAGCCAACCAACAAGAAAACCACTAAGTAAAAGATAGAAAACAAGCTCCAAAATAAACTAATTAAGAAAATCAGGTGCCTAGACAACTTAAGATAACAAGCCATACCAGGAAACATGAAAACATGAACCAGCCAAAGGAACACACTAATAGCTCAGCTGAGACACAGGAGTGGAGGCAACTAATGCTAAATAAATTCGATTGAAATGAAGGAAGATATAGCAAAAGAGCTGAAGGATATAAAGAAGAATAACTAATCAAGAAAATCAGATGCCTAGACAACTTAAGATAACAAGCCATAACCAGGAAACATGAAAAACATGAACCAGCCAAAGGAACAAACTAATAGCTTCAGCTGAGACACAGGAGTGGAGGCAACTAATGCTAAATAAATTCAATGAAATGAAGGAAGATATAGCAAAAGAGCTGAGGATATAAAGAGACACTGGATGACCATAAAGAAGAATTCATAAACTTAAAAAAACAAAATGGCAGAACTTAGGGAATGAAGGCCACAATGGAGGAGATGAAAAACACAATGGAGGGACACAACAGTAGATTTGAACAGGCAGAAGAAAGGATCAGTGAACTGGAAGACAGGTCATTCGAATTCATACAACACAAAAAGAACAGATTGGTGAAAAAATGGAAAAATATGAGCAGGGTCTTAGGGAGCTGAGTGACAACATGAAATGCACAAATATACGTGTGATGGGTTATCCCAGAGAGGAGAAGAGAGGGAAAAGGGGCAGAAAGAATAATAGAAGACATATTCACTGAAAATTTCCCAGCTCTTATAAAAGACAGAAATTAGAGATTCAAGAAGTACAACATACCCCAAAAAGAATAGATCCCAATAGACCTACTCCAAGACACTTACTGGTCAGATTGTCCAATGTCAAAGACAAAGAGAGGATTCTGAGAAAGCAGCAAGAGAAAAGCGATCCATCACATACAAGGGAAGGGCGATAAGACTATGTACAGATTTCTCTGCAGAAACCATGGAGGCAAGAAGACAGTGGCATGATATATTTAAGATACTGAAAGAGAAAAATTGCCAACCAAGAATTCTATATCCAGCAAAACTTTCCTTCAAAAATGAGGGAGAGATTAAAACATTTTCAGACCAAACAGTCACTGAGAGAGTTGGTGAATAAGAGACTGGCAACTACAAGAAATACTAAAGGGAGTGCTACAGGCTGGATAGGGAAAAGACAGGAGAGAGAGAGTTGGGAGAAGAGTGTGAAAATGAAGATTATGAGGAAAGGTAAAAAGAGAGGAAAAAATAAGATATGACTATACAAATTCCAAAAACAAAATGGTAGTAGAAAGTACTGGCCTTTACAGTAATAACACTAAACGTAAATGGTATTAAACTCCCCAAATAAAGACACAGAGACTGGCAGAATGGATTAAAGAAACAGACCCATCTATATGCTGTCTACAAGAAACTCACTTTAGACACAAGGACAAAACCATAGACTGAAAGTGAAAGGTGGAAAAAGATATTTCCATACAAACAACAACCAGAAAAAAAGAGGGAGTAGCTATTAATATCAGACAAAGTTAGACTTCAAAAAGTGAACAATTAAAAGAGACAAAGAAGGACACTACATATAATAAAAGGGCATTCATCAAGAAAACATAACAATCATAAATATTTATGCACCAACCAGAATGCTCCAAAATTCATGAGTGCAAACACTGCGATCACTGAAAGGAGAAATAGATACCTCTACAACAATAGTTGGAGACTTCAATACACCACTCTCATCAATGGATAGAACATCTAGACAGAGGATCACTAAAGAAACAGAGATGTTGAATTGTATGATAAATGAACTAAGACGTGACAGACATTTATAGAACACTACATCGAACAACAGCAGGATACACTTTTTGTGCTCAAGTGCTCATGGAACATTCTCTAGGATAGACCACATGTTGGGTCACAAAGCAAGTCTCAACAAATTTAAAATACTGATATTATAGCAGAGTGCTGGGAACTGAAAATGGCTGAGGCTTTCTCCACTGAGGCAAAAAAGAGACAGAAAGCCCCACTTCAGGGCCAGTCTGGCAGCCCCCTTCATTTTCACAACCCATCGGCCAGAGACAGCACCTGGTCCTCTGGGCTCCTCCTCCCTCCCAGAGAGCTCCTCCAGCTCTCCAAGGTCAGTCATCATCAAAAGCCTCTGTCTACTTGTTGGGGACTTGTAGCTTGTATTAAGCAGTCCACATTGTTAATTAAAACCTGAGTTGAAGCTGGGCTGAGGTATATTCAGTTGCGTGGAGAGTGTTGCTTCTCTAGTACAACAAGGCTTTGCAGTTTGGCTATAGGGGGGAAAGGCCCCTGGCTCAGATTCGCAGTTTTTACTTACAGATTTTATGCTGTGATCTCGGGCATTTCTCCAAATCCAGGTTGGTGTATGATGTGTGGACAGTCACGATTGTCCTCCAGCAGTTATTCCATATTATTTACTAGTTGTTCCTGGTTGTTTATTTGTTGTTCCGGGGGACTAACTAATTCCACTCCTTTCTGTGCTGCCATCTTCTTCTGTAGAACTATACTTTTTAATCATGTCTTTTATTATAAAAGTTTAGGAAATGTATCAAAAAAATAAGCTGGATTTATAGGTCAAATCCAGCCAAGATTCTGAGGCTGTGTAACTGGTTTCCATTGAGCATGCTCCACTGAATCCAAGTCTAGAATTCCAAGGATCTAAAAACACTTTCCACATTCATATTTCAAAATCTCTCTTTATTCTCAAGTGTTTCTTTCAAGAAGTAAACTACTAAGTCATATTTATATTTATGAGGTAATTTTATTCCTACCAGGTGTTGGAAAACAGATATAAATGTTTGTCTATAGAGATGGCACGCATATATATTGACATATTTCATTTACTGTTAGCATATGCATTCAGAGAATTCAGCAGGCATGTTACTATGTGCTTTCAAGTAACAGTCCTAAACACCAGTAAAAGTAACCAAACATTGGGGGGATTTTTCTTGGAAAGTTGGTTTAGCAAATTTAGAAATATATTTTTTAGTAGGGAAGTGTTATAGTAATATCACAGCCATTGTTTTGCAAATACTACTATTTATTATCTAAGGGAAATAACCCAGATTTTGAACCTACTAATAGTAATTCATGTGTGTGTGCATGCACTTTGAGTTTATAAGCTTGATATTACTGCACAGAAGAGAGCACAAAGGCCTCTAGGCTTTTAGAGAGGTTAATGATACTCAAGTTGAAGTTTACAAGAAAATTCCTGAAAATTTCTAGAGCCAATTACAGAATTTCTGAGGTGGTACACTTGGTTCATCAATTCATTGAAATATTGGGTGGCCCATATTCCTTTTCAAGGCCAGGGCAATGCTGCTTTTCAATTTTTCCAATAAGGCAAGAGAGAAAATAAAAACAAAAACCCTGGTTTGTGATTTACCTGCAGTGAATGACATGGTAGAAAAAATTTTTAGAAACCACATTACAGGAGACTGTTTGGAAACTAGAAGGAAAAAGGGAAACCGAACATAAAATGTTTCTAGATTCCCTACCCCTGCCTTCATTTCAGGGACTCACAGTGGAGAGAAATCAACAGCTCCTGTGTCCTTGGGAGGGGTCCCTTTTGGTTCAAGTATTTCTTAAGCTAAGAAAACTTATTCTGCTTCATGGAGATAAGGGAGAACAGAGCCATGTCTCTCGTTCTTCAACAAAGTTTGTTGTAATTTATTTCATTATGGCCTGATATGTAGCATTAACCCTGTTCTCCCCCATCAATAGAGGAGAACTCGACTTTGCAACATATGCGAAAGTAAAATGAAATGTTTGCATAACACTCGATTGACTAGTCTTAGCTTGAATGCAGAGAAAGAGGTAGAGGGTATTTGAATAGAGAATTCTTACTTTTAGGGACAAGAGCCAAGTGATTTCATGATTTCAGACTCCTATAAATGATCCCGCCACACTTTCTCTCTAGCCAGTCGGTCTTTTTTTTTTTTAGTTAATCTTTCAGAGACATTTCAGGCCCAAAACTCTCTTCCTAAGAGACCCCTAAAAGTAAGAGGGAATAAGCTTTTCAATCAACACTTTCATATAAAGTCAATGTGGTGCACAGGGCAAGGATTTCATTACCTAGAGCTTTGGTGACAGACGCGTTAACTCTTCTCTGGGAAGAGTAACAAGATTTATTTCCCCTCATTCTGAGTCGGTAGAAATACAATATAATTATACATATAATTTGCTGCTCTTTTAGTTTCTGAAGATCCCTCCTAATGCCTGGCCCTCAGTGCTCCCTGTTGGAGAGTAACCTGTCACCATTTTCACCCAACCCCAGTCTCAGTGGTCCCAGATCAAGACAGAAGAGCCAACTGGTACAGTCCGTGCACTGCCTTCTCAGAGCTTCCAATCCAAAGCTACTACAAGGAACAGAAAGTCAATTCCAACTGCACTTGTTTATTGAAATGAGCCTCTCACATTTGGAAAGAAAAGTGATTAAGAATTAGTAGCATTTCCATAAACTGATTTTACAGGAAAAAGAATATTTAAAAGGTGATCACGTTGCCTTGGAGTATTCCATGATCTTTGAGATTTAAAAGAAAACTTACCTAGGAAAGGAAACCAATCTCTTTAAGTGGCCATTTTACTTGATTTTTTTTTAATTTTCAAAAAAAGTTAAAACATAATATAAAATTATTTTTTAAAAGTTGAAGAAATATATCTGTGCTTTGGGAATATACTGTGTATATCAACATATACTTTATATCTCACAAAGCAGGGACTGTTGAATTTAGATATCTAGGACTACCGAGACTATAAACATTTCCTTAGAAAACTTTCAAAAGCAGAGTTCTAATTTAAAAAAAAAATAGCAAAAATCATAATGGCAACTTTTCAGTTCCAGATGTTAGACCAAGTAATGTAGGAGGATCAACAACATTTTTAGCCTTTCAGCTTTCAACCTCATCATTGCAAGTGATCTTGTGGTACACAAAACAGTCAAGGCAGGCATTTAAGCAAATATTTATTGCATTAACTTTCAATGTAATACTCATAGCTATAAGTCAAGTGCTACTCATGATCTCACAAAAGTAAGAAAATTAATCCATTTGGGTTTTTGTATGTTTAATCCTAATATCATTTACACAAAAAATGACAAATTTTGAAAGCAAAATTACACCGTCATTATTTTTGGATCTGAGATGGCTAGCATAATGCCTGGGTGACTAGTTCTCCCTCTCCCCCACCTCTCTATACATGTTTTTTATCCAGATGAATAAATGAAAAAAATGGCCTCTCTACTCCTACCTCAGTGCTCCAGAATAAACATCCAACTATTTGATCTTTGTCCTAAGCCTCTCCTGGGACCACTGAAGGGTCAGTTGGAGAGTATATCAGTAGGTCTCACTTAAAAAGCAGTAAAACTTGAAAATAATTATGGTTGCTCCTTACTTCCTCCTCCCCACCCCATCTACACACCAGATTTAGAAATAATGGGTACTTTTGTGGTGCTCCTGAGCAAGTTCTCATGAAATGCCCCTACCCTAGGGAAGAAAGACTGAGCCACTGGTGCATCTGCCTGGCCTCACTTACCTGGATCGCCTTAGACCCAGTTTTCTCCAGAACCTGCTGTTCTTTGGCTTGGGTCTGCTCCCTCTGTAATTTCCCACAGCATCGATTCTCAGGCTGGGGTTGGTGTTATGTCATGTTGTCTGATTAACACACTCCTCAGTAAAATCACACAACTTTCCCATGCAGGTTCTTTTATTCTGAAGAGTGACACGATGCTGTGAAACCAGTGTACTCAGCTTCCGGTAGGTAGCAAGTACAACAGGAGGGATCTGCCCCAGATGTAAGTGTCTGTGGTTACAAGTCACAGAGGACAAGTGTGACTGGATGTGCCCATGGAGTCCCAGACAGCTGCAGCCGTAGTGACACACTGATTCTGAGTATCTTACTCCAGATGTCTTTTGAAAAGTAAGTGTTTGTCATTTGATTTTTCTCTGATGAGCCTTTTTCTGAGTTCATAATATGCCAGTGAACCAATGTAAAATTCTCATTTGGGATTATATGTATGGCCATGTGTTTACTGGGAGTTTGCCCAAAGCCTTCCACAAGATGGAGGAGGGGATCATGCTCAACAAAACAACACCGAGGTCTAGCCAGACAGTAGCAGGCCAGCTCCTGGACTTCAGTGGCTGCTTTTTGCCTCTACAGCCTCCTGTTTTGGCCAAAGGCACATGAAGTGAGGCCTCAGGATATTCAGATTTTCTTCATGACCAATGCTTTCTTTGATCAGGAGGTTGTTTAGAGAACATAGTCTCTAATTGGACTAGTGCTGTTCTCTCCTCATCCAGGAGATTTATTGAATCCTCTGATGTGACAATAGCTGCTCAGTAGCATTCTTATTCCATACAAGATACAGCCAACTGCCGCAAAAGCAATTATCAGAAACAAGATGATAATTAGCCCTTGAAACAAGTCTTGAAGTCAGAGGTCTAGATTATAAAACCCAATCAATAAATACAGTTGGGTATGTTTTAGAGAGCCAGGTGACTTTTATTTTCCTTAGCTTAGTCATGGGTTTATTTGTTTTGCAGTATAGATGCAGCAAAAAAGCTACAGCATCCATTTCTCCTTGGCTAGTTAAGAGGAAATCAAAGGCTGTATGATTGTCTGTAACAAGGGTAAACAAATTTAGATGAGTTTGATGTGTTTTTAGACCTCTTTTAGGGTCAAAGACAAGTTTGGAGCTGACTTTTCCAGTGGTAATATCCCTTATGTGAGAATTGCAGCTGAAACAGCATAAAGAAATGGCTAACCCAGTTGTTCCCTTGGGGAGTTTTATAAAAAAAACTTGTGTGAGCCTCATATTTTACGGTTATGGGCACATTTTTCCAGGAAAAGCTGCCCCACTGGAGGGTGATGGTTTTCAGTATTTGAAAGTCTCTAACAAGTAAGTAGAGGAGCAGCAGGCAGGTTGATTCTAGCACCCGTATGAGAAATGGAGACCTGCGGGGGCTCAGACTGCTGTGAGAATAGAAAAATCATTGATCTCAACAGGAGTAAGCTGATTTCGCATCCCTTGAGGAGGACATTTTTATTAAGTAGATTTAAACTGTTGTACAAAGCAGGTTAAAAGTGTGTCTGAAGAGAACAAATTAACCCTCAGGGTCAGGATAGCCCCAGAATAGTTCTTTCTGATAGGATTGCAATGACGTCTGCAGAAATATTTTGATAACATGAAGTGAAGGTCCACTTTTTACAAGACTAAAGGTTGGGATTAATAATCTGAGGGAAACTTAAGTACTAGGAGGGGCACATAAAAGGGAATCTATTTTCCAAAGGGTTAAAAAGAACCATCATTGGATAGAGGGTGATCCAGCAGAGAGTTAAATTCTGAACAGAACTTGTGGTCTGGAAAAATGTTCCAGAAAGTTTTGCTTTTCCTTAAGTGGCAGAAGGAGACTATAGGGAATTGAAAATGATAGGATAAAGATAAGGAAGATCATATCAGTGTTGTAAGGGAGTCAAAGTGATAATAGTAGGTAATAGTAGTAGTAGAGCAAATGGACAGAGAAGTGTGTGAATGAATCAGAAAATGAATCTTGTTCTGCCATGTTGGGTGGAAGGTGTCTGCTTCTGGGAGTGGCTTCTGAAAATCCTCTAAAAAATCTTTAATTTAGAGCCTTCCAAGTTATGTACGCCTTTTAAGTGACTTCAGGGATCAACACCGTAATCTCTGATATGCCAGTTAATTAGACTCGAAGGCAGCTGTCCTCTGATGCTGTGTCAGAAGTCTCATTCTCCAGATTTCCAATCATAGAGGCTATTGCGGCGGGTCCTTTGGGAATGTACCATGTGCCTGTGAGTGAGACAGCTGGAGGTGTAATACAAGTCTCTTGTTCATTCAGTCACTTTCACCTATTATTAGTCGGAACCTAGGGTTGGAAGTGAAATTCCCAAATACATGAGACAGTTAGTTATCAGAAGTTATCATTAGGAGATAACATGGGTCCTAGAGAGCATTTATCTTGTTGCAATCAGAGATAATGGTCATATTATGAGCCTTGGAAGTTGAGGGTTTCTCAGTACATTGATAGTTAGAGTTTTAGAATTCCATTAGTTTCCTTATTTTCCTGATGAAGACAGTGGAGTTTCTGAATAAAAGGTAAAGCTTTACAGAACGTTATGGGTCTAATGATGTTCCCAAAAAGATATTTTGAAGTTCTAATCCCCAACACCTTAGAACATGACATTCTTTGGAAATAGGGTCATTACAGATGGAATTAGGCAAGTTAAAAATGAGTCATACTGGAGTAGGGTGAGGCCAAGGATTGTCAGCCAACACTGGTGGCCTGGAGAGAGGCAGGGAACAGATATCCCTTCAGAGCCTTCAGAGTGAGCACAGCCATTCCGACACTTTAATTTCAGACGTCTAATCTCCAGAACTGTGAGATAATATACTTCTCTGCTTTAAGCCACACCACCACTTTTTGGTACTTCATATGGCAGCCCTAGGAAACCAAGACACAGATTTTTTTGAATAATGATAGCAGAAAAATATTTGCCCCTATTACTATACACTCAGGATTTTCCAAGAAGAAAATACAAAATCAAGCAATTTTAAAATAAGTATTACAGTTATAGCTCTCCAGCAAGGAAAATCTTCAACCCACACTAAGAATAAGCAACAATAAGCAGAATGTATTCAAAGCCCATTTGGAGATATTTAAAGGAAACTAGAGGCTTTGGTTCCTTTCCATCTCCTACCTTTACAGACTTGCTAAGACTGTGCCATTGGCAAGTAGGACATTGTTCTACTTTGCCAAGTTGCCCAAAGCAGATACTATAAAATGAGTAGACTTCTAGCAATGAGAATTCATTAGCTTACAAGCTTATAGTTCTGAGGCCATGAAAATGCCCAAATCAAGACATCATCAAGATGATACCTTCTTCCTGAAGACTGCCTGCCGGTGATCCTGGACTCCTCTGCCACGTGGAAAGGCATGGGGTGATGTCTGCTGGTCTCTCCCTTCTCTTCTGGGTTTCCTCACTTCCCGTTTCTTGAGTGCTTTCTCTTTGTCTGGATTTAATCCTCTTATAAAGGACTCCATTAACGAATTAAAACCCACCCTGACTTGGTTGGGTCACATCTTATATTAAAATCCTACTCACTGAAACATCCTACTTACAGTTCCCACAGGAATGGATTAATTTTAAGAATATACCTTTCTGGGGTACATACAAGTTCAAACCACCATAGACATTGTTTGGGATTGAATCATGTATCCCACAAAATACATGTTCTTAATCTTAACCAGCATCCCTGTGGGTGTGAACCCATTGCAGATAAGATCTTTTGAAGATGTTGCAATTAGTTAAGTTGTGGTCAGATTGAATCAGGGTGGGTATTAATCCATATTACTGAAAATCTTATAAAGAGAAGAAATTTGGACACAGTCAGAGAACCGAGAAGATGTGGAAGCCAGAAGTCAGAGAAAGCCTCAAAAGGAGATGGAGGACATGGCCGTGTGATGGGAACGGCCATCACCCAAATGCTACTGACTCTGGGAGACAGTACAATCTTGCCAACATCTTGATTTTTTTACTTCTAGCTACCAGACTGTGAGACAATAAATTCTTGTTGTTTAAGCCATCCCATTATATGATATTTGTTATAGCAGCTCTGGCAAACTACAGTAGACATGAATTGGAATGCCTCTTAAAATTAACCCATGATATTAGGCCAACATGCTAGTGTGGATTCTATCATGAGACATTTTTGCTAAATTCTATTATAGCTATCTTCATAGATAACTGTAGAGCATTAGAAGGTTTTTTAATTTGCCGTTTATTTTATAGGGATTCCTGGAGAGGTCAGGGCATCTCTTTGTTTCTAGAGAATTTTAAAATAATTGAGAAACCTAAAAGCACATACTTACATCACTATCAATGCTTATCTTTTATATTTTGTCAGGGCAATCAACTTAGCTATCTGAATTGATTTAAATTCTGTTAGAAGTTTTTATTTTAGTGGTAAATTTAAATCTGTGATTGCATATCGTGTTTGTCAATTTGGGTTTTACTTTTTATTTTAATAATTAATTCACAGTCATCTAGATGGATAATTTTCTAACGAAATAAGCAACTATGGGTTTTCCTTTTTCAGGAAGGGAAGGTGGGTGGCTGGGTTTGGACAGTGATGTGTGAAGAAGATAGCAATGTTATTTTATTGGTGATTAGTGACCATCTGAAAAGTGTTGAGCATGTTTTTTTTTCTTCAATAGAAGAGACTATAGAAGAATCCTACTTCAGTTTGTGTGTGTGTGTGTGTGTGTGTTTGTCCTCAGTGACTTAACTTTCACCCATGTATGCTTGTCTTTACCTGTAAGACTTAAGACAAGAATTAGATTCTGGAAGGATATCAGGGATTCCTGGCATCTAGACATAGTCTTTAAAGAAGGATAGACCCCAGATGACCAGGCTGGAATTTTAAGAACATATAGAAAGGTTAGGTTGCAGCCTTAAGAAAAAAGTATAGAAGTTAATATAGCATGTGGATAAAAAATAAAAATAAAAAACCTGAGGCAGGATCTATTACCATAGTAATAAATATGATGGAAATGATTTTATGTCAGAGCTCTAAGATGGCAAAACCTGGTAACTAATCTTTTCTAATATTTGTGTGTGTGTTTGTGTATGTGTGTGTTAAAATATCTTGGTGAAGTCTCTATTTTCATGAAGTCCAACACTTCAGCGAATCTTCAGAGACCTGTAGACTTGTTTTTGAAGGACAGAATGTTAGGAAAGAAGCTATGGTCAATGAGAAGGAAGCTGTGGTCAAAAGGCACAGGAGTCCATTCTTGGGGCTCATAAAAGAAAACAAGGGATTCTGGGAAGAGTATCACTTCTCCTCTAACTAACTCTCTGCATTCTCACAACCATCTACTCCCAACTTCCAGAGAGCAGATGCACTACTTTAGGCACTTGTGATAGCTTGAAAACCTTTAACAGTGCTCCCATGGAAAAACTCTTTGGAGTTCCAAATGTTGGACTCCTGAGAAACCCCTCTCCTAAGTCAGGAACTTCGAGTCCTCTTCAGCTTAGCTTAGAAGTCATGAGCACCAGTGCTTTTTACTTACGTAGGCAAGGAGGAAGTAACTACCAAAACTGAACGGTTTTCAGTCTAAGTTGCAGAGATTTATGATTTTTAGAACTGGTATTTTGTTACAGGAGAAAGGTTTCCAAACTGGATTTTGGGGGGCATCTGCATTGGTCATCTGCGAGTTGAGTTTTCAGAGACTGTTTCATATGCCATGTTTAACAACCAATGCATTTCAACAGAATTTGTCAAGAAATATCCAATTTTTCCCTGTCTGTTTTTAAAACATCACAATATACTATTGTGATTTATGGCTTCACTTGTCATACTGGACCCTGCAATGGATAAAATCATTTAAAACATTTTTTAAAGTTTTTATCAGAGCCATGGAAAATTACATTCCTGTTACCCTTAGTTGAAAAAGATGGAAAAGCATGAAGTAACTAATTCCAGGTAATATCTTTCTTTTTCTGTATAGCTATTACTCAGACCTACCTAGAGAAAGAGTTGAGTATGAATTATCTCAAAATCAAAATAATCTCTTTAAAATTTGAAATGCATTTTGCACCTGAGGTGCTGACAGCAAATTCCATGGCCAAACATTTGATCCACTAGTACCCACTTTCCAAGGACTGCAGATCCTTAGATCTGCATCTCTCCTATTTTTTCAGTGGCCAATTTTAAAATAAGGGCTCGAGAAACAGTTTAGTGATCATAAATCACAACTGATGGAAGAAAAAAAGTGTTTCTCTGCTTCTTCAGATGTGTTGCCACATAATTTTACACATCTTTCTTGAAATCAGAAATCCAGATGTAAGATCATGGTACTTACGTATGCCGTGTCTATTTGGGACATTCCATGGATGAAAATAGGGCTGGAGAACATGACTAGAATATACTCTGGTATAATGTAGTACAGGTCATACTATGGGAAGTGATTGGGGTGCTTAAAAGTAAATATGGTTTCCACTGCTGCATGTGCATCTAATTAAAAATGACTCATCCAAAATATAGAATTCACTGCAGTGGATCATATTAAGGAAATATTTATGCACGTGGGAAGAACATGTATTTTGGGGGAGCCCAAAGAGCATACTGTTGGAGATTGACTCATATTCCCCACAAAAGGCAGATTTAATTCCCAACACCTGGTCCTGTGGGTGTGACCCTGTTTGTAAATAGGACCTTTGAAGATGTTCTCAGTTAAGGTGTGCCCAAGCTGAGTGAGGGTGGGCCTTAACTCAATGTGACGGAAGTCTTGCAAGCAAAGGAAATTGGACACAGAAAGAAAAGCCACAGGGAGCCTCTAGAAGCCAAAAGTCAAAGGAAACCAGAGGAGAAAGGAGAAGACAATGTTACGTATATTGCCATGTGACGGAAATGCCAAAGAACCCCAAAGATTGCCAGCGAGGAAGAAAGTACCAACCCCGGGAGGAAGCAATCCTTCTTGCCTCTGAAACTGTGAGCCAATAAATTATTGTTTTTTTGTTTTGTTTTGGTTTGGTTTGGTTGTTTGTTTGTTTGTGTGGGTTACATGCCTTTAAACAACCATTTATGAACATGTTTGCCTTTAATGAGTCACTGATACTTCTCATCCCATTAACGAACCACAGTCACACCTGACCATTCCCATACCATTAAATTCACCCTCATTATCATACCTGTATATTAGATTATCATACCCCCTTCACTAGCTTCTGTCTATCTCTAGGTCCCCTATATACTGCATTATAAGGCACGTATTTTACATTTTTCACAGAATTCACATTAGTGGTAACATACAATATCTCTTCTTTTGTGTCTGACTTACTTCACCCAGCATTATGTCTTCAAGCTTCATCCATGTTGTCATATGTTTCATGACCTCATTACTATGATACTATGCAGCAGTAATATTCCATCATATGTATATACCACATTTTGTTTATCCACTCATCTGTTGAAGGACGTTTGGATTGTTTCCATATCTTGGCGATTGTGAACAATGCTGCTATGAAGATCAGTGTGCAAATATTTGTTCATGTCACTGCTTTCAGACCTTCAGGGTATATACTGAGAAGTGAAACTGCTGGATTGTAGGGTAACTTGACATCTAGTTTTCTGAGGAACAGCCAAACCATCTTCCAGTGTGGCTATATCCTTATACAGTCCCACCAGCAATGATAAGAATTCAAGTTTCTCCACATCCTCTCCAGCATTTGTAGTTTTCTGTTTGATGGCAGCCAGTCTACCTGGTGTGAGATGATATCTCATTGTGGTCTTGATTTGCATCTCCCTAATAGTGAGTGAAGATGAACATTTTTTCATGTGTTTTTTAGCTATTTGTATTTCCTCTTTGGATAAATATCTTTTCATATCTTTTGCCCATTTTATAATTGGGCTGTTTGTACTACCATCATAGAGTTATACGATTTCTTTATATATGCAAGATATCAGTCTCTTATCAGATACATGGTTTCCAAGTATTTTCTCCCATTGTGTTGGCCACCTCTTCACCTTTTTGACAAATTCCTTTGAGGTACAAAAGCTTTTGATTTTGAGGAGTTCTCATTTATCTATTTTTTTTTCCACTTATTGTGCTTTGGATGTCAAGTCTAATAAGCAACTTCCTAATACAAGGTCTTGAAGATGTTTCCATACATTATCTTCTAGGAGTTTTATGGCACTGTCTTTTATATTGGGGTCTTTAGTTCACTTTGAGTTAATTTTTGTGTACGGTGTGAGGTAGGGGTCATCTTTCATTCTGTTGTATATAAATAATCAGTTCTCTCAGCCCCATTTGTTGAAGAGACTGTTCTGTGTCAGTTCAGTGGATTTGGGGGCCTTATCAAAAATCATTCAACACTAATAGATCTGGGGGTCTATTTCTGAACTCTCAATTTGATTCCATTGATTAATATGTCTGTTTTTATGCCAATATCATGCTGTTTTGACAACTGTGGCTTTATAATAGGCTTCAAAGTCAGGAAGTGTAAGTCTTCACACTTCATTTTTCTTTTTTAGAATGCTTTTTAGCAATTTCAGGCCCCTTTCCCTTCCAAATAAATTTGATAACTAGCTTTTCCAAGTCTGCAAAGTAGGTTGTTGGAATTTTGATTGGAATTGCGTTGAATCTGTAGATCAGTTTGGGTAGGACTGACATCTTAACAATGTTTAGCCTTCCTATCCATGAACATGGAATATGTTTCCATCTCTATAGGTCCCCTTTTATTTCTTTTAGCAAAGTTATATAATTTTCTCTGTAGAGGTCATTAGCATCCTTGGTTAAATTTATTCCTAGATACTTGATTTTTTTTTCTTCTTCAATCCTTTATTATTGTGAACTATATATCATAATACAGAAAAGTGCATAGCATATGTACAGTTTACTGGATGATTATAAAGCAAATATATATGCAGCACCACCCAGGTCAAGATTCCAAAACATTACCTTAACTCCAGAGGCAATCCACTCCAATGCAAAATTCACCTATTATTCATTTAACATTTGAACATTAGAACTCATCAAAACACAAATCATCCATGGTACTGATTTTGTCCACAGTTCCATTAGACACAAGAATTGAAAGGAATACTGAATTTGTTTTTAACAAATTTGAAGCAGAAAGTTATGTTCTTTAGATAACCAATTTCTACTTGATTTTTTTAGTTGCTATTGTGGAGGCAATCTTTTTCTTAAGTGTCTCTTCCATTTGGTCATTTCTAGTTTATAGGAACATTACTGACTTATGTGCATTAGTCTTGTATCCTTCCACTTTGCTGAATTTGTTTATTAGCTCAAGTAGCTGTGTCCTTGATTTCTCATGGTTTTCCAAATATAAGATCATATCATCTGCAAATAATGACAGTTTGACTTCTTCCATTCCAATTTGGATGCCTTTTATTTATTTGTCTTGCTGGTTTACATGCCTGGGATGAACCCCACTTGGTCATGGCATATGATTTTTTTTAATGTGTCTTTGAATTTGATTTGCAAGTATTTTATTGAGAATTTTTGCATCTATATTCATTAGGGAGATTGGCCTGTAGTTTTCCTTTCTTGAAGCATCTTTATCCAGTTTGGGTATTAGAGTAATGTTCACTTCATAAAATGAGTTAGGTAGTGTTCCATTTTCTTCAATTTTGTAAAAGAATTTGAGTAGGAATGGAGTCAGTTCTTTTTGGAAAGTTTGATAGAATTCCCCTGTGAAGCTATCTGGCCCTGGGCTTTTATTTTTAGGATGCTTTTTGATGACTAATTGGCTCTCTTTACTTGTGACTGGTTTGTTGAGGTCTTCTGTTTCTTCTCTGGTCAGTCTAGGTTGTTATCCATTTCCTCTAAATTGTCTAGTTTGTTGGCATACAGTTGTTCATAGCATCTTATGATTTTTTAAATTTCTTCAGGATCAGCAATAATGTCCCCCCTCTCATTTATTATTTTGCATATTTGGGTCTTCTCTCTTTTTGCATTTGTCAGTCTAGCTAAGGCTTTGTCAATCTTGTTGATCTTCTCAAAGAACCAACTTTTGGTTTTATTGATTCTCTCTATTGTTTTTGTTGTTGTTGTTCTCCATATCATTTATTTCTGCTTTAATCCTTATTATTTATTTTCTTTTACTTGCTTTAGGATTAGTTTGCTGTTCATTTTCTAGCTTCTCAGTTGTTCTATTAGTTCTTTGATTTTAGCTCTTTCTTCCTTTTTAATGTATGCATTTAGAACTATAAATTTCCCTCTCAATACCACCTTTATTGCATCCCATAAGTTTTGAAATGTTTTGTTCTTGTTTCATTCATCTCTAGATATTTAGCGATTTCTCTTGCAATTTCTTCTTTGATCCACTTATTGTTTAGGAGTGTGTTGCTTAACCTCTAGATATTTGTGAATGCTCTAGATCTTGGATGGCTATTGACTTTTAGTTGCATTCCTTTGTGACCAGAGAATGTGCTCTGAATAATCTCAATCTTTTTAAATTTATTGAGGCTTGTTTTATACCCTGGCATATGATCTATCCTGGAGCAAGTTCCATCAGCACTAGAGAAGAATGTACATCCTGGTAATTTGGGATGTAATGCTCTATATATATGCCTGTTAAGTCTAATTCATTTATCTCATTGTTTATGTTGTCAGTTTTTCATGATTGATCCTCTATCTGGTTGATCTGTCTATAGGAGAGAGTGGTGTATTGAAGTCTCCCATTGATTATTGTGGAAATATCTATTGTTTCCTTCAGTTTTGCCAATGTTTGTCTCATGTGCCTTGGAGCACTTAATTGGGTGCATAAACATTTATGATTGTTATTTCTTCTTGGTGAATTGTTCCTTTTATTAGTATACAGTGTGCTTCTTTGTCTCTTATTACCTCCTTGCATTCAAGTCTACTTTATCTGAGGTTAGTACTCCTACACCTGCTTTCTTTTGGCTGTAACTTGCATGGAATATTTTTTTCCATCCTTTCACTTTCAATCTCTTTGTGTCACTGGGTCTAAGATGAGTCTCTTGTAAGCAGCATATTGATGGATAATATTTTTAATCCTTTCTGCCAATCTATATCTTTTAATTGGGGAGTTTAATCCATTCACATTCAGTGTTATTACTGTGAAGGCAATTCTTGAATCAGCAGTATTATCCTTTGGTTTTTATTTGTCATATATACTTTTTTCCTCTCTCTTTTTATTTCCTTGAAGTTACCCTTACTAATTCTCTTCAGTTCTGTGCCCCTCTCCAGGCCTCCCTCTCCTGTCTTTTTTCTCAGCCAGTAGAGCTCCCTTTAGTATTTCTTGTAGAGTAGGTCTCTTGTTAACAAATATTCTCAGCATTTGTTTGTTTGTGAAAGTTTTAAGCTCTCTCTCAATTTTGTTCGATAAAGTATTCTTAGCTGGCAATTTTTCTCTTTTGGAATTGTAAATATGCCATGCTACTGCCTTCTCGCCTCCATGGTGGCTGCTGAGCAGTCACTACTTAGTCTTATGCTGTTTCTCTTGTATGTCATGAATTGCTTCTCTCTTGCTGCTTTCAGAGCTTTCTCCTTCTCTTCAGCATTTGACAATCTGATTAGAATACACCTTGGAGTTTGTTTATTTAGATTTATCCTATTTGGAGTTCATTGGGCATCTTTGATTTGCATATTTTGTCCTTTAGAAGGGTTGGGAATTTTCCCCAAACAATGTCTTCAAATACTGTCCCCAGCCCTTTACTCTTCTCTTCACCTTCTGGAACTCCAATGATTCTTCTTATTTTCCTTTTTGTGCCCTTCATGTTGTCCATCATTTCCTTGAGCTCCATTTCAAATTTTTGATTTTTTTTCACCATCTGTTCTTTTGTGCTTTCACATTCCATCATCCTGTCTTTGAGGTTGCTAATTTGTTCTTTTACCTCTTCAAATCTGCTGTTATGTGTCTCAAGAATATTTTCAATATGATCAACAGTATCTGTTCTTCCCATAAGAGCTGCTATTTTTTTCTTTATACTTGAAAACTCTTCTTTATGCTCTTCTATGGTCTTCTTCACATCCTTTATTTCCTGAGCCATGACACTGATGTTTGTGATTACTTGATTAATTGCTCCAAGTTCTATGTATCCTCTGACTTTTTAGTTTGGATGTTTGGGTTACCCATATCTTCTAGTTTCTTCATATGCTTTATAATTTTCTGTTGTTTTGGTTTCTTGGCATTTGCTTATCTTGATAAGGTTCTTTTAGGATATGCAGGATTATTTGAACATTTATCTATAATTTGGCTGAGCAACAGCTTGGTGGTGTGCTCCTTCCCAGACTTACCAGCAGGTGGCACCTTTAAGCCAACTCTTACCCTCAAGCCAGTTCTCCCACAATTTCATCCATGCACTGAATGCAGGTCCAAACCTTGTGGAAGTCCAATGAGTGCACCAATTTTCCATGTGCACTGGGGACTGGCAGCCCTGTGGGTGGGGGGCATGCCCTGCACAGTTTGGCAGAGTCTGCTCCAGGACACAGTGGTTCTGGCTGTTCCTGGGGCTACTGGGTGGTGTATTATGGGGCTACAGAGCTGTGTCTCTCACCTTCCAGTTCAAATGCCCCACAGTCCCTGTCTGCTGTGTGCCTACGAGTCCTGGGATTGGGGAAGGCCTCCTGGCATGTCCATGCAGCACCTCTGCTTCTAGGCTGTGCACATTGTGGGCTTCTATAGAGGAAGAGTGAGCATGATCACAAGCCCATGGAATCCCAAATTCCCTCAGTGAAGCTCTCTGCTGTGGCTCTGTGAAGGGTCATCTCCCCAGCCAACTGCAAAGATGGCTGCACAGGGTGTGGAAAGCTGCCCCCTTCCATGCTTATCTGCTTCCTTCAACTGCCAGTCCCTGGCACAGGGGCTCTTGACTGTGGGTCTGTGAAGTGTTATCACCTGAGCCAAGTGCTGAGGAGGGTGCCCGGGGGTGGAAAGCTGCTCCCCTCTGGCTGCACCTCTACACACTCATCCACTGGCTCCAACTCCCCATTCCCTGGCAGTGTTCTGGGCCAAACACTCACCAGTTTTAAATGCAGTGTCTCAGCTTCTCCAAGTACACACTCACTATGGATGTAGAAGCTCCTGCCCAGCCAGTGGAACCCTGGAACTGCTGTTTTATCCTTTATCTAGTATTTTCCATGGAGGAGAATTTGCTCTGTCTCTCATAATCTGCCATCTTCCAAAGAAGAAAATTCCCATTTTTAATCCAACCCATTGTGTGGTCTTTGTTTTAGCAGCCAGTAAACGAAAACATCTTCTAAGTTTAACACATATATCTGTCACCACCAACACCATCACCAAACATACACACTCATTACAACACTCAGTACCTAAGAGGGAAAGAAATGAAAGTGCCAGAATATAAGAAAAGAAGAAACATTAATACATGCACATCAATGTACATGCTACAATATGGTACAACTCACAGTTATATTTGCTGTATGTCAAAGTAGATACTTTAAATATTTCATTAGGACCATCATTAGAGTGGTAGCTTGTGTTGATGTCTCCCTCTGTTGGCAGATACAGCCTTCAACCGGAAAGTCTTTGCTCAGGATGTTGCTGGATGTTATGGGACATTACAGTATGGCCTATAACAAGAAAATTACTGCAAGGGCTATTAAATTAAAACAATTTGTAAAATACAGAGTCACATTGGATATGTACTATGTGGTTGGTGCAGAGAGCAAATGGGACAGGAGCTCACAGGAAGGATGAACTCTGGAAGGCAGGGCCAAGAACGCATCATGATAACTTGAACTAGGTTTTGAAGAAAGAATTGAATTTAGATGAGAAGAGAGAAGAGAGCACTATGGAAAGAATATATAAATATATTTCAGAACCAGTTTAGAACCTGATATTTTCAGAACCCAAGGCAAGTGTTCACATGGTGACCCACATCGTAGACATCTAAATATTTAAAAGTTATAAACCAAGCTGAAAAACTATTTAAAAATGTGTGATCCACCCTTCTACCATAATAAAAAGCTTTGCAATAACAACATGAAAGTCTGGGTTTAAATTCGTCATCAGACCCCTCAAAGATCTGAGCTGGAACATGAAACAACCATTGTTCCTTCTCTATTCCTCCAGCACCACCCCACCTGCAAGGGACCATGTGCATAGCCTGTCAGACACCTCAGCCTAAGGACTCCATCCCAACAAAAGCCACCTCTGGGTCATCCATCAGGCCTTAGGGTGTGTGCACCAGCTGTACATACTGACTTTAAGGGAATGGATGTAAGGGAGAAGTCAAGCAGATGCTGGAAGTGGCTCTATGCTCTTTGGGTTCAGAGTTCTGGGATCCCAGCCATCCTTGACCTCCAAGGAGCTTGCATGCCCATGGCCTTCTTGCCTTGTGGGGAGGTGCTCACCCAAGGAGGGCCAGAGCAGTGAGCCCTCTAAAGCTCAGGACAGTTTCTCTTGCCTGGGTCTAAGGGTGTAAGGGTGATATGGGTCAAAGTTTAATATCAGCTGGAGGAATTTCAGAATAAATGATAAGGTAAAATTTCCCTGAACATTTCACTTCTTATATCACTTGGAGTTCAGAGTCAAGAAGTGATGCCTCTCCTTTTAAAATGTATTATTGTATGCAGGAAAATTCTTTTCTGAATTTCTTTCCTGTTTAGAAAGAATTTCAAAATCCCAAAATTCACTTTAAAAGTAACTTGTAAATAAATCTTAAAGAACAGTGGTCAGAGAGAACCTAAGATGGTGGCTAGGAGAGACAAGGCAAAAAAGCACCTCCATGAAAAATACTAGATAAAAGCCAGAAAGTGACCCAGAACACCAGTTCCAGTGATGCAGCAGCCAGACAAGGTCTGCTAAATCCACAGGGACCATGCATTTGGTGAAACCAGGAGTCTGCATTCTGAAACAAGTGAGTGAGCTGGCTGAAAGTCTGGCAGCCATGCTGCAGTCTGGGGGAACCATGGGTTGGTGTTTGAAAACCGACTAGTTCTTTTGGGAAAAAAAGCAACAACCCAGGAGCAGCTGTGGATACAGTGATGAGAACCGTGCAGTGAAATGCAGCAGGAATGGTTTGTGCCAATGCCTCAATATCTGGTGTGGAAGATAGACCTACCCACACCCTCTTCTAATTGTCTTGGAGGCAGGAGGGCAGAGGGGAGCCAAAAGGAGAAAGAAACCATGCCTGTTGCAGCCATCTTCCCGGTGGGCTGGGGACGCTCCCACCCAGGGCCAGAGCCACAGCCCAGAGCCGCACCAAGGGTCCGAGTGTGACAGGGAGTGTTTCCCACAGCACTGTACACATGCCACAATATCAGCCGTGGACAGTGGCCTTTACTGCACCCACAGCTAACTGCCCCAGAGCTGGGAAGGTGGAGCTGTACGAAAAGGCGGAAATTAACATGCCCCCATTCAGCCATCTTTACAGCAGGCTGGGAATGCACCTGCACGGCCCAGTGGCCCAGGGCTTCCCTGGAGGGCTGACGCGCACTTGTGATGTGGCACAGCCTTCCCTCAGCAGAGGTCCTGGAAGAGCACGGCTGAGAAGGGAAACCCACTCAGAAATCCCAGGGTCCATACACCAATACCAAGGACTTCTGGGTCAGCGGCAGAGACAATTTGTGGCAAGACCAAAATGAAGGCTTAGACTCTTGCAACAGCCTTAAATCTCCAGGAACACCTGGGAGGTTTGATTATTAAAGCTGCCCTGCCTCTCTAACCACTCAGACACACACCCCACATTTGGGGCAGATAGCACCAACAACACACCCAAACTTAGTGCACCAATTGAACCCTACAAGGATCAGACCCCCACACACCACAAAGACAAAGCTGGGGAGAACTGACTTGAGGGGAATAGGTGACTCATGGACATCATCTGCTGGTTAGAGAAAGTGTACGCCACCAAGCTGTAGATATGACAAATTAGAGATCAGTATTTTTCATACCCTGAAAGAACCCTATCAAGTAAAGCAAATGCCAAGAGGCCAAAAACAACAGAAAATTTTAAAGCATATGATAAAACCAGATGATATGGAGAACCCAATCCCAAACACCCAAATCAGAAGATCAGAGGAGACACAGTACTTGGAGCAATTAATCAAAGAACTAAAGACAAACAATGAGAGCATGGCACAGGATATAAAGGACATGAAGAAGACCCTAGAAGAGCATAAAGAAGAAATTGCAAGAGTAAATAAAAAAATAGATGATCTTATGGAAATAAAAGAAACTGTTGACAAAATTAAAAAGATTCTGGATACTCATAATACAAGACTAGAGGAAGCTGAGCAATGACTCAGCATCCTTGAGGACCACAGAATGGAAAATGAAAGAACAAAAGAAAGAATGGGTAAAAAATTGAAAAAATTGAAATGGATCTCAGGGATATGATAGATAAAATAAAACGTCCAAATTTAAGACTCATTGGTGTTCCAGAAGGGGAAGAGAAGGGTAAAGGTCTAGAAAGAATATTCAAAGAAATTGTTGGGGAAAACTTCCCAAACCTTCTACACAATATAAATACACAAAGCATAAATGCCCAGTGAACTCCACATAGAATAAATCCAAATAAACCTACTCCAAGACATATTCTGATCAGACTGTCAAATACTGAAGAGAAGGAGCAAGTTCTGAAAGCAGCAAGAGAAAAGCAATTCACCACATACAAAGGAAACAACATAAGACTAAGTAGTGACTACTCAGTGGCCACCATGGAGGTGAGAAGGCAGTGGCATGACATATTTAAAATTCTGAGAGAGTAAAATTTCCAACCAAGAATACTTTATCCAGCAAACCTCTCCTTCAAATTTGAGGGAGAACTTAAATTTTTCACAGACAAACAAATGCTGAGAGATTTTGCCAATAAAAGACCTGCCCTACTTCAGATACTAAAGGGAGCCCTATGGACAGAGAAACAAAGAAAGGAGAGAGACATATAAAGAAATTTAACAGACATATATAGAACATTACATCCCAAATCACCATGATACACATTCTTCTCTAGTGATCACAGATCTTTCTCCAGAATGGACCATATGCTGGGACATAAAACAATACTCAATAAATTTAAAAAAATTTGAATTTATTCAAAGCACATTCTCTGACCACAATACAACACAAATACAAGTCAATAACCATCAGAGACCTAGAAAATTCACAAACACCTGGAGGGTAAAAATGAGGGGGAGATGAAAACATTCCCAGGTAATCAAAAGCTAAGGGACTTCATCACCAGTAGATCAGTCCTGTAAGAAATGCTAAAGGGAGTTGTGCAGGCTGAAAGGAAGGGACACTGAACAATTGACTGAAACCACATGAATAAAGATTTCCAGTAAAGATCACATGGTAAATATAAATACCAATACCACTGTATTTTTGATTTGTAACTCCACTATTTACTTCCTACAGGATCTAAAATACATAAACTGTAATGATAAATCAATGGTTTTTGACTCAATGTAAAATATGTAATTTTTGACAAGAACTACATAAAGGTGGGGGAATGAAGGAGTATAGGAACATAGTTTATGTGTCCTATTGAAGTTAAGTTGGTATCAAAGAGAAACAAGATTGTTATAGATTTAAGAGGTTAAATTTAAGCCCCACAGTGAACACAAAGAAAGTATCAGAAAATATGACCATAGAGATGAAAAGTAGAGTATGGGTTATGAGAAGTGGGGGAAGGGGCAATGGGGAGTTAAGAAATGAGTGTAGGGTTTCTGTTTGGGGTGAAGGGAAATTTCTAGTAATGGATGGTGGGAAGGTGATAGCATTACAACATTCTAAACATGATTAATCCCACTAATGGAATGCTAGGGAGGGGTTGGAATGGGAAGATTTATGCTGTATACATGTTTCCGCAATTGAAAAAAAAAAAAAAAAGACAGTCTAAATAAATAATGACAATTAAATGCCAAAGATGATCCTGGATGGGATCTGAAGATGGAGGAGAGGAGGCTCAAAGGGACACAGTTGGGATATATTAAAAAAAAAAAAGAAAGAAATATAGAATGTAAGCTTTTTATCAATGTTGAATTTCTTGTACTTCTTAGCTGTGCTTAATGGGATTGCATAAAGGAAAATTCTTGTTCATGGGAAATGTATATGTGAATTACATTGTTTGTTCAAGGATGTGTGCAGCCTGCTCTCATATGTTCAGAGGACAGAGCAATAGATGATGGATGATAGGGAAGGAGGGAGGGAGGGAAGGAAAGAAAGAAATGATGGTGTGACAGGATGTCAAAGTTGGTGGATCGAGGTATCTGGGGCGGGGGGTCGGGGTATGCTGGAGTTCTGTGTATGGGGTTTGTATTGTTTTTGCAACTGTTCCTGTAAGTTTGAATTTATTTCAAAATAAATTTTTTTTTAAAAAAAGAGCAGTGGTCAATTAAGTATACTTGTGCTTTAACTATTACTATCCAGAAAGAAAGTACCCGATGACATTAAATTCAAACAAGAGATTCAAAGTTAAACATTTTAGGCAATATACAGCTGCCTGTTTATAATTTTTATAAAGGCAAAATTATCTTCCCATATTCACCAACAAACAAGTAATAAAGAGAATAAAATAAAATTTTAACAGATTTATGATTACATAAAAAGAATAGAATGAAGGTGAACCAATTCTTATGTATCTCAGTTTATGGCAATAGCTTTCAGAGTCCATGATGTAAGGGAAAATATATAGAATAAATTATCTGTATAATTTAAAGTTATTTATCACACATTTCAGCGTATATCCAATTTCAGGCAGAACAGCATATAGCAATTGGGTTCTGAATTGTATTGGTAAAAACTATCTCGCCTAAGGAAGAGAAAGGAAGATCAGGGAAGGGGAACCTCTGAATGCCAACTTTCCTTGAAGGTGTGTTCTAGTTAATAAATCATGGGCTTACAGACTGTTTTTTTTAATGTAATTTTATTGAAATATATTCATATACCATATAATCATCCAAAGTGTACAATTGTTCACAATTTCATCATATGGTTGTGCATTTAATACCACATTCAATTTTTGAACATTTTCATGACTCCAAAAAATAAAAATGAAAATAATAAAAGAAAATAAAAGTAAAGGAGCATCCTATACCCCCTCCTCTCCCCCTTATTTGCTTTTTCTTTAAATTGAAATATATTCACATACCATACAGTTATACAAAGGGTAAAACAATTGTTCACTGTTTCAAATAAGACATGTACTGACTGGTTCAAGTTTGTTTAGGTAAGTGAGGACATTTCATCCATTTTCCTTGTATTTTGTTTTTATATTTCAGTACCTGAAGGTATTGCCTGATCTAGTCCTTATATAAGAAGTAAGGGTGGACAGCATTTCATTTAAGAAAGAAAAATGTCTGCTCAGAGACTGAGTTTGTATTTCCCATTAATTTCCACACAGGACACTGGCTTGTTATTATATGATGCATGATTAGACGTAGAATTTATCTTCAAAAACATCCATGTTTTCTCTTGAAGATTGCTGAAGCACAAGTTAAACAACTTGGCAAATGACTATAATTATTTTCCCATTCATTTAATCATAAAAGAAAATGTAAGTGGGTAATTCCAAAAGATTTGTTCTTTACATAATGTGAGCTTTTGGCTGCATTTTCTTTTCAAAGCAGACCTTGCAAATTGAAGCCTTGTGGATGATGAGCCGATCTGTGTTTCCTGTGGCTCAGCTAGAGAGTTAATCAAGCAGGTCCGGTATCAGTGATGTTGTTTTATTCATTTCTTCACACCAAACAATTTTCTCTTGATACTTTGTCATTTTTCTCCACTGGAAAATTTTAAAATCTACTTCGATTTTAACATAGGTTAACTTTATCCCAGCATAAAAATACGGTCTCTGCAACGAACAGCCTGTTATTTTTTTACAACCCGAGGTATGGTGACCAGTTCAGTTTGTTCCATGATATGAATAAGAAGGCTGTACAGTAAGATGCTTTGTTTTCACATCTCCACAATTTTGGCTTATCTTTAAAAAGAAAATAGCAAATTATAAAAAAAATTTATTTTTCCAAGCATTTAGGTGATTTCAGGGAAAAGGAATACTTGCTATTCCCTATTTAAGTGATAAAGAATTATAAAGACATGAAATAAAGGAAGAAGGAGGAGGAGAATGAGGAGGAGGGGGAAGAGAGGAAGGAGGGGGAGAAAAAAAGCAGGGAAGGAAAAGAAGAATCTTTTGCAAAAACTCTTATTAAAAAGGAGAAACGAGGTTTTTTGTTGTTTTTTTTTTTTTAATTTTTTTTTATTGAGATTGTTCAGATACCATACAACTATCCAAAGCCCCAAAGTGTACAATCAATTGCCCACGGCACCACCATACAGCTGTGAATCCATCAACACAATTATTTTTTTTTTCAATTTTTAGAACATTTTCACTACTCCAGAAAAGAAACAAAGACAAAAAAAGGAAACTCACATCCTCCCATACCCCTAACCACACCCCCTCCCTCCATTATTGATTCATAGTTTTGGTATAGTACATTTGTTACTGTTGATGAAAGAATGTTAAAATACTACTAACTGTAGTATATAGTTTGCAATAGTTATATATTTTTTTTCCTGTATGCCTCTCTATTATTAACCTCTAGTTACAGTGACATACATTTGTTCTAGTTCATGAGAGAGATTTCTAATATTTGTATAGTTAATCACGGACATTGTCCACCACAAGATTCACTATTTTATACATTCCCATCTTTTAACCTCCAACTTTCCTTCTGGTGACATATATGACTCTGAGCTTACACTTTCCACCACCTTCACATACCTTTTAGCACTGTTAGTTATTCTCACAACATGCTACCGTCATCCCCTGTCCATTTCCAAATGTTTAAGTTCACCCTAGTTGAATATTCTGCTCATAATAAGCAACCGCTCCCCATTCTTTAGCCTCATTCTATATCCTGGTAACTTATATTTCATGTCTATGAGTTTACATATTATAATTAGTTCATGTCAGTGAGACCCTGCAATATTTGCCTTTATGTGTCTGTCTTATTTCACTCAATATAGTGCCCTCAAGGTTTCTTCATCAACCCATTTCTTTTAAGATGGTTTTGTTCAAACAGTATACATTCCATCCTAAGTAAACAATCGTTGGTTCCCCATAAATATCACGTATTTATGTATTGGGCACCATTGCCACTCTCTATATAAGGACATTTCTTCCACAAAGATGGAGGAAGAGTCAAAGAAGGCAGAGAGGCAAAAGAAAAAGGCAAGAGAAAGAGAGAAAAACAAACAAACAAACAAAAACTTAATAGCTAGAAGGTGACAAAAGGAAAGATAGTATTAACCTAAAGTAGACTAAAGAGTCAGACAACATTACCAATGCCCAGAGTCCCATACCCTTCCCCTATTCCCCACCCCCCCCATATGCATTTAGCTTTGGTATATTGCTTTTGTTACATTAAAGGAAGCATATTACAATGTTTCTGTTAATTCTAGCCTCTAGTTTGCATGGATCGTATTTTCCCCCCAATCCCACCCTATTTTTAACACCTTGCAATATTGACATTCATTTGTTCTACCTCATGTAAAAGCATATTTGTACCTTTTATTACAATCATCGAGCATCCTAGTTTCCCTGAGTTACACAGTCCCAGTTTTTATCGTTCGTCTTTTGTTCTGGTGTCCCACATGATCCCAGCCTTCCTCTTTCAACCATATTCACAGTCATCTTTGTTCAGTGTACTTACATTGCTGTGCTATTATCTCCCAAAATTGTTTTCAAAACCTCTCACTCCTGTCTTTTCCTTTCTGTCTGCCTTTAGTGTTTCCTGTAGAGCAGGTTTCTTGTTCACAAACTCGGTCATTGTCTGTTTGTCAGAGAATATTTTAAGCTTTCCCTAATATCTGACGGATAGTTTTGCCAGATATAGGATTCTTGGTTGGTGGTTTTTCTCTTTCAGTATCTTAAATATATCACCCCACTTCCTTCTTGCCTTCATGGTTTCTGTTGAGAAATCCACACATAGTCTTATCAAGCTTCCTTTGTATGTGATAGATCATTTCTCTCTTGCTGCTTTCAGGATTCTCTCTTTATCTTTGATGTTTGATAATCTTATTATTAAGTGTCTTGGCTTAGGCCTATTCAGATCTATTCTGTTTGGGGTATGCTGTGCTTCTTGGATCCGTAATTTTATGTCTTTCATAAGAGATGGGAAATTTTCATGGATTATTTCCTATGTTATTGCTTCTGCCCCTTTTCCCTTCTCTTCTCCTTCTGGGACACCAATGACACATAAATTCTTGCTTTTTGTTTTGTCTTTAAGTTCCCAGAGACGATGCTCATATTTTTCCATTCTTTTCTCTATCTGTTCTTTTGTGTGTAGGCTGTCAGGTGCCTTGTTCTCCAGTTCCTGAGTGTTTTCTTCTGCCTCTTGAGATCTGCTGTTATATGTTTCCATTGTGTCTTTCATCTCTTGTGTTGTGCCTTTCATTTCCATAGATTCCGCCAGTTGGTTTTTTGAACTTTCAATTTCTACCTTATGTATGTCCTGTATTTTCATTATACGGTTTATCTCTTTGGCCATATCTCCCTAAACTTTTTGAATTCAGTTATTATTAGTTGTTTCAATTCCTGAATCACAGTTGGAGTGCAACTTTGTTCCCCTGACCAGGCCACAACCTCATTTTTCTTGGTGTAGGTTGTAGTTTTCTGTTGCCTAGGCATGGTTTCTTTGGTTACCCCAATCAGGCCTCCCCAGACCAGAATGGGCTAAGGTCCCAGAAGAAAGAAATATTTAGTATCCAGTTTCCCTGAGGGTGAGTCTCAGAAAATTGGTACACCCTCTGATGCCTCCGGTCACTGTGCTTTTCTGCCCAGCAGGTGGCACCTGTTAGCCTATAATTCTTGACTTGGTATAAGTTCAGAATGAAAGGCAGGTAGTAGAGCTGGGCCCCAACCCTTTCCTCTTAGAGAAGATAGACGTCCTAGGGGGAGGTCATTAGCATTTCAGTGGTCTCTCTGCCTGTGCTATACCCTTGTCTGGGTCACAGAACTTGGGAACTGAAAATGGCTGAGGCTTTCTCCACTGAGTTGAAAAAGGAACAGAGCTAGTCCAAGGTGACCCCCTGGCTCTCCAAGGTCAGTTGTCACCCAAAGCCTCTGTCTACTTGTTGGGGATTCGTACGTTCATAGTGAGCAGTTCACACTCGCTAATTAAAACCCCAGTTGGAGCTCAGCTGAGCTATATTTGCTTGCTGGGAGAAAGCTTCTCTCTGGCACCACGAGGCTTTGTAGCTCAGTCTGTGGGGAAGGGGTCTTCCAGTTTGGATCCACAGTTTTTACTTACAGATTTTATGCTGTGATCTCGGGCATTCCTCCAATTCAGGTTGGTGTATGATGAGTGGACGGTCACGTTTGTCCCCCTGCAGTTATTCTGGATTATTTACTAGTTGTTTCTGGTTTTTTTTAGTTGTTTCAGGGGGACTACTTAGCTTCAACTCCTCTCTATGCCACCATCTTCGATCCTCATGAGAAATGAGGTTTTAATTAATTGGTTTTTGTAACAGAGCTGGAAGACTTAATTGAAAAACTCTTCCTGAACACTTCACATAGTATGGTTTCTGTAGATGTAGAAGAAATTACCCATGAATTATTATAGGGCCCTACAAATATAGAATTCCAAAAATTCTTTTAATTAACTTAAAAATCATTTAACATTTATTATTGTGAAAGAACCCTAAAACAATAGTGGTAATTTATGCTCTTATATTTCTGTGTATAAGATTTCTTAACATGGTATGAATGTGAAGATCTAAGGGGAAAATGAATACAGAGAATGGTAGTGAGAGGCAATATTTTAAGTTTAATCACCATTAAGGTTGCATACTTGATCATAGATATGTGCATCCTCAGATTTAGGCAATACAAAAAAAAAAAGCAAGTGCGATAAATACAATGAAATTCACACTTATACGTGTTACAGTGCACCTCCATAACTCCAAAGACAAAAAGATTAAAATAAACCAGAAAAATTATAAACTAAAATGAAATAACATTTACACTAACATCAAATATGGCAACAACAACAACAGAAACCAACGGACTATCAGATTAGGGAAAAACTGTCAATCAGAAATTATGTACCTGGATGAATAAGGACAGTTTTAAGCAAACCAACCCTAAGAGTGTTAACTACTTTAGGAGCATCATAAGAGAATTCCTAAAATTATATTTTAGGGGAAAAATAAATGCAAAAGGGTTGAGATGCAACAAAGAATTCTGAGCACAGAAATTATAAGTGGGTTGGTAAGTGGAAACAAATATTGACCAAATTGAATAAAAGTAATGACTAAGTTGGGCAGGGAGAATCAAGTTAGAAAACATTTGAACAATAACATTAAAGATTAAGGAAGTAATTGGAATAAGAGCCTTTTAAAGGCCTTATGTTATTTGGGAGGAGGGTAGAGATAATTTATGTCATTTTGGGTAAGTTTTAAACTACAGATTCATGTTCTTTAATAGACATAAAGCTATTCATGTTTAATAACTTGTGCCTTCAAGAAATATCTGTATTTCATCTAAGTTATTGAACTTCTTGACATGAACCTTTTCATAATATTCCCTTGTTATATTTTCGGTATCTGTACAAGCTGTAGTGATGTCACCTCACATTCCTGGTATTGGTAATTTGTGCCATCTCTCTTTTACCCTGATCAAAGTGGCTGGAGTTTAATCAATTTTATTGATCTTCTCAAAGAACAATATTTTGGTTTGGTTGATTTTCTCTGTTGGTTTTCTGTTTTCTATTTCATTGACTTCCACCCTGATCTTTATAATTTTGACTTTTTTCTCCTTACTTTGAAATTAATTTGCTCATCACTTTCCAGTTTCTTAAGGCAGGAGCTGAGGTTACTGATTTGAGACCTTTCTTCTTTTCTGTGGTGGATCTTTAATGTTATAAATATCCCCCTAAGTACATACTGTTTTAGGAACATTGCGCAAACTTTGGTATGTTGTGTTTTCATTTTCATTCTGCTCAAAATACTTTCTAATTTCCTTTTGGATTTATTCCTTGATCCATTGTTATTTTAAAAGAGTGCTTTTTAGTTTCCAAATAAATGAGAATTTTCCAGAAATCTTTATTTATTTCTAAATTAATTCCATTGTTGTCAAAGAATATATTTTGTATAACATGAACAGTTTTAAATTTATTGAGACTTGTTTTATGCTACAGAATGTGGTCTATCTTAGTAAATGTTCCATGCATAGTTGAAAAGAATACATATCTGTTGTTGGGAGAAATGTTGTATCAACACTGATTAGGTAAAGGTAATTAATAATATTGTTCAAGTCTTCTATAAACTTACTAATTTTCTGTGTACTTTTTGAATCAGTTATTGAGAGAGAGGCATTGAAATCTCTATGAGAATTAGATTTATTTATTTACCCTCTCAGTTCTATCAGTTTTTCTGTCATGTATGTTGAAGCTCTATTATTAGGTAGACCAGGTCCCAGCTTTATAAGTTTGGCAAGTTGTAGGACAGTGATATTATCTGCTTTGATAGGGACCACAAAAGGAAAATCATGCTTGGGGATAAGATGATAAGTTAAACTTTGATGTGCTGAATTTGAGCAGGACATTAAATATAGCATTCTGTAAGCAGGTGAATATACTGGTCGGGGGAGTAGTAGATGAAGTTTTGTGAATTACCAATACATTGATGGTAACTTAAGTTATGAGAGAGTTGGAGGTCTCCCTAACAAGGTGCAGATTAAGAAAAAAAAAAAAAGCTGAAAAAAGTTATAATTAAGAGAACAAGCAGAACAGGAGGAAGAAGAGGGTTGTTCCAAAAATATGGAATTAAGACTCAAAGCATGTGTTTGTGCAGTATTCAAGAAGAAATGAATGTGTAATATTGCTGAGAAGGCAAGAAAGATGAAGATAGCTGAGATTCACTAACAAGAAAAATCAAGAATGACAATTAGTTCTTTGAAAAGATTAATAAAATTGATAAACCTTAATGAGACTGACCAAGAAAAATAAAAACAGAAAACACAAGTAACAATAACAGGAATGAAAAAGAGGACATCATTCTAGCTATGGGACTTGGATACTTGTATGCTAATGTTCAGAAGCATTATTCACAATAGTAAAAAGATAGAAACAATTTCAGTGCCCATCAATAGATGAATGGGCAAACAAAATGTGGTATGTAGGCACAGTGGAATATTATTCAGTCATAAAAAAGGAATGAAGTTCTGATACAAGCTACAATATGGCTGAATCTATAAAACATTATGCTAGGTAAAATAAAACAGACACAAAAGGACAAATTTTGTATAATCACTCATATGTAATATCTAGAGTAAGCAAATTCGTAGAGATAGAAGGCAGATTAGAAGTTATGAGGGGTTGATGGGGAGAGGAGAAATGGTGAGTTATTGTTTAATAGCTGATTAAACAATACAGAGTTTGTGGCTGATGAAAAAGTTTTGGTAACAGATAGTGGTGATGGTAGTGCAACACTGTGAATATAACAAATGCCACTGAAGTGTACACTTAAAAATAGTCAAAATGGCAAATGTTACCATATGTTGCCAGAATAAATTTTTTTTTAAAAAAAGGAATATGAGATTTTTATCAGCAACTTGATGCCACATGCGTGTGTGCAATTTGCTTAGAATTTCAAATTCCCATCTAAAGTAGAGTTGTACTGACAGAGCGTTTCACCCCACTTCTGTCAAGTTATAAACACGTATTTTAAAAGGAAATGTTGCAATCATCTTTTAGGTGAAACTTGTTTTGTGAAAGATTTAAAAAGGGGAGAGAGGAATTAAATTTTCACGTGAAAATGTAAATTTTACTTGCAATTAAGAGAAGGATTAAAGAGATGCTGATATGGACCAATGCCATGACTCCAGGATGTGAGATAACTTCAATCCCTTTGTAAAGTTTTAGTACAAAGCTTTACAAGCCATACCATTACTTGGCATTGAGCATCAAGCAATCCCCATGTCTTGCTCTAGAAAATGCTCAATAAAGTTTTGTATGGACCAGTACTTATAGATTGTAGGGTGACTTCAACCTCCTTTAGATGAGAGAAAGAAGTTCTTGTAGGAGAGATCACCAACAGGCTGGCTGGACGTCTGAGACAGCAGAAGAAGAGAGAAGCCACCAATCTGATGAGCTCCTGCCTCCCTACGCTCCCGCCCCAGCCTCGTAACTCACTCTCTATTTAACTTGTTGACGGAAATAACTATAAATGGTACAATACTCCAATATCCATGCATTATTAATAATTTCTCTTGGTATTGCCTATACTTGAAGCCTGGAGTGTTTACATTTAACCTTAAGATATTACTTAAAATGAAATAAAATAAATTAAAATAAATTCTACTGTTTATGTAGAATAGGCAAGTCTTGAAAGACACAATCTGCCAAAACTGACACAGCAATAAATAGAAAAGTTGAATAGCCCTATAACTATTAATGAATATAAATTTGTAATTTTAAAAAATCCAAGTCAAGTTAGTTTCACTGGTTTATACTATCAAATGTTTAAGGAAGAAATATTAATTATACACAAACTCTTTCAGAAAATAGAGGAAATCTGAACATTTTCTAATTCATTTTACAAAGATAACATTACTCTGATACTAATTCCAATGACATTTTTAAAAAATTAAACTATTTATTAAAATATTTCATAAACGAAGACACAAGTATCCATAACAAAATATTTGCAAATGAAATCCAGTAGAAATGAAGATTATTTCTGGAAAGTATATTTGTTCAACATTTAAAACCCAATCCATGTAATTCTCCATATTAACAGAATAGGGATAAAATCCATATTATGATCTCAATAAATACAGTAAAATAATTTGACAAAATTCAGGTGAAAGCTCTGAGGAAAATATGAATAAAAACTGATTAAGGGCAACTAAAATAGTTCTTCAGCTAACTTTATATTTAATGGTGAAACAGTCAACATTTTTTGCTACAATTGGTAACAAAGCAAGGATGCTTACTCTTAATACTTCTATTTGACATTTCAACATTGTTTTGGAGTCCAAACCAATAAAACAAGGAAACAAGACCTAACCTATGAGATGTTGCTGAGCAGAATCAAAGAAGACATAACTACATGAAGAATTATACTATGATCATGGTTTGAAATACTCAAAATGGTAAATACCTCGCTTCTTCCCAAATTAATCCACAGATTTAGTGCAATCAAAATCAAAATCTAGCAAACGTTTTTACAGAAACTACAAGGTGATTCTAAAATTTATATGGAAATGAAAATAAATTAGAATAGCCAAAACAATATTGAAAAAAATATTTAGATTACTTTAACTGATTTCAAGACTTGCTATAAAGCTTCAGTCATCAAACAGGATAGTATTAGCATAAGGATAGGTAAAATGATCAATAGAAAAGCACCGACTCTAGATACAGACCCCCACTTTATGGCCAATTGATTTTCAACAAAGTCACCAAGCAATTCAAAAGGGAAAAGTCCCTAGATGGTGCTGGAACAACAGAATATCCATATAAAGAAAATGAGCCTTAACTTCTATGTCACACCATATTCAAAAATCAGTTTGAGTTAGATGATGAACATGAAAGTTAAAGAAAAAAATCATAGAATCTATTGTTTTAAAAATATTTCTTAGAGAAGACATAAAATACACTAGCCATAAATAAAATATTGATAAATTGGAGTTCTTTGGAATTAATAGCTGCTTATCAAAAGCTACAGACAGAAAATTAATAGGCAAGCCGTAGACTAGGCAAAATATTCATAATTTCTATATTTGAGAAAGAACTTTTGCCCTGAATGCATTTTAAAAGCCCTTCAGTAAATAATAATAATGATAATAACAAAGATAATAATACATTTAAATACTTTAAAATACACTTAATAAAAAAGACAAAAAATCTCCAATAAACAAGTGAAAGGTGACTGACATTAGTCATCTAGGAAATGCAAATTGAAATCATGATGATAAACTATTTCACAACCACTAGAATGGCTAAATTTAAAATGATTTACAGTACCAAATGTTGGGCTTGATGTGGAATAACTGAAATTCTCATATATGGTTGATAGTTTTATAAAAAGGCAAAATCACTTTGGAAAACTCTTTGACAGTTTCTTACAAAGCCAAAAGGACACCTACCCTCTGGGCTATCCTCTCCTAGTTATTCTCTCAAGAGCAAAAAGTTCAAATAGCATGCAAAAAATGTGTAAAATAATGTTCACAGCAGCTTTATTCATAACTGCTAAAGCCTAGAAATGACCCCAATAGCTAGTAAAAGGAAAATAGATAAACAAATTGTGGTGCTTTTATTGTTCTTTTTTTGGTATTTTTCTTTTGTTTAAACAGATATTATATTTATAACAGTTTTAGATTTACAGAAATATTGAGAAGATAGCACCGAAAGTTCCCATATATTCCACACTCAGTTTCCCCTATTATTAACATTTCACATTATTATGGTACATTTATTGCAATTAAGGAACCATTATCAACACATTATTATTAACTAAAGTCCATAGTTTATTCAGATTTCCTTAGTTTTTCTCTAATGTCCTTATCCTGTTCCAGAATCCCATCCAGGACCCCACATTATATTTAGTTGTTATGTCATCTCAGGTTTCTCTTGGCTGTGCCAGTGTCTGGCTTTCCTTGTTCTTGATGACCTTAACAGTTTTAAGGTGAGGAATTTTGTAGGTTGCCCCTTCATTGGAATTTGCCTGATTCTTTTCTCAGGATTAGATTAGTGGTATGTGTTTTGGGGAGGAAGACCACAGAGGTAAAGTGCTTTCTTCATCGTATCATATCAAGGGTGCTTTCTAACAATTTGACCAATTACAGTGATGTTGACCCTGACCTCCTCGCTGAGATGGGTGTTTGTCAAGTTTGTCCACTGCAAAGTAACTCTTTCCCCCCATTCTATATTGTGTTCTTTGGAAGGAAGTCACTATTAAGTTACCCCTCCTTAAGGATGGGGCAACCCGTGGCCTGGGCAAAACAGGCCTGCAGATCTTTGGTGCACAGCAGTCTGCATGACCTAGGCAGCTAAATGTCTAACCTATTGTCTTCCTAAGCCAGTAAAGAGGAAAAGGGTAAATTGACCTTAAAATGTAACTTTATGCAAGCAGGCAGGAAGTGAGAGGCTCTTAGTCTCACAAAAAGAGAAAATGTAATTGTTCAAGTGTTACTCTAGTCCTTCCTGCACCACCTCTCAGGTCAGAGTGACCCATTCCTGCATCTATGCTTCCCCCACCCTTAGGAAGGCCTTTGTCTTAAGCCCTTATAAAAGGCTTTCTGCCCTCTTTGCATTGCTCGGTGTCTTCCCTGCGAATGAGATGCCTGCCCAGCCTGAGAGAGCCGTCATGATCTCTCCACGACTTCTCACCCTGTAAGTAAGCCCTGAATAAAAGTTCACATATCAGAAAATGCTTGCTGTCTTCTTTGGCCTCTGGACTGGCATGGCCCTCATGGGCTGCAACAAAGGGTGAGGTAAAATTGTGGCATTTTTATATAATGGAATATTCAGTAATAAAAAAGAGAAAAATAACCAGTGCTAAAGGAACATCATGGTTGAATTTCAAAACCATTATGGTCCATGAAAGAAATATGACACAAAACTATGCATACTGTATGTGCCAGTTTGGAACTGTTATGGACCCCAGAAGAGTCATGATCTTTTAGCCCAATCTTTTTGGGTGGATACATTTGTGTGAATGTTTCCATGGGAATGTGACCCACTCAACTGCAGGTGAGAACACTGATTAAATTATTTTCATGGAAGTATGGCCCCACCCATTCAGGGTGGGCATTGATTAGTTCACTGAAATACTTAAGAGAAGCTAAGAGCTGAAACTGAGGCTGAGAAGCTAAGAGCCGAAACTGAGGCTGATGCTTAGTTGTGCTTGAAAATGTGGACAGAAGGATGTTCAGAGATGCTAAGCTAAGAGCTGAAGCTCAGAGTTTGCCCTGGAGAAGCTAAGAGAGGATTCCCAGATGCTTAGAAAGAAAGCCAATGGAATCAGAAGCTGAAAGGAAAGCAACCCAGGAGCAAAGGACCAGCAGACACCAGCCATGTGCCTTCCCAGCCGACAGAGGTGTTCCGGACGCCATTGGTCTTTCTTCAGTGAAGATTTCCTCTTATTGATGCCTTTGTTTAGACACTTTTATGGCTTAGAACTATAAATTTGTGGCGTAATAAATCCTTTATAAAAACCAATCCATTTCCGGTATTTTGCGTAACAGCAGCATTAGCAAACCAGAACGCTGTATGATTCCATTGCTATGAAATTGAAGAATTGACAAAAATAATCCATTGAGATTAATATCAAAACAGTGTTTGCCTTGAGGGGTTGGTGGTTGACTTAAAGGGGGTACCAGGGAATTTTCTGAGGTGATAAAATGTACTGTATCTTGATTGGAATGTATTCATTTGTAAAATTTCATTTAACTGTAAACTTAACATCTTGATTTTCATTTATGTAAGTCATATCTCAAATATGATTTTTAAGAAGAGTCCTTTGCTTTTATTTGTAGAAGTAGAAGGTTTCTTGGGTCTTAGTTAAATAGTTCTAAAAGCCCCACATAATTGAGAAAGGAACTATAAATAAGGGTTTTTTGAACACCCAAGTGCTACAGTAATCCAATTTGGGGGTGGGTGGGTCAAGAAAAGGACTAATGTTCTTGCTTCTAGATCCCAGTCTAGCTAGATCATATCTATATACCTTACATCTTTTTTTTTTTTTTACCTTACATCTTTTTATACGGCCCTTTAAAGGTTTGCCAAGTCCTGAAAAAGCTCTAGTAAGAAATGACCCCTTAAAGTTTATGGCTTTTCAAGGACCCACACAGGTATTATGGAACTATAATTTAAAAATTTTTAAAAGCATGTGCAGAAGGACATACAAAATAGTACATCACATAGCATATAAGAACCAGCGCACAATTCTCCCACCATTCTTTGTCTAGAGAGTTGGTGGCTGCTCTCATTTTGTTGTCTGCAATTTGAGAACATCATGGAAAATTAATAAGAGAACAGAGAAGATAATTAAGAGTAGTAAATAGAACCTCTCTGAGAATAAATTAGGAAAATTTAGGTTATTGAGCATGTTGAAGACAGAGAAATCATAAAAGCTGTTTTCTATTGGAAAATAAAAAGAAAATCTTTCCTGCCTTAGACATCTGAGTTCCCAGAGAAACTAATCTCTTTGGAATTCAGTTTCCCATGGAGCTCTGGGTAGGAAATTTATCTTAGAGAATTAGAGTGGAAACAGAAAGCACTTGCCATAAAAGAAAAAAAAAAAAAGAAGAAGAAGAAGAAGCAGGACTTTGCTTTTATCTGAGAGCAGGAGATAGAATCAGGATCCTTGTACCAATGTCCTTTCAGAATATTTTTATTAAGTCTAGAACTATAAACAAGAGCTCGGAACTGGTTGTTTGAGCCTCAGATACCTTTAAACCTCCATCAAATCAAAAACATTTGGGACAAGTATTTCATTATTAAAGTCAAATCCAGCTTATAAAGTTCTAAATTAAGTGGAAAGAATTGTAAGATATAAATGCAGAAAATCGTATATTCTAGTGAAAAACAAGAACACAGATTTTAATTACATCAATTTTAATTAAATACTCCTTCGAGAACATCTACTTTTTAGGCAAACACTTCCTAAAACCATTCACTGAGGACAGATATTGTCCTGGGTGCTTGGTTTTCAGAGCTGAACAAACAAAATTCCTGCTGTCAAATAACTTACTGTTTGCATTTTTCTGGATTGTTTTGTTTTGTCCTGTTTTTTTGGAATAGTTTTATTTCAAAAATGGGAGATAGATGAGATATCCTTTTAGAATTCCTTCTAGTCACATAATTGTATTAAACATCAAGTTGTCAATTCAAGAGATCAGCATCACTAACTCATCTACATTGGTGAAAGCTTAAATAAATATATAGTTATTGTTGGGCTTTCAGAAAGAATATTAGATTACATACCAAGGGAGCTAAAACCAACATAAAGGAACATTTATGTCTCTGTTTTCCTATGGCTTGGGATTTTGATTCCTAAAATTGCTGAACTTAAACTATGTATTTAAGCATTTCTCCAATATCACAATATCAACTGGTTATTACATTCCATGTACATGATTCTTTCCCCATGCAATGCATAAATATTTTAAGTTGTTTCAAGATAAACCTGATGTATTTAGAAAGCTGAGCAGTTACTCAGAAAGCTAAGGTTTGGGGCCCACCATACATCTATCTATTTATGTCAGATAGATTAGATAGATAGATAACTCCTATGAAGAAAGGAGAGTGGTGCCTCATCAGTCCATGAAATTAAGAAGCAATTTTTATTGTAGAAACACATTAACTCTAGCTATGAAAACCCTTTCTAATGAGTAAGGTAGAAATTCTAAATGGGAACTAGTGGATTGCTGAATCAAATGTTTCCATGAGACACAATGATTGAATTTTTTCTTGATTCTTTCTGAATCTGCCATTCTTATTTTAGTTAAAATTCTTTTACCTTGAGTTTAACTGAGCTGGGGGAGCTTAACACATCATCTTTGAGGACTCATTGAAATTCTTTATTTTGTTTTCTTAAATTGTTTCCAAAAATAACTTCAGAGACCATTAGGTAAAAGCATCAAGAATACACAACAAGGAAATTGTTAATTGCCAGTTAACAGCTCCAATTCAATTCATGTACCACCATGGGGGTAGTAGGTGGTGGGGGCAGGGGAGGAGTGCATTTTACACACACATGTATACTTTAAATACTTTAGTGATTGGTCATTGTTATCAAATAACAGAAAACAGCTGCATTTAGTAAAGTAACAACTGGACTGCAGTTGTAAACTTAGCTTTTCATATGATACTTGGGGTGGGGGTGGGGACAGCTTCCTTTGTATGTGATGCAGACATATGAGCAGCACTACAATTAGTAAAGGAGTGAAGCACCAAAATCAAATAGCACTTACTAACTTCCCTCAGTCCCTTCCCTCTGCCTATGCTGGTTTTCTGGAAGTAGATATTCCCTGTCTCTGCTCAACAAGCTTATAATTTGTTTGTTTTCCACAGGTGACTATAGTTCTCTGAAACCATAGGTTGAAAAGAAATTATGCATAGGAGCAGTAAGTAAACAGAGTTGGCTGGGGCAAAGTACAGTGATGGCTAACAGTGGATTTCTTAGGAAATATTCACCTACTGTTTGGTGATGGAACATGTATCCTCACCACCATGTCACCTTTGTTAAGAAAGGGAAGGGGACAAACTTTTCCCAGTGAATTTACAACTGTTGTAATGAATGTGTATATGATAGTGTACATTAAAATCTCTTCACTCTCTTCCTGGAATTTGAATATTTGAGAGGAATTACTTTGTCAAAGATGTAATGATGGTGAATAATTGTTGACATTCTTTTTGTATTTTCAGATTAGTTAGGATTTAGTTGATGAGTGAAGAGTCAGAATATAAATACAGCGAAGAACAAAGTCAACTTGCATAGATCTACTAGTAACACTTTTCCTTACCTGTGTTATTTTAAGCTTAAAATTAAGCCTCTTGCAGATATTGATAGGAATCTTAAAAGATTATTTATGTTTTCTTAAAGATATGAGTGTCTGCAATGATAGCCCCTTTTTCAAGAAATCATTTTAGGGATAATTATGACTATTATCCCCGTTTTGCAAGTAGCAGGTGCAAATGAACTGTCCTTAATTGGTGCAGCTCAAGAGAAGTGGGTCTGAGATTTAAACCAGGTCTTCTCACTTCCAGAACAATGCTTGTTTCAGTGACACCAGTTAGCTCATTAGTCTTAATTTCAAGGACCCATTAATAACATATTGACTGCAATGTGAATAACATTTTCCAAGTTTAATATGGGGCCTAAAAAGTTGAAAATTGTGTTACTTCTAAAGAATAAAAACAAATTATATTAATTCCTTTTGTAATCTTGGTTTTCTCATTGGTAAGGTAAGAATGATTGTGCTTACTTTCAAGGTTGTGGCTTTAGGTGGATATCTGTTGGTTACGAGTGTTCTAAATCCAACTCAAAGTAATTCAAGTCAAATGATCCTAAAATTATGGGGGTTGACTTGGCTGAGTAAGTCTTGTTGCCCAAATGATGTTTTCAGGGCTTGGCCTATCTCCCCTTCCCACTTGCCTTGGTTTTTTATTCTCTAGCTGTACTTCATTCTCTACCAACTCAACCAACTTTAGATAACTTTTTTGTCAATTAGTGCTAATAAAACAACTAAAATCAGAGCACCTATTCCCAACAGCTTGAGCAAAATGTCCAGTGACGATTCTGGCTGGCCAGTTCTAGTTAATGCACCAATCCCTGCAAGATGTTCTAGTTAATGCACCAATCCCTGCAAGATGGCTGTGGAATGGGTGGGAAAAACCACTCCCCACTAACGATGTTGTCAGAATCAATCACTGTATCACCTAGGATTTTTTCAGTTGCAAGTGTCAGAACCCATTTTAAACCAATTTAAGCAAATAAAAGAGTTGATTAGATAGCAGATCTAAGGAATGATTGAACTGCCAAGCCTCAAGAAAAGCAGGGATCTACCTAGGCTACAATAACCCTAAAACCAGGGACTTTGCTGCCAGGACATGTTCCATCCTTTGGTACATCTCTCTTTTCATAATAGCTTAATGCTGTCTGGTGGCAAACTGTTTGTCCCTTGTAGTAGGAGTCACAAAAACACAGGGAGATTCCCAATCACTAGAACAGGGAGTCTCCCAACCACTACAGCTTCCCGCAGGAGAAAACACTATTGAAATTTCTAACACCTCCCTGAGGGTAAACATTGTCACTACTTCTAACACCATGGATTAATTTTTCATGTTTTTAAACTGGGAATAAATGGAAAGCATACAGCATGCACTCTTTTGTGTTCAGCTTCTTTCAGACAATGTTATGCTTTTGGAATTCATGCATGTTATTGCTTTTATTGAAGTATATTTATTAGCATTGCCCTATAGTATTCCATTGTATGAAAATACCAATTTCTCAATTCTAATGTTGATGAACATTTGGGGCTGTTTCCCATTTAGGACTATTGCAAATAGCACTTTGGTGAACTTCCCTCTCCTTTAGCTTTTTGGTGCACATGAGTACACATTTCACTGGATATCAACCTAAGAGTGGAATTCGTGGTCATAGGGTTTGTGAATGTTTAGCTTTTGTAGATGCTGCCAACCATTCTGCACACTGGTTGTATCAATTTGTATCTTTCCAACAGTGAATGAGAATTTCAGTTCCTCCACCTCCTTGCCCTCTTTTGATATTGAAGGTTTTTGTTTTTGTTTTTGTTTTGTTAAATTCTGGTAGGTATGTACTATTATCTCATTATAGTTTGAATTTGCATTTGTCTAATGATTAATGAGGTGATCATCTTTTCTAATTATTGACTGATAGAATATTTTTATTTGTTAAATATCTGCTAACTCCTTGGTCCTCACGTTATTGATTCTGGTTGTCCATAGTGATTTTTAGTAGTTTTTAATATATTCTGGGTACAAGTCTTTATTCCATTATATGCATTGCTAAATCTCATGCCATATGGCTTGTATTTTTACTCAACTAATGACATCTTTCGGTGACTAATTTTTATTTTAATGAAGCACAGTTTATCAGTTTTTTCCATTATGGTGACTGCTTTTATTTTTTTGGATAGGGAATTTTTAAAATTTTTAAATAATCTTTTATCCATAGAGCATTTAGAAATTTTTACCAATACAATCATGCCATCTGTGGTCAATCAAAGATTTATGTATTCTTTTCCAATTCTTATTCTTCTTTTTCTTTTGTTGTTGACTTCCAACACAATCTTAAATAGAAGTAGTGATAATAGGCATCCTTGTTTTGCTCCAATCTCAGGTGAGTTTTTAATATTTCCAGATAAAGTATGATGTTTGACATAGGGTTTTGTTTTCTTTAGTTTAGTAGATACGATTAATTAGATTCAGAAAGTTTCCCTCCATTTCTAGTTTGCTAAAACATTTTTTTTCTCTGAATGGATCTTGAATTTCATCAAATGAATTTTCTGTATCTATTCAGATGATCATATGGGTTTTCTCCTTCAACCTGTTAGTTAATGTAGTGGGTTATATTGAGTGATTTTTGAATGTTAAAACAACCTGACATTCTTGGAATTAGCCCAGTTTGATTGTGATATGTTATCCGTTCTATATAGTAGTGAGTTTTATTTGTTCATGTTTTGTTTCAGATTTTTACTTCTATGTTCATGAAAGAAATTGGCAGGTAAGTTTTCTTCTTAATAATCACCCTGTCAGATTTTGGTATGCTGGCCTCATAAAAAGAGTTTGGAAGAATTCCCCTTCTCTATACTCTAGAACTGTTTGTATAAGGTTGATATTTTTAGACCTTAAATGTTTTGAGGACATTACCAGAGAAAGCCTACTTATTCTGGAGTTTTCTTTGTCATGCAGTTTTAATAAAGGATTAAATTTCTTTGAAAGAGATAGGATTATTCCAGACATGCTATTTCTTCTGAGTCTGTTCTGCATTACAAAATTTGCGATAATTTTTACTGTATTATCTATATTGCCTTAGTTTAACTGCACAACCTTTTTGTCAGTAGTGTTTGCATGGTATGTTTGTGTCTATTCTCTTATTTTCCTATCTTTATCTTTGTACAAAGGATGTATATCCTTAAAGACTTTCGTAAGCAGCAAATATTGTTTTATTGGATTTATTATTAAATCCAGACTGGTAATCTTTATTTCTTAATTAGAGAATTTAGGCCATTTGCATGTAATGTAATACTAATATATTTGGTTTTATGTCTCCCATTTTATTATTTGATTCCAATTTTCCCATTTTTCTTTGCTTTCAATATTTCTTATTGTCTTCTTTTGGATTAATTGATTATTTTAAGTTGTTTAATTGTTTGATGATTTCCAATATTGAATTTTAGTATTTTTGCTTTCTTCTCATTGATTACCCCAAAGATTTAAACATGAGTTTTATTTACTGTAAACTAATGTATATTATTTTACTAATAATTAATATATAGTTATTTCATGATTATAACTAATAATGTATACTTTTTATACTGCACTAATGTATATGAATTATTTTGTCTCCCAGACAACTCTATAGACCTTATTAGCATTTTACTTATATCATCCCCTTCTTGCTTTTGGTGTTAACGCATTTTAGTTTTTCATGCATTTTAGTGTTTCATAAATTTTAAAGCATCATACTAGATATTTTCATTGTTTTGCAGTCAATATTTGTTTATATTTTCTCACGTGTTTACACTTTTTGTTATTCTTCCCTCCTACGTGCACTTTCATATTTCTAAGAGCACTTTCTATATTTGTAAATAATGCTCATTGGTATTTCTTTTAAAGCAGCCCAAAATGAGAGGAATTATTTTGCTTTTTGATCATCTTATACCTATATTTTTTCTCTTTCTTTCTCTTCATATTTTCCATCCATTTATTAGTCTGGAAATTTTCTATTCATCTATTTTTTCGTTCGCCAACCCTTTTGCTGTGACCTGGCTTCTGGTTAGCCCACCATTTTAGTTCTCAATTTCAATTATCGCATTTTTCAATTCTAGCATTTCCATTGTTCTTTTATGAATTTTACATCTTGTAATCTACATTCTGGAACACATTAATCTTGGTTATTTTAAAAATATGTTTCCTGTTATTTCATTAACTGGGTCATCTATAAGTCTAGTTCTCTTTTCTACTTTTTTCTGCTTTATTCTATTATTTTTGGTGTGATAGATAACTTTTTATTGAATATTGGATATTCTGTATGAAAAATAATAGAGACACAGGATTGTTCTCCTCCTCCAAATATGTTGCAATATATCCTCTGGTGGAGACAGTCAGTCAAGGAAATCAGCTTAATCAAATTTGGTATTAAGCTAACTGGAAACTGGGTCATAACATATTTAAGGTTCCATCTCCCTCTATTAACACCCACTCCTAGTATGTTGTCTCCATTTGACCCACCTGGATACATGGGGTACTTAACAAGACCCTTCCTTCTTTGTGGTGATTGAATTCCATTTTTTTCCTGTCTCCAAACCTCTCCAGGCAGTTCCATTATGTTTTTCACTGGTTATCTGCTGAGCTTCTTAGCCTCTTAAGAATTCAGCAAAAGCCTCTATGGAAAAAACTTAAAATATCAGACTTACTTTATATCTCTCTTCTCTCCAAGAACTTGGCTTTTAACAATCCAGTTGTTTTTGAAGTTTTTGAAGTCTACACAGTTTCATTAGGCAGGAATAAGTGACAATTGTTTTCTCTCTAAATTGCCCTAAGGGGTTGGTTGATGTGTCATCCAGGAGCAGAAAATTCCCATATTTTACATATGCTCTTGTATTTTGAGGTTAGACACTAACTTTTAGTAGGTCGTGAAGCATATCTCAAATACAGTAGCTTCCTATGAGTACCTCATTACCAGTCACCAGAGTGATTATGAAAATTAAAGCCCAGCTTTTTTTGTTTGTTTGTTTTCCATGTGGTAAATGTTGGGCCATCTCTAAAATTCAGATTATAATCTTTGCACATTCCAAATATTTTTATGCCATATTTATCAACATGAAATATGTCATTTTCAATTAAAAATACAAAGTTCATACTGCTTTCCAATTTAACTTTTTTATTGTTAAAAACTTTCTATGTTTGCACAGACATATGGAAGAAACTTATTGTCCTTTGGCTCATGTGCCAAAAGACTTTTGGGTGTAAAGATACTTCTATTCCTACTTCATAAATAGGAAAACATTTTTCCATATTATATTTTACCAAAATGCATAATCATGTAATATTAAATACTTTTCATTGGTAAAATTGGTTTTATCATTTTGAGACTTTGTATAAATATACTTAAGTGATTTCAGGTACTCATAGCTTTTACATGATGCAACTGTGAGATGTGGATGACTGAGGAAAATGTGGTTTTCGTATGAATTAACAGAAGTCAGGTGCTAGAGTGAGAGACATACTGGTCTTGCTTTATTCTGTTGTGGTTTTAGTGTTCTATTTGAGACCTCACACATTAAGGGAATCAATTTATGGAAAAATATACAAAGAAGTTTCACTATAGTAAAGGACTCAATCTCCGTTTGTGTGCAATAGTTGACAGGACTGAAAAGAAGAGAGGACAAGTCAAGGGAAAAGTCTTCTGATATTTAGAAGTCTTAACATAGAAGTTAAGAGACATTCTGGGTCACTGTGGAGGATAGCAGTCCAATGGGTCAAAGTGTGAGTGGGCTTGACTTGAGGTCCACATGAAGTAGAAGTTTTTTAATAATTGGAATTGCATTGCCATGGGTAAATTAATGCAGGAAATAAAAATACATGGAACACAAAAGATGTTCAATGATTTCTTGTGGATAATGTCAAAAGGATAAACATAGCCTACACGGGATAGTCTAGGTAATTTCTAAGATTTCTTCTGACTCTAAAACTAAGATTTAGGAAGGCTGTATAAAGTTAGAGTTTTCCTTTCCTTTCCAATTTAATAACTTACAAGTTATTTATGTGGAACATCAAACATTGACTTTTCCATCTTTTGTGATTTGTGGGAAGGAATAAAAATTTGGAAAAGAATAAACTCTATAAAATTTTATGTTGGAATATTTAGTTCAAACTTTCTGATGTACAAATATAAAATTTCCAATAATAAAGGAAATAGGATACACAATTAAAGATTTTATATTTATTAGAAATCAACTTTCTCTTAAATACTGCATTATTAAATTGGTATAGGTGCTATTAAGAACAAAGCAATTCCTTTAAAAATAAGGTCAATTTTTAAAAAGTGATTGTTCCAGTATTACCCTGTTACCAAACAATATGACACTTGAAAAGGAGAAAGCTACATCCAATCTCACTGATGAAATTATATGCAAAAATCTTCAACTAAATACAAACAAATTGAGTTCAGCAATACATAAAAAGATTTATACAAGAAGGCCAAATATGGGTTATTTCAGCTATGCAAGGTTGGGCATTGCATTTTCATATTCAAAAATCAATCTGTATAATCCACTCTATCAATAGAAAGGAAGAAAAATCACATGATCATACCAATTGATGCATAATAATCCTTTGAAAAATTTAACACCACAGTCATCAAACTGTGCCCTTATGATTTGTGCACTTATTGTTATTTTTGCTATATCTCAATAAAAGATCAAAATTGAGTTACAGCAAAGGACTGAATTATATAATTTAATGTGGTTAAAAGGGGAGCTTTTAGGCTATATATATGTTACTAGAATAGAAATTAAAAAAACATAGAACTGTACAGCACAAACTGAATCTTATTGTAAACCATGGACTATAGTTTATAGAATGATTATAAAAATGTTCTTTCATGAGTTTTAACAAATGTACCACAATAATGCAAGGTATTAATAATAGGGTAGATATGGGGACTCTGTATTTATGCAAGATTTTTCTGAAAATCCTACAACTTCTTTAATTTAAAAAAAAAAGTTTTTCAAGATGTTTGGAAGACTTGTTTCTCACAGAGTTTATTATTACTGCAATTAAATTAAAATTTAATATCCAAGATTTGGTATAAACTCTTGGTATGTCTAGTGGTCACATCCTCTAGAATGATAGTCTATCAGTGCATCAATTTGGATGATGATGAAGATGATTTTAATGCCAAAAATTAAAAAACTTTTAATAATTTTAATTCTTAATCCTCATAGCAACCTTCTGATGTTAGTGATATAATTATCCCCATTTTATTGATTAAAAAATTAAAGCACAAAGACATAAAGCAATTTACCTGAACAAAGATGGCTGATATAAATGTTGCAGTTATAGTCTCAGTCGAAACAGTCTGACTCCAGAATTACTGTAATAAAAATTCCACAGCACTAAATTTCCATCCCATGATATAACACCTCCATCGACCTTATAAAGACCCTGCTTTTTGCTATGATACTTTATTGTCTTCTAAGAAAGGGAGCTTTATCACCTCCAAAGAATCAAACAGACAAAGTCATCACTTAAGCCTCAGCTGAAATGTCAACTCTTATGGACATTTTTCCTGACTTAGAGTTATAGCTTCACTCTTGTTTTCATTGCACTTTATAAATATCAGTTAGCACGTATCACTCTGCATTCTTGTTTGTTAACCTGTCTCTCTTCTAATAGGTTCCATATTCTCTGCAGGTTGTGGTGTTTCTGATTCATCTTTTCAGTTGCAAAAGTTAACCCAGTGCTTGGCACATAGAATGAGTGAATGAATGAATGTCCTCCATCACTGACTTTGTCAAATAGGACCAGATTAAGACTCAAAGTTTAGATGAATGTATTAAATAATGCCCAATTTATGTGAGTCAGATTTAAGAGTCAGCCTTGATTTTCAAGCCTCCTGTTTAGTTCACGTGTGTGTTGTCCATCTCACTGTCATCTCCTTTTAATCACACTTCTTCAGTTGCTCCCAAATTAGCTTGCTTGAAGGCATCTTTCCAGTCCATGCACTGAGATGCAAGGTTGTCATTTGTGGTTGAATGCCTATGATTCCACCAGGAGTCTCACCAAATCCTTTAGTCTGGTCTTACCTACCAATGAGGGTTTTCCTAGCCCATCAACACATTTCTGTATATTCAGAATGTAGCTGTGTGACATTAAGTCACTTATCCTTTCTGTGCCTTTCTTCATTTGTAAAATGGGGTAATAAAAGTTCCTTGATCATAGGCTTGCTAGAAGCATTTTCTGTAAATTAATAACTAGGTAGATATTAAGGGCCCAAAAGACATTGGGTGTTTCTTGTCATTTTCTTAGAGACGTAGCGACTTAGAACTGTTTTCATCAAGGTACTTACTAAATTCAGCGACATGAAGGAAATTTTCCTGAGAAGCCTTTTTCCTGGCTAAGCTTAAAGGTCTGCTTCTCAAGCACTTCTGTTTTGGAGATATGGCATTTTATAGCATGAATGGAAAAAAACTGCCTGGAAGCTATAGTGTTTTTTTTTTTTATTCTTTGTAACATAACACTCACTATTTGTGTCTTACATTTTACAGTTTATAAAATGTTGGTTTTAAATAGTCAATAGAGTTGCAAAAAGTATGCCCAATGTGCATCACGATTTGTGACTCACATATAATCCGAGGACATCCAAAGGCCTGGTGCTGTCCTTTACTTGGCTCACAGTTTGCATAAGGGCCGTCAAACTTGGCATGACTTAAATGTCATTTTTTAAATAACTGAGGACTTCAAGTGAGGCCAAGGTTTGTGTGTGCATGTCGGCGGGAGGGGGATCCCACGTGAGCTCATGTGTATGTGTTGAAGATGAAAGAGTAGCAAATCTTACAATTTTATTGAATATAAAATTTAACTCAGACCTCACTTAAATAGGTCACTTTCTTACCTTCCCATAAGACTCTTTCAACTGAGTTCGCTTGAGGGGACACTAATGAGCTGAGAATCTGCAAGGTACGAGTCCACTTATATAAAAAACATTACAATACAAAGATTGGTAGGCCTGCTTCTCTTACCTGCATCTCCACCCCCACCTTCTGTCCTTTGCCAGGACCTTAAATCTGCTATTATTCATCCTTGGAGGTCCATTTATGCTGAATGCACATCTGGCTTAATTAGGCTGACAGCTGCTACAGGTACTGTTGGATACGGCCCAGGCATCACAGCGCATTAGCAATCACTTAACAGTTTAACCTTTCACCATCTGCTTTTGAGTACAAACGAACTTGAGAGATGGCTTTTTATTATTTGTCAATACATGTTCATTTTCTACCTTGCCACCAAAATCATAATCAACAGAGACCACACTCAAAGGCAAAGGGCATCTTCCCAAAGCCAATTGGTGACGTGCAAAGACCAAGCCACCAAAACCTGAATAATCAAGGCAGAGAAGCGTAATTACAGTGGGTCCAGGGCGGCTGGAGAAAAGGCTGAGAAAGCAATCCTACTTTCAAGGCTTAGTGCTTGGGTTTGTTTATATAAAATTTTTAGGCAGTAAAAAGTGATTATAGTTATTGCTCCTTCAGCCACAGCCAACCAAGAAGGTGGTCTTCATAGTCCCCAAATGCACTGATGTTTTTCATCTACATTGTTGTTCTCCTAGCAATGGGTTGACCAAAAGCTTTGCCTGTGCATATGGGATGAATCACTTTGTTGCAAAGTCACTTAATGTGTATTTTTAAGCCACCTGCATTAAATGCCCTTTGCAGTTGTTGTAATTACTTTGTGCATGGTTTTATTCCGCCAGAGCTCCCTGTAGAAAAAGCACTGAGAAAAACAACTACTTTTAGCTGCCTAAACTCTAGTCTAAGTCCAAATTAATAAAAGCCAATCTGGTTCCAAAAGGCCTGTCCAAGGAAAGGTGGTTAGATTTTCCCTAGCATATTTACTTAGAGCAGGAAAGTGTTTTATTTAACAAATCATTATTTGCCTTCCTGGAGGTTCAGCTCATAGATTATTTTGTTCTATGTGAGGATTTTGTTTTCCCCACAAGCAACACCTTTGAGAGGCTCAGGGACAAAGGGAATCTATTGAAATTGAGGGTTATTCATCTTGCCAGGAAAATGATCTTATTTTGGCTATTATTTTCAATCACGATAGTTAAATTGTTTTTTTTTCTTCCTTATAATTCATCTTTACTTTTGTTGGTCCCTAGACATACATAACACACAGAATTTATTAGAACACAACTCCTCTGAGAGTTTTTCATGCTGAAATGCATTTTGTCTTACAGAATTGGCCAAACCGTACATTTTTCACATGCACATTTTTGGTAACTTTTCTTCATCTTTAGATCCAAAAAGCCTCATCCTGCTGCAGTCCTTTTATTTGAACTGATGAAATCCATAATCTATAGCATGAAACGTTCAAATTCAATCTCAAATGTAAGTTCCTGGGATTCGAGTAAAACACAAGTCAATAACAAGAAAGAAGTCTATCAGAACAAAAAATGATGCATAGTTCAAACACAGAAGCTCAGCTCTGCCCTGCCCCCCAAAACACAGTCAATCAAATATCACTCACTGGTCGGGAGGAGACATGCATCTCTTATCTGGAAGGGGCTTGCATACCTTTTCTTCCACACCTCCTCATACATCCTTGCACATGAGGAAAGAGGTTTCCCACATCCTTAGGAAATTGTGATCAGCTACTTTCTCAGCCTAGGTAGAGAAAATTAGCACCAGAATCCTTCTGCTTCAACCCCAACTTGTCAGTGAAAATGGAACATCTTGAGGTATCAGAAAAGATTATTATCCATAATAAAGTTATTAATCTTCCATAATAACAATGGAATATTGTTCAGCCATAAGAAGGAATGCAGTTGAGACATGCTACAACACGGAAGGACCTTGAAAACATTATGCTCTGTGAAATAAGCAAGGCACATAAGGACAAAAATTGTATAATATCACTTCTAAAAGATGACTAGAATTAGCAAATTTGTGGAGAGAAAACAGATTACAGGTAGGGAGGGAGGATGGGAAGGAGGAGAAGGGAAATTGTAAACATTTTTTTTTTTTTAATTTTTGAATTTAAAAAGTAAAGAAGGGACGGAGGCACAGCGTAGAACTCCCAAGTGTTCCTATGTATTTGGCAGCACTCCAGACGTTAGGATGGCTGCCTCGGGTCAAGTCAGAATTGCTGCCAGAATTGGTTATTCTTTCAGGCAAGGTTAGGTTACTCCCAAGTTAATTAGGGGCTGAGCTGTCTCCCTCTTTGAGCTCAAGTGACCAGTGAGAAGGATTTGTGGTTCAGCAGAGCCATCATATACTCCAGCATCATGCTGGAGGGCCTTGTGGCTGGCAGTGGCTCCCAGGTCTCCAGCCTATGCCTCTTGCTGGGAAGAAGCTTTATTAGCCCACTGGAGCTCACCAGGGAAACTTTTTCCTAGGATGCTAATAAAATCCCGACAACAAAATTTTCAGAAGATGCATTTTGGTGTATATCATATGTAAATAATCACATTTCTTAGAGATGCTTATCTACAAAAAGAAACCAAAAAAAAAGCCTTTTTCATAAAAATACTTTACCTCCCACTATAACGTTGATCACAGTGTGTTGGCAGATGCAAAACACTAAAGCAACAAATATAGAAAAAAAAAGGCTCATCACACCTTTTTTTGAGGGCCCACTAGTCAGTTAAGCAAATGAGAGCATTTGCTACATTGTATTTAAAAAAGTATATCAGCAATAAGTTAGTGTGTTGCTTCGATCTGTTTCTTAAAACAAGGAAAACAAAAAATCTGGTTTAGCAAGCAGAAAATAAATTCTTGCTTCTTCAAATTTCAGTCTGGCTTCCTGATCAGACACTGTCAGCGTGTTTTCTTTTATTTTACTTTTTCAAATCTGTATGCAAGTCAGATGAGATGTCTGCTTTAGTTCATGTAAATATAAATAACCATATATAAAATTTTATGATCTAATCCCACACCATGTCCTGAATCGCCATGCACAGCACATTTCTACCAGCTGTAAATCAGCCAGGGGAGTCACTGACTTGTTTATAATAAACTGTCTGACAACTGGGGTGCAGCCTTTTCCCTTTGTGTTAATTAATAAAGGTAACAAAGGATAATGCTACCCCTGTGACGACAAACTCCTTTTGTTGGCTGTGAGCCTCCTGGCCTCCACTTAGACTCCTTTTGTAGGTGCTTTTGTCTCACTGATTAATTGAGATAAAGCCAGGCTATTTTGCAAGTTCCAATAAATGAACTGTAAGGAGTAATCCTGCACCTGCCCGAGGCTTATGAACCTGGTGAGTAAACCTCTCAACCCCCTGCCTTGCGCAGTTTTCTCAGCCTCCAGAACTGACTGGAAGTATCTCAACACTGCAGAAATGATTCTCTCGGCTTTCCTCACATCATTTAAAAGCCATTCCTGCAGGATTTTTGATAGCCACATCCTAATTTTCACATATTCATTACTTTTCTTCAAAAAGGCTTTGACAGTTGGATCTAACAAATAAGTACCAAGCATCCCATTTAAAATCTGAAAACTGTGGCCCAAACATGGCCATTTGATTTACTTCAGACCAAACATCCAGCTATTTTGAAATTTCTGGGTTTGCCTGAATTTTTTATTCTCATCCAGATGTTTGGCATTTTGCAGACATGGATTAAGTGCCTGTATTGGTATATAAAGACCCATTTCAAAAGGAAAAGTGATGTAATAACCCTGCAAATGTGGGCAAACCAAAAGCGGCTGGCTTCTTTCTCAGCACAATCAAAACAAACTTTCCTCACCTCTCTTAGAACCTCACGTTCCAAAGAGGGGAGAAAAGGGCTATGAAATAGCTGTTTTCATCCAGTTGCTAATTGTTTATAGTAGAATAAGGATTACCAGTTAATGAAAAACACAACTGAACTAAGAAATCTGGCCTGGGTGAAGCCGGCGGGACTTCCCAAACGCCGCTAGCCCCAACAGGAGCTTCATCACGGAGCTCCACTGCCAGCACCCGAAGGCTTTGTCCCGCCACGAGATGTCTTACTTTAGGACGAAGGGTATCAGAGCTCCAGCTTGGACCCTCTAGAATGTCCAAGGAGTTCCTGGGTCTGTGGGTATTTTAAGGATGTTTAGGGTCGGAAGCCCGATGTAGAGTACCTGAAGGCATCACGTATCTATTTCAGATCCTAAAAATAAACCATTTGATGCTAAAAATAAACCAGTTTTGAGATTTTTAAAAAAAAAAAAAAGGCATTCATTATCTTGCTTGCTTTCTTTGTCCTATTTTGGTTTTGTTTTGTAAAAGCTTATGGATACAGAGGAACACTGAGCAAATGTGTTGCATGTAGCAAATTCAATGAGGTGTATAGGATCATAGTATGGATGATGATGAAACAGTAGAAGAGAAGTTACTGACAGATAACAGGACAGCAGATAACAGAGACAGCAGGATAGTTTCTTAGAAAAACAAAATATTTTGCAACCGGTGGTTAATGCCACATCTCTTCCCAAGCCTTGTTGCCTCTATGGATAGTGCAGTCGTCTCCCGATGGAAACAGGCAGACACCCAGACACCAAAGACCTCTATTGCTGGAGGTGAACGTGGGCAAGCCAGACTTGTTCTCAGTGTCCTAATGTGTAGGAAATAAACCTGAGTTTCCAAGTATTTGAAACTATATGCTCATCAAAGCTTGAATCAACGTGACTACTCGTTTTTTTTTAAGGTCAAGAGTTTGTACAGCTTTTGGGTTGCACGTCACTGTACACTGTGGTGCAGTAGAAAGAGCTCTGGCTGGAAGTTCAGATACCCAGACTTCATTATAAATCACCTACTCAAACTTCATCAGCTACCTGACCTTGGGGAAATCACTTTGAGTCTGTTTTCAGATTCTCTAAAGCATTTATATAGAAGGCTGTGCTTGTTATTGAGAGTTTGGTAGAAATTATGTACCCCAACAAATGCATTCTTAATCTTAATCCACATCTCTGTGGGTGTGAACCCAGTGTAAATAGGACCTCTTGAAGACGTTGTTTTTAGTTAAGGTGAGGCCCAGCTGAATGACGGTGAGTCTGAATCCGTTTTACTGGAGGGCATGTAAGAAGAAAGAAGAGAAGCCAGAAGTCAGTAGAAACTGGAAGAACTGGCAGAGTTATGAGCCAAGGAACCCCAACGATTGTGGCAAGCCCGTACCAGAATGCTACAGATTTGGGGGAGAAAGTATGGCCTTGCCAGCTCCTTGATTTTGGACTTCAAAGCCTCCAAAACCATGACATAATAAATGTGTGTTGTTTAAGGCAACCCGTTGTGTTGTATTTGCAGTCTGGCAAACTAAGACACAGAGCATATTAAATTATATTGTAGTTGTTATTACACTAGATTTCATATTTTGTGAAGGCAGGGATTGTGTTTTGCTCATTGCTGTATATGGTAAAACAGACTCAGGCAAATGGTAGACTTTCAGATTAATATTTGTGGAATGAAGAAAGAAAATAGCCTAGAAAAGCTACATGGATACCCTGAAATTTAATTCTACTTCATAGACAACTCATATCAGTAGCAGCTTGCATCCCATAATGGGTGGGGGTTGAATAAATTCTATTCTATCAATAATACCCCATCCTCAGTACGTTTGGGATGTGATATTTTGTCCACAGAGTTATGAAAACTGTATGCCACAGAAAGAAAAGATCTCCCTCTGCTCCCTCCTTTCAGTTTTGGAGAACTGTGGCTGGAAGGAAATCCCATAAAGACCAAATTCTTTCTAATTCTAAGATTTCACATTTGGGGTCATTCACAAATATAAATATAAAGATATTTGTGCGGTGTTTTGTTGTTGTTGTCTTAAAAGCTCTTTATTTTAATAACATATGTATGACTCAAAATTTCCAATTTTAACCATTTTCAAGTGTGCAATTCAGTGTCATTAATTTCATTCACAATATTGTGCTACCATCACCAACATCCATTACCCAAAATTTTCATCATCTCAAACAGAAACTCTGCACCCATTAAGCAATACTTCCCTGTTCCACTCCCCTCCCATTTCATCTATTTTTAAAAACATCACTGTAGCCTCCACTTGCACACCCTCACTTCTAGCCCTATTTCATGACTTCCTGCTACCAGCACTGCCTTTTACAAAGTCACCACGTCAAAGGATGATATATTTAGATAGATAGACACATGCACATACACATACATATTCATCATTTGCCCCTTGTTCCACGCTTGTGATTTATTTTCTTGCATCTTGCATCTCCTTATTGAATTAATAAGAAGTTGTGCGATAACTCATTTTCTTTGACAATTTCCTGCTTCTCATTTTGCAAATGCAATGCCACATACACGTCTATTAATTTGGCACTGGGAACCAAAAGATTGACTGTGTGGTAGTATACCTCTAGTTAAATAAAAATAAAATATCAGAACTGCAGCTCTTTCCAGGGCCCATATTTTGTTGTTGTTGTTTTCCTGTATTAAATTTAGTCTTGCCAGGTAAACACATGCCTAGGTTTTCCTGATCAGTGAAATGGGCACAATACCTGCAATCTCTCCATGTCCTAAAGATCTTGTAAATATTCGTAAAATAAAATCAGAGCCGTTCTTTGACTTCAGTGGTTGGGAGTCATATTGTTAGAACCAAGGCTTGTGTCAGTCATCTGTAAGTGATCTCTATGGAGACAATTAGTTCTGCAAAATTTGAAGAGAATTAATTGCCAGTGAATTAAAATAACATCTGCCTTTCTTCCAGGGAGGGGAAAATTACCGGGGTGATCAATCCTTATCCTTCAGGATGTAAGCTGAATGACAGGCCTGGTTTGGGAGGAAAGTTCCACAGCTGTGATCCAAATCCAGTGGCAAGGATGAGTGACTGCATATTTCTGAACCTCCTCATCTATGTCTTTGTTGCAAACATCATACTTTGGCTGTAAATGAACAGGTCTTCCTCATGACCCAGGCAAACCCCAGAATTTACTAGGACATTGCCAAGACATGCCATCCAGAAGCCCATTTAAGTTTCAAGTGTCTGTGATGGGGTTCTGAGAGAAGTATGTCACCAATTCAAATGTAAACCAGGGCCATCAATGCTGGGGGAAAATGTCCCAAGGTAACCATGGCCTGAGCTATCTGTTGTTAAATTAGGGCAAGATGGACTGTTTATGCTACCGTGTTTTTAATACAGGTGGACGTTTTCGAATATAGTAACTTTCTTCCCCCTTGGTAATCTCTTCTCCACCCTCAAATCTGTAGTGGGAAAGAAATCGATTTGGTAATTTAAGCACTCATCCTAAGAAATATAAAAGCCAGTCTGGAGTAAATGTTGTGAGAAGGAAACCTGAACCAAGAGTTTCTGTAACAAGCTCAAGTCCCAGACATATCACAAAAGTTCCCAGTGCCAGAAATAAACACAGCTAGGCATAAATCAACAGAGAATGTGGATGGAAATTTCACTTTGGGTATCACTGAGAACAGGAATAAAACAAGCAGATGGTATTATTGGAAGGAAGAAAGAAAACATAAAAAGAGAAACTCTTTGATGTTTTTCAAAGGGTAAAAGAAATGTTGAAATGTTTTCTACTTAGTATGTTAAAAGTAATAAATAAGAACCATGATGAAAATAAATAACACACTGATGAAGATGATGATATGAAGACACAGAAGAACTTTGGGATTAAAAGTGTGTTTCGAACAATTCTACTGGATATATCAAAATCTAACAGATTTGAGGAGATGTAAAACATTCTGGGGACATATGTGGTTTCAACAAATCCAGTAAATCAGAAACAAAGTGAAAAATAGTTTTCAAATATCACATTCTTTAATCAGATTTTTAAAAGTAGTAATAGTTCTTGGTAACTGAAAATATTTAGGTGATCTAAATTGGCATGTTTTACAAAAGGAATAAATAGGCATTGTTTTTGTTTACTTATGAATGATTTCAACAGGCTGTAATGAGTGTGCATGAATCTCTTGGCAGAATTTTGGGCCCTGAGGAGACGGAAATAAGCCACAGTTCTGCCCTCATGTGGTTTGGGCTAGCAGTTGTTAAATGACTATTCATATAAATATTTTCAGATTTACACAGACACAAATTTCACAGGACTTTGTATAGATGCTTCAGTTTCAAAAGCTAAGCAGCCCCATTCATTTGTACTTACTTACCCTTCATTTCCTCTGAGACTCTCCTTCCCCGGCCTTCTAAATTCCATCAATCCCATTCTATCAGTACTTATGGAAGTACTTTCCTCTCTTTCTCCTAGGAAAATACTCAGCACATAATTTTGTAGTTTTGCTTACTCTCTGTGTGCTGCAGTCTTGTTTTCATCCTCTCCAAAGGGCTCAATAGTGCCATGAGAATTAATGATTTCATGACCAAAGGATTGAATAAATAAACAAAATTATAATTAAACTGGACTTCCCCAGGACAATAATGATATCTGTCCAAAACAAGCCTAGTTACCTGTTCCCTAAGTCTTTTTGTCTTGCTTTGTTTTTCCTCAGAAATTACACACTGCTAATTTGAATTAGAAATTATTTTTTAATTGGAATGACATGTCCCAATTTCTCAGATTCTCTTTTTTGCATTTTACTAGATAATCCAAGGGTCTTAAGTCTTCAGATTAATTGAATTTCTATAGCAGACTTTTTACAAAGAAGACATAAGCTTTAACAAGAAAATTCTTCTTTTAAAAATATGGTCTAAGGGTAACACAGGTATTTTATATGTGGAATGGTGCTTCCACAACTGCTGATAAAAGATAACCTTGTTCCGGTATACGTGAACAAGTTTATACATCTCGAATACTTCTTGCAGGTTTTATTCTGAAAATATTTTCTATCTTGAACAGCAGATTAGTTGTCAGAAATCTGATATGTTCAAAAACAGAAAGAATCTTGATTTTCTGATGGGGGTGGATTTTCTGAGCAAGATTAGTCATAACTTGTTCATGTAAAAACACACAAGAAAGGGATAAGACACATTCTTCCATAATATTGCAGGGAAGTGAGTTCAGAATTTAAAGACTAATTATCTCATTGTTTTACTAATATACCATTATTAACTGAGCTCCTCGGTTTAAATTACTAATTGGGGGATTCCTATCACAAACTGGAGCTACTTTCCCTCTCAAGAATGTTCTTTTCTGACGTTCTGCTGTGAGACAGCGGTCTCATTACGTTACCACTGCATTTGCTGCAGCTGCTATTTCACCACCTCTCACTTCTAAAGGTTCCATCAAATAGGCTTTTTCTGTGTTTTTTAATTACCGGCTCCTACAAACAAGGCCCAAGAAGCTGACAATAGCATAGTTCTGTGACCCCCCACTTAGAAATGATGTAGACCACATAGGAATCACAGTGTGGTTTGTATTTCAGAAGTAAAAAAAAAAAAAAAAAAAAAAAAAATCCTGCAATACCAATTATAGTTTCTCCCTTAAAGTTAACTACAGGAAAAAAAAAATCTTTTTGAATGCTGTTAAATTCACCCTTAAATACATCCATTCTTCTTGTGCCTTGCCCTCATGAATCGTGCATTAAATTGGGTGGCTTTTTTTTTTTCAATCTTTACTTCTTGGTTTATTTTTAGTTTTCAAAAAGTCTTCTAAATAAGCAAAACCATGTTGAAAACTGAAAGCAAAACGCAAAATCTCCTCTTTACTGAGTCGGAATTCAACCATGTGTTCATTGGTCCGTGACACTAAAATGTATTTCTCTGTTAGCAATTGTCACAAGAATAGAAGCAGAGTATTAAGTTGAGCAGCAGGGTCTTTGTTATAAAATCGGGGAAAGTGCTTTGGAGATCAATTTATGAAGGCTCCACACTGGTAAAGAATGAAATGCGAATGTGACTTTCATACCGAAAAAATGTAAGGCCATTTTTCCCCTCAGGGGATTTTGGAGCTATGTTAAATTTTGAGAAGTCTTGATGAGACAGCCAAGCTCTTTTTGTTCCCCATAAAACTGCCAAATAGTCTTTACTTTTAAAGAATAATACAAGGCATGAGAAATAATGGAAAGTAGAAAAGGGACAATACTTTTCTTAATAGCATGTTTATGGAAGCCAAAACCTAAAAACACTATGAATACTCATGCATTTTGCTTACATAATATAATAACAATAAAACTCGGTAAGAAAACACAAGGTACAACATGTAGTTCACCATTGGACACCTGGCCACTGGGAAAGGGCTGCTGGGAGGAGCTCCTGTGGAAGTAGTGGGCTCTCACTGAGGCTCCTGAAGGGAGACCAAGGAAGGATAAGGTGTCTGGGTTCCCCCAACCCTTAGCAGCTGCCCTAATTAACTTAGCAGTTGTGCCCCTCACACTGGAGTTCATTGTATCCTTCCAGAGTTTTCCTCCAAAGCAGTTTCCCTGCAGGTGTCCCAGGTTATGCAGTTTATGATATATTAGGTGGGTGGGGCCAAGAGATCCCCCCATCTTGGTGTACTCAAATGATGTGGGCAGCAGCCCCCTGCCATGTCTGGGAAGACTTTCATTTCTTTGAGAAAGTCAGAATCCAAAAATAATGGCCTCAAAAGAACGGCAACAAAAGTAAATGATCTTGCTTTGCCCCTGGAATTTTAAAGCATTCCACACTCTTAATTCAGCTTTATCAAATCCAATGTTGTGAGGGAGGGTAACTCCTCTCTTTACAGAAACATTCTCAGAAAGTCCTAACAACCTAACTACTTCTCCATAAAGGCAGGGGTTAAAGTCCAGTCTCTAGTTTCTATATTAGTGCAGATTTTTTTTTTTTTTTGGATCTGCACAGGGCCCTGTAGGTACTGAGAACAAGGTCTAGGTAGGGCATACACACCAATGTGGAAGAAATAGAATTCTATTTTTTTTTAGTTAATGGAATTTAATTTCTCTCTCATGACATGCCCCAGTTCCACTGGATGACGAGAAGTTCATTTTAATCAATTCACAGAATCCTCATCCACTTGGGCTTTTTTGGTCCATTTGCCCAAGGACTAACAGACTAACATGAGGGCATAGGTGGTCCTGGCCCTTTGGCATCTGGTTACACCAGCCTCCGCCTCCAAGGGTGAGCTGGGACCCATCAGCAAACCCAACCAGATTCTGGCTCGGTGGCCTCGCTGCCGTCTCGTGAGGTCTCCTTCTCCCTTTCTTGGGGACTTCTGAATCCATTTTGGGGTGCTAGGTGCAGAGGCATTGAGCTGCTTTCTCACATCCTTCTGCAACTTCAAGGAAACTTCTAGGGTCTCAGGTCCATTCTCTTCCCTGCATCGCATGAAGCAATTTTTAATCTGGTTTTCCAGTGCCAAGTGGGGCACAGAGATTTCTCTATGATGTTTGCTGATGTCACAGGCTCCACTCAGTAAGGAAAGCCCACAGCTTCTGAGTCCTCAAATCATCTGGAGACTGGGAGTTTGGGGTTTATGCCCCACTCACCAGTATCTGTAAAAGAGAATCCACGTTATCCCTTTTCAGAAATACATTAACTTAATGGATAGTACATAGCAGGTGTCCTAAGAATTCTAAAAAAAAATGTAAACCCTCTGGTGCAAAGAAAACTGACTTTTAATCTAATTGCTCCATTTTTTTATTATCCTGTAAGCTTTATGCTCCCAGTCCTTTAAGGCTAGACTTTTCTAAAAATTTTAAACTTTTTATTTCAAGAAAATTGTAGCTTCATATGCAGTTCTAAGAAATAATACAAAGATATTGGGTACCATTTACCCAATGATATGAGTTCTTTCCAATGACAACATCTGGCAAAATGACAGTACAATATCATGACCAGCATTTTAACATTGATGCAGTCAAGATACAGAACATTTCCATCGCCACAAGGATATCCCTCATGTCACCCTTTTATACCCTCATCCACCTTTCTTTTTTACCTCTCATCTGGTATTTAACTGCTAACAACCACTATTTTTTAATCCATTTCTATAATTTTGTCATTTCAAGAATGTAATATAAATGGAATTTTATATATATATATATATATATACACACACACATAGATGTATATATATGTGTGTGTGTGTATGTATAACCTTTTGTGATTTGCTTTTTTTCATTCAGCATGATCCTTTGGAAGTTCATCCAGATTGTTGCATGTGTTATATTATAGTTTTGTTCCTTTTTGTTCCCGAGTAATTTTTCATGCAATTTATTTACCATTCACCCTTTGCACAACATCTGGGTTGCTTCCAGTTTGGGGCTATTTTGAATATAGCTGCTATAAACATTCATGTACAGATTTTAGTGTGAACATAAATCATCATTTCTCTGGGATGACTGCCCAAGAGTGCAATTGCTGTGTTGAAAGAAAGTTGCAAGCTTAATTTCTTAAGAAACTGCCAAAATATTTTCCAGAGTGTCTTACTATTTTACAGTCCTACCAGCAACATATGAGTTATCCAGTTCCTCTGCATCTGTACCATCATTTGGTGCTGTCACTATTTTTTTTTTATTATTATAATCACGCCACTAGGAATATATCATTGTGGCTTTAATTTGCATTTCCCCAATGGCTGATGATGTAGAGCATCTCTTCGTGTGTGTATTTGCCATCTGTATGTCCTTTTACTTCTGGTAAAATATATTTTCATGCTTTTTGCACGTTTTTTAATTTGATTGTTTGTTTTACTGTTGAGTTTTGGGAATTCTTTATATGTTATAGACACTCACCCTTTGTCAGATACATGGTTTGCAAAATCCTTCTCCCAGTCTGTTGCTTATTTTTTCATCCTCCAAAAGGGTCCTTTGCAAAGCAAAACTGTTTCAATTTTTATGAAGTCCAATTTATCCATTTTTACTTTTATGGATTGTGCTTTGGTGTCAAATATAAGAATCCTTTGTCTGGCCTTAGATCCTAAAGATCTGCCCCCCCCCCCCCCTTTTTTTTAAGTTTTGAAGTTTTATGTTTTACATTTTGGTCCATGGTTCATTTTGAACTAATTTTGGGATAAGGTGTAAGGTTTAGATTGTAGTTCATTGGGTTTTTTTTTTTCTTTTTTCTTTTTGGCCTATGGCTACCTAATTGCCCAAGCACCATTTGAATTAAAAGCTATCTTTTCTCCTTTGATTGCTTTTTAATTTTTGTCAAAAATGAGTTGCTCATATTTGTGTAGGTCAATTTCTGGATTCTCTGTTCTGTTTCATTGATCTATGTGTCTATCTCTCTCCACAAACAACACAGTCTTGACTGCTGTAGCTAAATAATAAGCCTTGTAACGAGGTGGAATGACACCTCCAACTTTATTTTTTTCTTTTTCTAAATTTTTTTAGCTCTTCTAGTTCCTTTGCCTTTCCATACAATTTTAAAATAATTCTCACTATGACTACGAAAAGTCTCCCTAATATTTTGAAAGCAATTGTGTTAATTATGTGTATCAATTATGGGAAATGTGACATCTTCACATGTTGAATCTTCCAATCCATGAACACAGAATGTCTTTCCATTTATTTACATCTTATTTGATATCTTTCATCGGTTTGGGTACATTTCAGCCTACAAGTCCAACATATATTTTGTTAGATTTACTCCATAGTATTTACTTTTGAGCATTTGTATGCAGTGCTATATTTTAAATTTTTCTGCCTGTGTTTATGACTAGTGTATTCAAATACAATTGATTTTTTGTATGTTTTTTTTGTATCCAATCCAGCTACCTTATTAGTTCTATGAGTTTTTAAAAAAATTTTTTTGGCTCCTTGGAATTTTCTGTGTAGATCATGTCATCTAATAGCAACAGTTTTATTTCTTCATTTCCAATCTGTAAGCCTTGTATTTCCCTTTCTAGCCTTATTGCACTTCCAGTAATATGTTGAGTAAGAGTGGTGAGAGTGAACATCCTTGCCCTTTTCTCAGTCTTAGGAAGAAAGCACTCAATCTTTCACCATTAAGTGTAATGTTAGCTGTAGGTTTTTATATGTGCTGTTTGTTATGTTGAGGAAATTCCCTTCTATTCCTTTATTTCTCTGAGTTTTTATCATGAATGAGTGCTGAATTTTGTCAAATGCTTTTCTACATCAATTGATATGATCATGTGATTTTTCTTATTTAGCCTGTTAAACTGATTGATTTTTTTAAATTCAGTTTTATTGAGATATATTCACATACCATACAATCATCCATGATGTACAATCAACTGTTCACAGTACCGTCTTATAGTTGTGCATTCATCACCCCAATCTATTTTTGAACATTTTCCTTGCACCAGAAAGAATCAGAATAAGAATAAAAAATAAAAAATAAAAAAAGAACACCCAAATTACCCCCCCATCCCACCATATTTTTCATTTAGGTTTTGTCCCCATTTTTCTACTTATCCATCCATGCACTGGATAAAGGGAGTGCTATCCACAAGGTTTTCACAGTCACACTGTCACCCCTTGTAAGCTACATTGTTATACAATCATCTTCAAGAGCCAGGGAAACTGGATTGGAGTTTGGTAGTTTCGGGTATTTACTTCTAGCTATTTCAATATATTAAAACCTAAAAAGTGTTATCTATATAGTGCGTAAGAATGTCCACCAGAGTGACCTCTTGACTCCATTTGAAATCTCTCAGCCACTGAAGCTTTATTTCGATTCATTTTGCATCCCCCTTTTGGTCAAGAATATGTTCTCAATCCCACGATGCTGGGTCCAGGTTCATCCCCGGGAGTCATATCCTGCGTTGCCAGGGAGATTTACACTCCTGGGAGTCAGGTCCCACATAGGGGGGAGGGCAGTGAGATCACCCACCAAGATGGCTTAGTTAGATAGAGAGCCACATCTGAGCAACAAAGAGGCACTCAGGGGGAGACTCTTAGGCACAATTATAAGCAGGTTGTGCCTCTCCTTTGCAGTAACGAGCTTCATAAGGGTGAGCCCCAAGACAGAGGGCTCAGCACATCAAGCCGTCAGTCCCCAACATTTGTGAGAACATGAACTGATTGATTTTTGAATACTGGACTGAACTTTGATCCCTAGAATGAATATCATTAATTACGTTTATGTATTATGAAATTCTATTTGCTAACATTTTCAGTATGACATCTGTGTCTATATTCATGAGTAATATTGGTCTGTAATTTTCTCTTTTGTATTATTTTTGTCTGGTTTTGTTATTAGGGTAATATGGCTTCATAAAATGAGTTGAGAAGAGTGCTGTTCTCTTTTATTTTTGGGAAGAGATTTTTGTAGTATTGGTATTGATTACTCCTAAACATTTCAGTAGAATACTCCATTGAAACCACCTGAAACTGGAAATTTCTTTTTAGGAAATTTTAAAATTATGAGTTCAATTGACTTAAGTTATAAGGCTATTCAAATTACATATTTCATATTGAGTAATTTGTAGTGAATGTGCCTTTTGAGGTATTGGTCCATTTCAACTATTTTGTCAAATTTATTAGTGTAGAGATATTCAAAGTATTCTCGTATTATCCTTTTGATTCATGCAGGTGTTGTAGCAATATATACTCATTTGTATGCTAGCATTTCCAGGCTTTTCTTTTTTCTCCTTGTCAATCTTGTTAGAAGTTTGTCAATCTTATTGATCTTTTCAGAGAACCAGCTCTTTGTTTAAATGATTTTCTCCATAATTTTTTCTGTTTTCTATTTCACTGATTTTTGCTATTATCAATATAATCTCCATCCTTCTGCTTCCTTTGTATTTATTTGCTCTTCTATTTTTAGATTCTTGCAATGTTAACTTAGATTATTGATTTGAAACTTTTCCTCTTTTATAATGTAAGCACGTAGGGCTATAAATTTCCCTCCTAGCACTACTTTACTTGTGTCCCATAAATTTTGATATCTCACACTTTCATTTTCATTCAGTTTGGTGTATTTTTTAAAAAGACTTCCTCTTTGACCCATATGCTACTTAGAAATGTCTGATTTAGATTCCAACTGTTTGGTGATTTTTAGGTTATCTTTCTATTTTTGATTTCTAGTTTAATTCCATTGTTGTTGGAGAATACACTTTGTATGATTTCCATTCTTTTAGATTTGTTGAGGATTTCTGATTGCCCAGGACATGGTCTATCTCAGTGTATGGGTGCTTGACAAGACTACTCACTCTGCTGTTATTGGGTGAACTGTTCAATAAATATTAGTTCAATCTTGTTCATTGATGATGTTCTTGAGTTCTTCTATATCCTTGCTGATTGTCGGAATAGTAGTAGTTGTTCTATCAATGTTGGAAGTGTAGAAGTGTGCAACTATAATTATGAATTTGTCTATTTCTCATTTTAGTTCTATCAGTTTTTGCTTCACATATTTTTCAGCTCTGTTGTTTGGTGTATGCACATTTAGGATTGCTGTGTCTCTGGTGGATTGACCCTTTTGTCATTATAAAATGACCCTCAGTCTCTCTGGTAATTTTTCTCTGCTCTGAAGTCTACTTTCTCTAATAATTAATACAGCGACACCTGCTTTCTTTTGATTAATGTTTGCATGCTATACCTTTTTCTATCCTTTTACTTCCAATCTGCTGTGGTATCTTTACCGTTAAGGTGAGTTTCTTGTAGAGAGCACATAGTAGGGTCGTGATTTTTAATCCTCTCTGCCAATCTCTGTCTTTTAATTGGCCTATTTAGACTATTTATATTTTAATGTTACATACATATATATATACATATATTTATTATAGCATTTGTTATATGAAAAAACTTCCAAAAGTTTTCAAGTCAATAGGTTAATTAAATTGAGATCCCCATTCACTAAAAATTTGAATGCTCCTTTGTTTTGTTTGTTTGTTTATTTGCTTGCTTGCTTGCTTAACAGTTTTATTACACACCATACAATCCATCCTGAGTGTACAGTCAATGACTCGTGGTGTAATCACATAGTTATGCATTCACCATCACAATCTGTATGAGAACATTCCCATTTCTTCAGAAAAGAAAGAAAAAAAATCCCATAGCCCCCCCCTTATATGCCCCTATTATTGACATTTAGCTTTGGTATAGTGCCTTTGTTGCAATTAATGAAAGAATAATAAAATGTTACTGTTAGCTATAGACCTTAGGTTTCATTACTTGAATTTATTTTTTCCCTTATACCACCCCATTATTAAACACTTTGTAATAGTGATGTACATTTCTTCTAGTTCACGTAAAAACTTTCTTATATTTGTAAAATTAACCACCATCATTGTCTACTCTAGGTTTCGCTAAGTTATACAGTCCCAGGTTTTATCCTCTAGCTTTCCTTCTGGTGACATACACAACTCTAGTCTTCCTCTTTTAGCTATAACTCACATTCAGCTTTTAGACCGTTTATATTTAATGTGATCATTGATTATGTTAAGGTTTACATTTGCCATTTTACTTTTTGTTTTCTGTTTGTTATCTCTATTTTTTACTCTCTGATTTATTTTTCTTTCCTTCTGGTGTGGGTACTATTTTCTAATATCTTCCATTTTGCATGCATTTTTAGAATTCCATTCTTATTTATCTATTGTGTTTTTGATATATATAATCATACACATCAGTTTACTGGTGTTATCATTTTACCTGTTTGAGTGAAGTATCGCAGGCTTACTTCCCTTTATGTCCCTTTACTTTCCATGTTTATAAAATAATGTCTTCAATATTTCTTCCACATCCATTTACAGCCACATAAGGCAGTTATAATTTTTGCTTCAACCATCAAACATAATTTTGAAAACTCAACAGAAGGAGAGCCTATTACGTTTACTCATGTTTTTGTTTACCCTGTTCCTTCTTCCTTCTTCCTTTATTATGTTCCTTTTTTACAGTATCCTTTTTGTTTAGAGAACTACTTTTAGTGTTTCTTTTAGGGTAAATCTGCTGGTGACAAAGTCTCTTAGATTTTCTTCATCTGAGAGTAACTTGATTTAATCTTATTACTGAAGAATAGTTTTGCTGACCAGAGGATACTGGATAGATAATGCTTTTCTTTCAGAACTTGAAAAATATTGGGCCATTTCCTTCTGGCCTCCGTAGTTTCTGATGTGAAATCTGTTGCCATTTGAATTGTTTTTCCCCTAGAGGTAAGGTGTCATTTCTATATGTCTGATTTCAAGAATTTTTCTTTGTCTATGGTGTTTTCTCATAAATTTGATTATGATGTGACTTGGCAAGCATTTCTTTAGATTTATCTTTTTAGAAGTTTGCTCAGCTTCTTCAATCTGTAAAGCTATCTCTCTTGCCAAATTTAGGAAGTTTTGGCCACTATTTTATAAAAGTTCAAGTACTTTTCAGCACCACCCTCATTTTCTTCTCTTCCCAGATCTCTGGTGACACAAATGTTAATCTTTGGTTATAGTCCCACAGAGCCCTGAGGCTCTTTTCATTTATTTCATGTATTTTCTCTCTACTGCTCAGATTGGTTAATTCCTATTTTTCTATTTTTCACTTCACTGATGCTTTCCTCTGTCAGCTCTATTCTGCTGTTAAGCCCATACACTGCTTTTCATTTTGATTATGTGTTTTTCAGTTCACATATTTCTATTGGTTCATCTTATTATCTTCCATCACTTTGCTGAGACTTTTAATCTCTTTATTGAGAACTCCTATTTTTTCCTTGTTGTAAGACTGTTCATAATTGCTCATTGAAGCAATTTTATCATGATTACTTTAAAATCTTTGTAAGATAATTCTAACATCTCCATCACTTGAGCGTTGGCATCTATTTATTGTCCCTTTTTTTTCCATTTAATTTGAAGTCATTCTTTTTTTTTTCCTATAATGAATATTTTCTATTGGATTCTAGATGTGACAAATATTTTCTTTTGGATCCTAGACATTTTTATGTTATAAGACTCCAGATCTTATTTAAGCCTTCTGGTTTAGCTATCATTCTCTGACACTATTTCAGCAGGAGAAATGGAAAGCACTCCCTTCTTGTTGTCAGGTGGAGGTAGAAGCCCATGTTTCCCACTTAGCTTTCATTGATGCCCAAAGCAGGTGGGCACCTCATTACTAGTGGGTGCAGGTGGTAGTTCTGGATCCCCATATTCTCCCCTAACATCATCACTCCTGGGTGATGGTAAAAGTCTTGAATCTCCACTAGGTCTCTTCTGAGCCCACCCTAGTGAGGAAGAGGAGGAGCACCTCCCACCAGGTTGGGGTGGAAATCCAGGCTGCCCATGTGGTCTCCACCAACACTATGGTGGGGCTCATTACTGGCCAATGGGGACAAAAAACCAGTGGGGTTTTGGGGTGCCTTGTTAAAGCCTTGTGATGATGATGGAAGTTTATCTAGGCTCCTCACTTAGCTTTTACTGCCATGAGTGGGGGTGGGGGCTGCAGCTTTTTCTGTGGCAATTGACTGGTGTCTTTACTTCAGTTATTATCTGAAAGTTTGTTAGATAGCCAGGCTGCCATTTTCTTGGTCCATTGGTTAGAGAAAACAGGTTTTGGGGGGAGCATTTTTTGTCTCTTTCTGTTGGCATTTCCAGGTTTCTGACTTTATCTGCTCCAAGTCTCAGATATATGAGGCAAAAAGAACACCAGGGAAATTTACTGCCATGTTCTTCTTTGGGTCCTGAACTCCCTAGACAGTCTGACTTCTCTCCACCATTGAGAGTCTTCTTAAGTGTGCTTTATATATATTGTTTATAGCTTTTATTTGTACTTAATGGGAGAGATAGGAAAAAGTACATATACTTACATCTACTCCATCGTCCCAGAAATAGATTCAAAGTCTAGACTGTAAGAGTGCAACTAGCACTGCTTTTACAAATCAAAAATCTTACTTAAAAGACTGTTGTTTCTGCCATGGAGTTCACAAGCCTAGTTTGAAACCCAAAACCTGACAATTTTCTCATTTGTTCTACTATAGAATCCCTTCCATGAAACAGTAGAACACATTGCCTTGAAAGAGTATTCAGGAAGGGTTCGGAAGGCTTAGAGAAGCATGCATATTAGAATGCATTCTCATCTTTCCTCTTATGCTTTTAGATTTCTTGCATTGTGTAGTGAGGTCTAATCCATCAGAAAGTCGCATATGTATTTTCTAATATCTTCCATTTTGCATGCATATACTTATTTATAAATACATACATAAATTTGTAAACTATTTGAAACTTACGGAAGATATGTTGGAAAACAGGATCTAGGGATGTTTTCATCCAACTGACTAATCCACTTCATTTATTTAATATTTATTTAATATATTAAATATAATTTTCCTTAACCCCAGAATTAACAGAATTTTGATTTAATTATTATAATTTTCCTTATCCCCAGAATTAGATAACACCTCTCTCAAATATCAAATTCCCATATAAATTTGATATTTACTATACTGTTGATCAACTTATTACTTTTGTGCCAAAACCAAATGGAATTCCTATGCTCTGTTGTTCTCTCTACCTACCTGACAATATATTCAAAGAGATTAATCAAGCACATCGCTTTCTCCTCTTCTGCCTTTTTTTTTTTTTTTGCAGAAAACTACACCACGTTACAGATTTGTGTTGCCATGAAGTCATGCCATCATCTTCATCTCCATCTCTAGCTTCCCTACTATCACACTACCTCTCCCTCGTAAACACGTCCATTCCTTCTCCACAATGGCTATTGCGAGCACATCCCACTTTCCTGAACCTCCAGTGCCGCACCCCGCACCATCAGCAGATCATCCTTCTGCTGAATTCACTCATGCATCTCCTGCAGAAAGCTGCTTGGAACCCTCAGGTTAATCTAAGGGTTCCTATTTTGAGGTCCCATAGCACTTGTCTTAATTATTACTGTACCAAAGCTCTTCTTCATTTCTAAGAGGAACATTACCCTTTATGGTATCAGGATATATACAATAATCAATGTGATTTCCCCCAGGAAAGCAAGAAAAATAACCTGTTTTTTTTAAAAAAAATAAAATTTACAAAAAACAAGAACAAAGAAAATTTTTTAATGATGTTTGTATTTCTGGATGTCTAACTGACTCCTCAAGGGCCATAAGATCATTCACTGTACTATAAAGCCACTTGGAACAAAGGATGAACTGTTACTCAGTTTTGTCTCCCTTGTGTCTAGCACTATGCTTGATACTAGTTTATATTTAATAAACTGCTGTTGGTTAAAAAAACAACATCAATAACCTCATTCCAGAGAGATGTTGTGTAGGAAAATATCAATGCCATTGTGGATAACAAACTCTCACTTAAGAAAAATAATATTTACATTAGCTTATCTCAAGAACAAACATCATGTCCATTCCTCAGGATACTTTACATTTTTATTTTGGATTAACCCAGACTATCAGAAAGCCATCCTCCACGTTGTTATTCTTCAATGCATTATGTAATAATGCTGGTGGGAATATAGTTTTCTTTGTTAAACCATGCTCTGTTTGCAATAATCCTGCTAGCCTTCCAGTTCTCCTAAGTGGAGGCCATCCATTCTGCCACACTACACACGTTTCAGGGTGAGAAGGCAGTAGCACCTGTTTTAAAGCTTTTATTCCACCACTCTCGTTTACAAGGGGTTTCCCCTTTGATGTTTCTATTACTTAATTGTACTACTCACCTTGTTTCTGTGATTGGCTAATCTCCTGTTTATTTTTCCTCATTCATTAAAGATTTAAACATCCGGCACATGGTCTTCCTTTCCAACGTAAACACCTGTTGCATGGTCTTCCTCTCTCCCCATGCCTTTCATTAGTCTCTTGAGCATCTTGGCCCCTCATTCCCCTCTGGTCCTTAAAGCCATGGCCACACGGTGAATCTATTCATCACCTACGACTGCTCAAATTAAATCAAACCACTCTGGCCACATTCTCCTTCCCTACCAACTTTCTCACTTTTGCACCTTTCTCACCTTTGCACCTTTTTCACCTTGGCACCTTTGCACTGATTCTGTGACTATGCGAGGTCCTTCCATTTCTTAATGAGTTCATATGCCTCTCGGCCTTTCTCCCATGTGTTCCCTACTATATGCACGTCTTTCCTTATTCAGCTTAAATTCTGAGTTATATTGCTTCAACCATATCCATGCCAATACCTCAAAATCCTTTCCCCATTGTCCATCCCTCTCCCTTCCACATGGAAAATCCCTACTTTGGATCAATTCAGTTTTACATCTTCTATGCACTCATTTGCTTCTGGATCATACAAACACACACAAACACTCAGGATGATTTAATTACAAGCCCTGATAATGAGCCCGAGCTCTGCTGGACTTTTGGTTTTGTTTGGAACTCATCATCACTTCCTACCATTCTGTAAGGGTATTTCACATCTCCCCAGGCCTCTGACCTCCTCACTTTCCCATCATTCTCCACAAATGACATCACCTCCACAGAGAAAATATAAATCTTCAGATGGAAACTGAATCCCTGTCATTAAATTAATAAATGGGCCTAGCCCACACCTGTGCTGTCTTGCACAATGGAAGGGATGAATCTTTTTCTAAGTACAGCTCTTCTACCTTGCTCTGCATCAGACCACCTTCTGCCTCTTTCAAGAATTCCACGCTACCAATTATTTTCTCCAACTCCTCTGCATTTTTACCTATCCATCTTTACTAGCCATATCCTATCCACATTTAAGTATGTTTTATGTCTCTGTCCTCTTGAAAAACAAAAACAAACTCAATCAAAACTGCCTTGACCCAACAGTCCCCTGCAACTCTTGCCCAATCTCTCTCCATTTCTTTATAGCCAAACTAATTTAAATGGTTTCCATGGTTGGTCTCTCCATGTTCTCACGTGATTCATACTTCAACCTGTTGCAACTTTGCTTCTGTTTCCAGTGTTTCACTAAGATAGCTCTTCCCCAAAAGTTGCCCCATACTTTCTTGTTGCTATATCTAATGAAAATGTTTCATTCATTGTGTTATTGGTCCTCCTTGCAGACTGTTGAAAAGTGCTTCCTTATCAAAACACTCTCTCATGGTTTCCATGATACCATACTATGCTAGGTTGAATTATGTAAAAACCAAACATGTTCTTAGTACATTCTTGTAGATCTTAATACATTCCATTGTGGATCAGACTTTTTGAAGATGTTATTTTTTATTAGAGTGTGGACCAACTGAACAAGGGAGGCTTTATGAAGAGAAAGCCACTGGGAAGAGGAAGAAGTTGCAAGTCAACAGAGCCTGGAAGAGAAAGGAGAGGACATCACCATGTGTTGGGAAAGTCAAGGAACCTAAGGGTCGCCAACAGCCAGCTTGAAAATGTTAGAGACTTTGGAGAGAAAGCTTTGTCTTGCTTACATCTCAATTTTGGATTTCCCCTAGCCTTAAAACAGTCAGCCAATAAATTCCCATTGTTTAAGCCACACCACTGTATGGTAATTATCATAGCAATCTGGAAAATAAGACCAAGCTCCTCTGGTTTTCCTCTTTCCATTATGCTCATGTTTACCTGTCTTCATACCAGTTCTCTTCCTCTGCCAATCCCTGAAATGTTGGTGTTCCTCAACTTAAATTTTCCATTTGAGGCTCCCTGGTCTTCCAACTCTATTCCATAGGAATGTCTGCACCACAATTCACCTACTCCCCACGTTAAAAACCAGATATAATCATTATCCCCCCCATTACCTGCACCTAGTCACCTTTATGAGCATGTAACCCGTGCACTCACCCAGGGCTCCTACTTAGAAGGTCCCCACACTTGGTTTAATACTCTGCCATAGGCACTTTGAAATTGTTAAGAAGTTTTCAGCAAGGGGCCCCAAATTTTAATTTTGTATTGAGCCTTGCAGGCAATGTAGCCAGGCCTGCCTGCACTCTACACATCCAAAGTCTTGCCCATTCTACCTTCTAAATATCGCTTGAACCCCTCCATTCTCCCTAGTCCCTCTGCCTCTTGGATTGCCTGTCTACATGTCTTGCATAGACTGCTGCAACAACATTTAACCTGGACCCCAGTTTCTAATCTCATACCCTCAAATCTGATTCTAAGAAATAAAATAGGAGCAGGAAAATTTGAAGCTCTTTATGAGGTTAGTACACAAAATGCAAACCACAGAATCTTTTAACACTTAATTCAGCTAGGCCAAATCTTTGGCTCTGAGCTTTCGTGCACCCAATGCAAAATAACTAACTCTTCGTCACTCTTTTTGTCTGCCATTTTTGTATCCCATCTTATAAACACACTAAAATGTATTCTCTTAATGATGGGCACTTAGATGTTTTCCAATATTTGCAACTGTATAATGTTATATTAAACATCTTTATACATAGCTTCTTGTGTATTGTATACAAGAGTTTCTTCAAGTAGAACTGCTAGGTAAAAGGATTGCTCAGCTTCAACTTTACTACAGAGTGAAATTACTTTACCCAGTGGTTGGACCAATTTACATTCCCACCAATGATATGTGAGAAATAATGTGACTCATTTCCTTGCCATGTTTGGCATTATCAGGGCCAATCCGATGAATGTGCATGGTCTGCCATTTTGGTTTCATCTAACATTTCTCTGATTACTAGTGAGGATGATTAACTTGTCATATGTTTTTATGAGTATTAGAGTTATACTTCTTATATCCATTTTTCTATTGTTTTGTACTTACAGATTTGCAAAAGTTCTTTCTCTCTTAGATAATAGTGCTTTTTCAACTATATCTATGGCAAATACATTCTTGCAATTCCTTGTCTTTGCATTTGGCTGATGTCACCTTTGTTTAAATAGAATTTTAAAAACTTAACCTTGTAAAATTTATTGATCATTTTCTTCTTGGTGTTTGCTTTTTATGTCTCATTAAAACAAAGAAACAACCACCAAAAAAAAAAAAATTTTGCTGATTCAGGGTCATAGAAGTATCCTTCTAAATTACCATCTAAATATTTAAAAATTTACTTTCCATGTTTGGGCTTTAACCATATTAAGAATAAATTTCTATTTGGTTGTGATATGAAAATTTCCTATATTGAATAGCCCTTTATTTTCCCCACTGATTTATAATGCCACCATTAAAATATATCCAGCTCACATATGTACAAAGGTTCTGATTTTACTTTCTGTGTTCTGTTCCTTATCAACTTTCTGTCCCTGGACAATGCGATTTTAATTACTCTCTATAACTTGATGGAAATTTCCTCCTTGTCCTACTTTTCTTTATTTTTTCCTCTTCCTCCTCATTCTTCATATTTAGAATTGCCTTGAATATTCTTAATTTTTACGTGTGAACCAATGCTTACCTGTCAGGTTTCATTTAAATTGCCTATTAATAATTTGTTTGGAAACACATTAAATAGATAGATTAATCTAAGAACAATTGGTATCTTTATAATAGCAAATCTTCCCATTTAGCACCCCAGTATGTGTCCCCATTTACTCTGGTTTTCTATGTCCAGTAACTTTTAAAATTTTTTTTTAAATTTTATTCTAGTAATATATATACAAACTAAAATTTCCCCTTTGAACCACATTCAAATATGTAAGGTTTTTATAGCTTGGTTTTTTTCTACAAAGGTCTTGAACTAGTTTTGTTAAATATCCAAATACTACAAAGTTTTGTTGATAATGTGAATGATACCTATTATCTTATTATACTAGTTTTGTTGGTCTTACACAAACTCTATAATTAATTTTCCAATACTAAAAGTTTTGCAACTCCTTTTTCAATTTGAACATTTTAGCTTGGGTTAAAACTCTAGTGCATACTGGATGTTAAATTTATAAATTCTAAATTGCCAAATATTAAATAATAGAGATAATTTCTGACTTGGATGAAAATGCATCTAAAGTTTTTTCATTAAAGAGCTACTTTTTATAGACATTATTCTTAAACTTTTAAAAAATTGCTTTCTATCTAGTTTGCTAAGAATTTTATCATGAGTGTGCATAGAACTTCTAAATGTTTTTTCTGCATTTATTGTGATGAAAATATTGTTTCATTTAATCTATTAATGTCAGATGTCACAATGGTAAGTTTTTTGCTGTTAAACCAATATTACATTGGTGTGACAAAGTGCACCCTTCGTGCAGTATTTTCTTGAAATACTGTTACATTTGCTATTCTTTCTTCTTTTGGTAAGACTTTTGCATATGAATAAAATTGGTCTACATTTTTATTGCATTTTTCCCTGTCTAGATTTATTTTTAAGGTTACATTTGCCTCATAAAATAGGTTAGGTAATTTTCTTTCCCTTATATTCTCTGTATAGCTTGCCTTGATGTTTTATTAGAATCCATATGTAAAAATGTCTAGTCTGGTTGCCATTCATGGGAGGGATTAGAGAGAGACTAGACTATATATTGATTTCCTTTAAGAGTTATTGGCTTAATTTTTAAAATTTTTCTCGAGACAATTTTGGTAAGGTATTTTTTCTAGAAAAGTGCCTAGTCATCTACTTTTTCAAGTTTTTTGGTATAATGTTGCAAATAGCATTTTCTGGCTTTAAAATATCTCTCTGCCAGACATCATTATGCCAAATTTGTAATTCTTGATATTATTTGTATATTGCCTGGTCCAGACTTTTTTCCGGCTCATTCTGTTCAGACAATGATCCATGTAATAGTCCTCTCTGTGGACAGTTTGGGCTTATGTATTTATTATAAATTTTCTAACATGATATAACCAGTGTTCAGTACCTCTAACCTTCCCCTGAAATACAAGGACCTTAGCATATTTAACTCCTCTCCTTCTCTTCATATTCCCTATTACTATTATATAGAACTTTAGTATTTTTATGACCATTAAATAATTTCAGCAAGATTTTTAAAATCGTTTTTTCCTGTCACTCCTGTTTCTGGAATCACACATCTCATCCCTTCTGTTTACTTTGCTTTTTCCTGAAGTATACCATAGTTTGTAAAGTATATTAGTCTTAGATATCTGAATGTATCTTTATTTTGTTCTCCTTCTTGATGATAATACAGCAGCATAAAGAACTGAGATAGAGAGTGTTCTTCCCTCAGTAATTTGAAAGCTTTTACTCCATTGTCCACTCTCCTAAATTGTTGATGTTGAGGGGTCTGCTATGAGAATAACTGTCATCCTTTGATAGCTAATTTATTTTACTCATTATTAATTAACTTTTTCCTCTCTATCCAGGTATGGATTTTTATTTTAATCTTACATGGAACTCAGAGTGGACAATCAATCAAACAATTCCACCCTTTCTTCATTCTGGAAAATTCTCAGCCACTATCTTTTTAAACATTGCTTTTGTTCTACTTCGTCTGTTCTTTGTGTTCATTAATTTGATTTACGTTGGAGCTTCATAATCTGTCTTCTGCTTTTCTTAACTGCTCTTTCCTATTTTCAAAACATCTTTTGGTCTTTGTCACCCAAAAAGGTGACATGGTAGTAAACACCATAGAACTCATTCTTTTTGGAATTAGAATGTTTTGGAATTCTGATTTGTGGACAGCATGATCTCTCTCTCTCTCTCTCTCTCTCTCTCTCTCTCTCTCTCTCTCACACACACACACACACACACACACACACACACACACACATTCTTTACAACTTCCCTTTCTAGGAATGGCAGCTGGATCCATCTGCTCCAACAGCCTCTCTCCTGAGTCATATCCTATGAAGGTTCAGAGCTCTTGCTCCAAAGTCACATGAGAATACAGCTGTGGCAGTCGTCTTTATCCCACAGTCACTGTGGCAGCAGGTATCATGTTTCCATGCTTAGAAGACAGACTGAGGCAGTGTTCCATGACTTTGAAGACACACAGATTAGTGTAAGTCTTAAGTTAGTATAAATCATAGGCCCCAGTAAAATAAGGTTCCTTGATCCTTTACTCATTTATTCATTAATTTAACCAAAAGTGAAGTGCAACTATGTAGGGGCATGCTATGCCAGCGTGATCCTCAAATCCTTGGCCATGCAACACTTTCCGTCATATTTCTAGAACTTCAATAACATCCTTTTTTTTCAATTGTTGTGTGTGGCTTAAGAAAGTCACAGTGACTGAGGGAAATAGAGAACAGACAGCTATGATGCCAGTGGGGAAGTACAATGTAGAGGCTATGCACTGAAGGGCTGCATCTAACCCAGCTTGGGGTAAGGTTGAGGAGAGCTTAATGGAATCACCCAATATATTAATACCTCAGCATCAAATTTTCAGTTCCTATGTTCTTTATTAAAGATGGCAATTCTATCGCCTACCAGTCTCTGAACTTGGAAAGCAAGGAATCATCCTAAACTCCTTTCTCTGCCTCACTCTCCAAAATTGGTCAAGAATTGACATTTTTTTTACTTCCATTATATTTTTAGAATCTCATTTCTTTCTACCCCTTCTAATGACCTTGTCCTGATCCTCATTATCTTTATTAATGTGATAGTCCCCTCACAGATCATCTTGATCTGCTATTTAGGTAAGAAGTAAATCCTATTTTTTAGTGTTGTTAAAGCTCACTCTTATTTCTAATATAACGAGCTAACCCCTGTCAAGGAAGATTATCATTCTTATGTTCTTAATTTATTTAAATAACTCTTAAATAGCACTTAGTATGAGCCACGCATTGTTCTAGGCCCTTTAAAATATTTACTCATTTAATTTCTGATGAAGGTGTCATTACAGTGCTTATTTTACAGCTCAGCAAACTGAAGTCCAAAAGAAGTTAAGTGACCTTCCCAAGATCAAGCAGTTAATAACTGACCCTCTGGTTCTAGAGACTGTGGTTTTAAAACCACTACCTCTACCTCATTATAACTTTGCCTCTAGGGATAGAGCAAACAAATAATGTTGCATGTTCGTGGGTCTGTAAAGTTTTATTGGAGCACAGTTATACTCCGTCATTTGGATATTTTCTATGGCTGTGTCAAGCTACTCCAGAAAAGCTGAATAGTTTTAGCAGACATCTTATGGCCCATCAGCTAAAATATTTACTACCTGACCCTTTACAGACAAAATTTCCAACCCTGATCTAGAGTCATAGTAAAGCTTCCTCAAAGCAATCTTCTTACACAAGAATGTTTTCCAATCATTTGAATGTACATTTGCATGCATCGATGTGTGCCCCGTGTGTTTTAACCTTGGTAAGAAATTGCTGCAATGGAGAGAGGCAGAATATATTTTTGCACTTAGTCCCAACCTGATTTTACAGAATCCCAGTCATGGAATGTCAGATTTGGAAAAGTTCTTAGTGTTAGCCTTCATCCTGTGAATGGAGTACCAAGAACCAAGAGGTAAAGTTCCCAAATTCCCAAGTTAGTTGACCCAATACTAGAAACTCTCAACTCTTTCAAGCTTTGACTCAGTAGAGAGAGCATAAGAGATTCTAGAATCAATCTAAAATGGGCATTTAATACCTTATTTTGAAATTAAAGTATTCAAGGGATTAAGCAGCCAGCCTGGAAATAGTCAGTTTTGCCACATGAAGTGTGGACATGTGAATAGATAACCACTCAGAACCACTGTGCTTCACCTTCCATTTCGTGTATGCAGCCTGCTTGTTGCTGTATGTTGCAAAGATTACAAGGCTGGAAGATTCTACTTGCAGATCACTGGGACTAGTTTATAACTTCACTGAAGTGCCCCAGAGAACTATCAAATCTTTACCTCCAGTAATATTTGAAACTGTATGATCACAATTGCAAAAACCGTAAGTGAAAGACATATCCACATGTGCCCTTTCTTGATTTTTTTAATAAAAGATATTAAATTAGATGAACACAAAGAACATCAACCATGAAATACATTTGTTAGGCTGATGCAGGTTATTAGATGCGGCACACTTGGGATCCTGAGTTACCAACACAAAACTATAATTGCCACTTCCATTGTTCCATACAGGTCCATCCTTCTCACGTGTGGACAGTGGGTAAGAAACCATCCCTGAACCAACAGCACAAAGAGCCACGTTCAAAGTTAGTTTCGATAAACTTCCCGGAGGTACTCTGCCGTATTCCATTTTGAACTCCTGTGTCCCTTTAATGCTAAGGTCATTCCACCAAGATACTATCAATCACCCGACATTTCTATAGCTAAAATTTAATTTCAGTATCATGTCACATGTTTTATATTCATTACATTAACACTCTCTGTCTTCTTTGATTTATTTGTAGGTCATTATAGCATCTGTCTTCTCATCTTATTTCCTATTTATGATTAAAGGGGCTGATCCTGGATAAGTTAATCTTTCGTTCTGATAATGTCCTTGAAAGCTGTATTTAATAATCCAATGCACTAAGCATTTTTAAAGATCTTGATGGGCAAAGATGTGTAACACTTTAGTTACTAATTGTATTTATGTTGTTATTCTTTCTAAGAGCTAAGACAGTATTTCCTATGGACTTTGTGCATGTACACACCTAACTTACCGTAAAGTAACTGTACGCTGCGTTTAGTGTGTTCTGTTCTATCATTCTCTGCAGATTCCACAGAGAGGCTGGAATGGTAGTCTCCAGTGGCATTTTATTTTCCTCTGTGTACACAGTAGGCAGGTGTCATGATTAGACTTGACAGGGAAAAATCACAGGACTTGGAGCCATTGATGTGGAAAGAAGACATGGAGCAAGGAGTATGGGAAGAGGCGGGGCATGTAAAGGATAACCAGGGCTGGTGCCAGTAAGTACTGTCAGAGCTCAGGTCCACGGAAATCTGGCCACGTTCTCTCTCCCGTGTCAGGACCTGCATGTCTCTTGAAAGGGAGATGCAGGGATGGTGTGCATAGTAATATACTGACCTCTGAACGGTTTGTCTGTTCGCTTTTTATTGTAAAGACAATGATCAACGTTACTTAAAGTGTAAGTCGGTAAGCTCGGGGACACAAGATTTATATCAGGGAGACTCAAATTCAGAAGCTAAGTGACACATTGTCATTCCGCCCCCATAGGAAGTATATATATATCTCTGATGCAATTCAGATAAAGTAAAAAGTCTTTCACTCCAGAATATGTAGGATCTGCTATTTTCTGAATTACAAACACTATATTAAGCCTCCAAACTTACAAAATTTAAAACAAAATTCCTTGGGAAGATAAGGAAGAAGCCATGTAAACAGAAGTTTTATAAGAAATAAAAGGATTTTCAATTGCATTTTTAAAAGTCCTATTACTCAATATAAATATGTCTTGGAATGGTATGTATATTAAGAATCTGTCATTTGCAAACTTTTGAAAGCTTCTGGGTTTATCTAAAGAGGAAAAAATATTAGAATCATAGATTATACACAATGTATATATTTTCACCATCAAGTCTTGCACTGGAAGTCAGACTTTTCAATAGACACTAATTTCTGTAAAAATGATCATGTGAAATTTCAAAAATAGGAATTGATTTATAAAAAGAACTTCTTTTCCAAGTAAAGGTGGCCTGGGGCAAAATCATGTATTATCAAAATTAAAACCAGAAAACACAAAATGAGACATCTCTTTAGGGAAGATCTAAGCCTGCCATCAGCTTCCAAATGCAAGGCCTTTTCCCCCTAATTTCTCTTTCCACTTATACATCTGGCAAATCACCTGCTTTCTGGGAAATGATCATTATTTAATGAAATCAATTTGATTTTTTTTTTCGGAATAAACTCTGCAGTATGCAAAGGGGACCAACAAGTCATTTAGCTTCATGGTTCACAGGATCACCACCCCATAAATACATCACCCTCCCTCCCTCCCAGCCTCACCCACCCTCGTGGCCTTACCTTCCCATACGGCCTCACCCAACCTCCTGGAATCACGGAACTGCAAGGCATCACCCACCATTACAACACGACAACCCTCAGCCTCACATACCTTCACTGCATCTCATACCCTCACAGCTTCAGCTCCCATCTCACCATCCCACACCCTTACTCCATCACACACTGTCAAAACCAGTCTAATCATTTCTGTGATATTATTTTTATGACTGTATCATGAGGAAACATGTATGGAACCATTTTGCCTGCTTTCTGGGAGTTCAGATTCTTGTCCATGTGGTTTTCTGTCTTCTGGAAGGTTCCAATGAAGAAATTATGAGCTGAAACTTTAGTGTCAGCAAATACCTCAGCAGGTATTAATCAGTGGGATATTGTAGTGGCACACAGCAAGGGAGATGGGATTGACAGAAAATATCACTGAAAGGAAGAAAGCAGTTGTGTAGGGAAGATGGAGTCCCATCAACAATAAAAATTATCCAATCTGCTATATTATTCCTGCCCCCAAATGTGCCTCTCTGAATAATGCAGACTGATAATACCGCATTCATGAGTTTTATGAGTGGTCAACCCCAAGTGTACCTGATATTGCTTCTGAATGTGAGTCCCCTTCATTTCATTCCTCAAGCACCTGCTGAGATTTTTCTCCAGGTTTGCTAGTGCTAGCAAGCCCTCACACACCCTATCCCCTTGTCAATTAGTGCTACTAAGACTCCTCTGGTACCAATTCATGTAGGCGATTCTAAGCCCACATCTAGAATTTACAAGGCTAACTCTCAGATCCAACAAATGAGTTTTTCAAAATCTGACCATTATAAATATTGCTCTGCCTCAGAATTTAGGTGTCTGTCATTTATGAACCATAGTTTCTATTAGGAATCTGAAGAAGCAACCAGCAAATCTGGGGTTATAGCTACAATATTGATTTTTCTTTTAGAAGTGAGTTCTTCATACATATTTTATTTTATTTTTGTTAATGCAATTTTTTTTTTCACATAAGGAAGCATTTATTTGAGGTTTAACATGAAATCATACAAATAAAATTTGTATAAACAAATCCACACCAAGGCATAACACAGATAGCAAAGGACAAAGTAAAAACAAAGAAAACTAATTGGCAGCTATATACAGTTGGACAGTTGTGTCTTGTACACTAGAAAGTCTTTTACAAAATAATCATCTTAGATCAACAGAAGACCAATCTTCAACATCGTCCTGCAAGATGGGTTACTTTAGTATTTCCTCCTCTTTTCTCCAAGGTCCTCTTTTAGTATGGCTGGTAATTGTTTTGGTGATTGCCACCCCCTCGAGATGCCTTGCCATATGTGCTCTGCTGGCCACTGTAGTCTGTATATCCCTGTCCATATCCATAGTTCCCATAGTTATACCCAGTATAATCATATCCGCCATAGCCACTATAGTTCTGATCACAACCATAGGCACTATTGTAATTTCCGTATCCTTGATCGTAATAGTTATTAAATCCTTGGTTCCAGTTTTGGCCCTGACCTCGTCCTCGACCCCTTGTACCACCTCGTCCAGCAGCTGCAGCTCCTCTTCCTCCTTTCTGTTGTTGCTGTTGCTGCCTATATACCTCTTTGGGTTGTGCAACTTTGATTTCACACTTTCCAGAACCAATTTGATGGTATCTGCTTTCTAATAATTTCTTTACTGGCTCTTCATCTGTATATGTGATAAAACAAAATCCTCTTCTTTCATTTGTTTTTGTATCCATGGGAAGTTCAATGTTTTCGATCTCTCCAAATGCTCCAAAATATTCTTTTATTTGCTCTTCAGAAGTATCTGGGCTCAATCCACCCACAAAAACTTTTTTAGGGGGTTCTTTCCCTTTTAAAGCCTTCGCCCTTTTGGGGTCTATCAATTTGCCATCCAGTTTGTGTTCTTTCAGTTCCAAAACCTTATCAACACTAGCAGCATCTTTGAAAAGCACAAATCCAAATCCTCTTGATCTTCCAGTGACTGGATCTGTTTTAATTGTGCAGTCTACAACCTCTCCAAATCGAGACAAATATTCAGTCAGATCTTTCTTGCTTGTATCCCAGCTCAAGCCTCCAATAAACATTTTACCGTCATCCTGCTGATTCTTGCTCACGTTAATCTTGGATCCCTCTGCGAATTCCTCTATGTTGCCGTACTCGTTCATGTCCTCCATGGTGGCGGAATTGTCGGTAGGGGGGTGCTGGCGCGCAGACCGAGTCCCAGTAGCGGCGGCAGCGGAGCGTTGTATGGAGCTGGATTTAAAATGGCGGCGGAAGAGCTGTTAATGCAATTTTATTGAGATATATTCACATACCATACAATCATCCAAAGTGTACAATCAATTGTTCACGGTATCATCATATAGTTGTGCATTCATTACCACAATCAGCCCTTGAGCACTTTCATTATTCCAAGAAAAAGGAAGAAAAATAAAAATAAAAGTAAAAAAGAACACCCAAAACATCCCCTACTCCCCATCCTCCCCTATTATTCATTTACTTTTTGTTCCCATTTTTTCACTTATCCATCCGTCCACTGGATAAAGGGTGTATGAGCCACAAGGTTTCCACAATCACCCAGTCACACCATATAAGCTATATAGTTATACAGTCATCTTCAAGAATCAAGGCTACTGGGTTGCAGTTCAATAGTTTCAGATATTTCCTTCTAGCTATTCTAATACACTAAAAACTAAAAAGGGATATCAATATCGTACATAAGAATAACCTCCAGAAAGACATCTCAACTCCATGTGAAATCTCTTAACCACTGAAATTTTATTTTGTTTCATTTTCTCTTCCCCATTTTGGTCAAGAAGGCTTTCTCACCCACGATGCTGGGTTCGGGCTCATTGCCGGGAGTCATGTCTCAGGTTGCCAGGGAGATTTAAACCCCTGGGAGTAATGTCACACGTAGAGGGGAGGGCAATGAGTTTACCTGCAGAGTTAGAGAGAGAGGTCACATCTGAGCAACCAAAGATGTTCTCTGGGGGTGACTCTTAGGCACAATTATAAGTAGGCTTAGCCTCTCCTTTGCAGTAACAGGCTTCATAAGGGCAAGTCCCAAGATCAAGGGCTCAGCTTTCTGAATTGGTAGCCCCCAATGCTTGTGAGAATATCACTAATTCCCCAGGTGAAGAAGTTTAATATTTCCACATTTTTCCCCAATCTCTCAAGGGAGCTTTGCAGATGCTTTTTTATTCTCTGCCCAAACTACTCTGGGATGTAGTGGGGCTTCACAGAAACCTGTACATACCCACCAAATCTCACTTAAGTTTCCATGCAATTACGGTGTTAGAATAAACTGACCACACAAGTTAAATTACATAGTGTGCTACAGAAAATATAGATTTTGTGCCAAATAAGCATCTCTTGCTTTAGTCTTGCACAGAAGTTGAAGTTTTAAAACACCGTCAGTATCATCCTTTTCCCTTTAGTCTGATTTACGTTAGTCCTAACCAAAACAATTTTGTTCATATCTCTAATTATGATATTGATTTTAGTCTCTAATGATAAAGGCATATTTAAGATTATCAAGAAAATATCACCAAAATAAGAAAGACTTTGAAATTTGGTCCATATGTAAATTGTTAGAAAAATGTTTAAAAAATTAAACTGCTGTTATATTGAACACATAAAACTCTTTGTGTGTTCCTCTTTGAAATTTTGTTTTCATCAGAATAGGAAAAAAAATGGATTTGTGTGAAAGAGACAGTTCACACTAAACTGAATTTTTTGTGAGCTGGAATGATTCAGAGACTAGTAGGTGAAAAGTCTGAAAAAAAAAAAAAACAGCCAACATGAAACTCCCTAAGTTTTATCCTGTTGCTCTGATTTAAACATTTTCCCATCTGATGTAATGTATAAACCTTGAGCATATATGCATGCAGGCTTCCAAAGAATACTGAAGTAATTCTCTTTGCAGGGTTGAATTTCAGCCATTTACCTGAGCTGTGTCCCGACCCTAATGGTAATAACATCTTCCTGGTGCTGAAAGTGCCCCTTGAGAGCATAATTGCCACGTCTTCAATTCTCCCCCATCTACCCTACTTTGGATCTAACTTTTCTATAGGTCTTATTTCCCCTTCTATTTGCCCGCATCTACGAGGCTCCCTCCCAGATCTGGGCAAGCCAAGGCACAAACTGTGTTTCATCATTATATGGCAAACACTTGCTACACAGTCAGTTTAATGAACGAATTAACAGAAACCAGAAAGGAACTTCACTCTTCACCCACTTCCCCCCACTGATGTACTCACCCATCATAAAATTCCTATGAAGACCAAGAAAAGCTTCCCCACTTCAGGAATATCTAACCCTAAAAGTCATGATTTTGCATGACTTAAAGATAAGATAATTGAGGAAATGAATTGCCCTGGAGTGAAATTAAGAGACATCCAAATGTTTTTGACAGTAGTATAATTAGTTATATCACATTGTTTACAAAAGCGAATCATCTACAAAAAAAGAATCTAACTAGGAAAATAGCCAAATTTACTGGGACTCTCTTAAGATTAAGTGCAAAATTATAAATACAATGAGAGGCTGCTTGCTTTTTGGTACTCAACTGTATTCCCTTATTAGAAAATTACCTGTATTGAATATTTGACATGCCAGCACTCATACTTAATTAAAGAAATAAGATTTATACATGAAGGTTGATTTTTTTTTATTTCAAACAATTAAAACGTTACAAATGATTGACACAGGGTAAATAGAAATAAAATAAACCACTTTAATCATACCATTTCTCTAATACCTGCTACTTGAGAAGATAACATCCTTTTGCTTTGCTTGGTAATGATAACACCCCGATTAAGTAAAAGGAATAATATTAGTTTAGATGACTTAGAATAGCTTTGGGCACTTAAATAAATGCATTGGGGGTACACATTCCCTTAGTACATTTGTTTCTCTAATATCTAAAACTTCTCTGTTTAAATCGAAAATGGTCACAAACTGTTTCTTTTTATCTGGTAAGCAGGAAAATGACATGTAAGGCACTACCTTGGAAATGTATCAATGCATAAGTAAATAAACACTCTTATCTTCATCACTATAATAGAGAATAAACCAATATTAAGGTGCAAGGTGATATTCTCTTTGACATTTGAAAATAATCATCAAGTGTACTCGTAAATTTAATATTGTTTCCTCATACAGATTTTTTTTTAATTTTTGCAGATGGTGGTAGAAAGGACACCTTTTAAAAGATTAGCCAATCCATCTGAGTGACTCCACGATTAGCAGTGAATTAATTACTTCTCCTCATATCTGCCCCCAGTCAACTCTACTTCTGCAAACAGAAGTGTCTAAAGGTATGCTGGTTAACAAAAACAAAGAGAAAAGCTAAGACTAAACATTTAGGAATGCTTTCCCAAGTCCAAGACCTTCACAGCCAAGAGGAGGCTAAGGAGACTTGAGGATTAAATGTGATGTGGGATTCTGGATGGGATCCTGGAACAGAAAAAAAATGACACTGGGGGAATTAAGGAAATTTGAATAAACTAGGGCTTTGGTTAATAATAATGCATCAATATTGGTTCATTAATTATAAAAATGTACCATACTAATGGAAGATGTTACTAATATGGAAAATCGGGTGGATGTGTTGAGGGAGGGGTGCTGTATGGGAACTCTAATATTTTCGCAAGTTTTCTGTAAACACAATCTATTCTAAAATAAAAATTGTATTAAAATGCTTTCTCCTGCCAACTGAATTATTTTGACCCAAATGAAACACTACTACACGTAATGCTAAAATAGAATTAATCTGATTTTTTTCCATATAAATCATTAAATCTTTAAATAACTCTAGTCTTTATTTGTGAACAAGTCTTTAAAGAAGCTTTGGTTTTTTTCCCCTTCTTAACATTCAAAAGATACCTAAGAGATAAAGTTGAACTTGTGACTCAAAATATCTCCTACCTTTGATTTATAAAATGCTGTACTTCCCTCTGTTTATTTCTATATGATTAATAAAGCATTTAGGTGAATATGATTTTAAAAATTCACCAAAAATGTAAAACAATATGAGTTGCTAAGCATAAAAAAAAATGATAACCAAATTTAGGAATTATAGAAAACAGTCTTTTTCAATGGACAAATGCACTGTGGAAATATCTTACTGATAATAATATCTCATTGTATTAAATAGCTGACAAGAGGGGGAGCTGTGGCAGATCACCATATTACAGCTAAGGGAAGGGAATCCCTAGGGTGAGAAGTATCTGATTTTTCCAAGGCTATAAAGGGGCCAGAAACTTCTTTTTTATACCTTCCTAACTGAAGAACTGAAGGAATAAAAATGACAGCATTTCTGAGTCTTTTATCAATGATTTTGCAAAATAATGCATTTATGAAATCTTCCTCTCATTTCCCCATAACTATCTACCTTAAGGATGGATGATGGAAGAGGGAAAAATCAGATGCATGAAGAATCTATGATACAGAATTCTAACATTTTACCCATAAAGTCCAAAGAAGTGAAGAGTCCACATTTTTTTGTATTCAAAAAATATGCTTTCTATATAATCTAATGGAATGATGTCTATGTCCATGCACATGTGTGTGTCTATAAAAGCAAATCACAAAGAATGCAGAATCATCAGATATGTTGAGAAAGCTTCTCAGCCAAATGAATAAACCAAAGACAGTTAGTGTTTACATCCTTATTCTGTAGAGCTAGATTATCATTTATGGGTTGTTTGGATTTTTGTACCCTGCAGTAGGGAGTAGCATTCCATTAAATCTTCCCCTTCAATTTGTGAAAATGAGTTTTGATCACTATTTGAGAAAGCAAAATTTGCCCTTGTTTCAATACATTAGCATACATTATTAATCCTGAAATGGAATTTTCCCTGTTGTGATAAATTGGTGATAACAGTAGGTTCGGGTCAGCATCCTCCAGTGCGGCTGGCAGCTTGGAAAGATTTATAACAAACAGGTTGGGTCTAAGGGAAGAGTAACCTTTAAAAAATCCAACTGGGATAAACGTGAACTTCACAAGGCAAGTTGGGAAGGGTGTTTTTGCAAACGGAGAAGATCCCTGAGATGGATTTCATCACGCATGGTGACTCCCAGAGCACAGAATGGTCAGAATGTTTCGGAAAGGTACATCAAGGTGAAATGGCCCCTTTTGGACTTATTTAGAGACTGGTAGCGGAAATCGATATTCTGAACTTGTTGCACGCATGGAACTCCTGTGGATGTAGGGGAGAGTCTGAAGGCGAAAGGAAGGTGAGCTGTTCAGTGAAACCTGCAGGGCATGTGGGCCCACGAGTCCCACACTTCACAAACAGCCTGAAACAGTGCCACGTGGGAAAATGAAGCCCAGGCAAGGCGGAGCGTCCTTTTATTCTCCTCAATTTTTTAGAAGAAACTGTTTACGATTTTTCTTCATTTTAAAGTATTTAGGGTGAATTACAGCACCTCCCACACACATCTATTTGTAGCATTTGTAGGTCAGTCTAAAGACCAGGAAAGGAATTCTTTCTGGAGAGCACAGACTGCCTTCAAATGCCCGGTTACGCGTCCCAAACCCGTGCCAGTGTGTGACGCAGAGTACTCGTGGAAAGGCCAAAATGTTAAAAGACTATTGGAAAGCACACATGGTTTTTAAACAAAAAGGGCAAAGAAGCAGAATATTTCCATACCCCAGTACAAAAACACTGTGGCAAAAAGTGCTTCATTTCAATAAAACCCTCCAGGCTTAACTAACACCTCGGAGCCTGGTTAATTCACTTACCCATTCGTTCAGCCTGGGTGTCGTTGCTGGGTTCACAAGCCTCCCTAGAGAGGAGCGATTTTAATTGGTTCCTGGGTAAATAGGCTCTAGTTTACCTCCCTGTAAAGGAGGAAGAGGCGCCCAAGTTTTTGCTTTCATGAATCCCCTGCCCACTGCTCCCCACCCCGGGGGCGTTCTTGTATCTTTTAAGTCATAATGGGATATAACAAATGAACCGAACCCACTGGTGCTATGCAACTCATGCTTACACTGGTAATGATTTTAAAATGTGCGGCTGCATCTTGAAAAAGAACAGACCTTGACATAATATCCGTTATCAAACGCTGGTAATTGACACGGAGACAGGCAGCCCTATACACTGGCTTATAATGAATCTGCTCGGGTGACCCCAAGGGCTGCACTTCTGAGAAACCCACGACTTAAGTTTTGATTCTTTGTCAACTACTTCAGGAGAAATGAGTTACGAATGAGGTACTAATGAAGTATTTCATCACCTGTTTACCTTCAGTGATCAGTTGCCCTCCTTTAATTTACCAGAAACACATTTTTTGGGGGAAGCTACTGTCAGTTGGAATAGACTCTTATTTGAAGTGTTTTCTAAAGTAACACATACCGGGGGAAACTGTGGCTCTTTGGGCATTCTTCTGGTTCTGGCAGGAAAGTTATGCAGGAAGGAGATCGAAAAACCAGGGTTTTCTAAAAGAGAGGAGAAAAAAGGTTAAATATGTGTGATTTTTTCTATTCTTGGTATGTCTTACTTCTCTAATAAGGGCAATAGAGTTAATCCATCAGCGATAAACTCACATAACTGAGAATCAGTACTGAAACAAAAATGATCACATTATGTGCGATGTATTGCATTTCAGAATCCATGCCTACATTGTATAATCACAGAGGCAGTTTCACACAACAGAAGATCTGTGGTTAAACTTGGAATCAAAAAACTGGCTTCAGCTCCCAACTCTGTGTGACTTCCATAATAGTTTACCTACTTGTCTTTAATTTCCTCATCTGTAAACTGGAGGTGCAAAGGCCTTTCCCATTGGATTGCACAGAAATAATGAGACAAAAGTAGAAAATGGTTTTCCATTGTCTAGCAGTGAGTAAGGAGCCATGTCATTTTCCTTTCTCTCTCATTTTAAGAGCTATTTACATTTGATCCAATTTATTGCAAACAGATATTTGTGCTGTAGGGAATGGAAAAACAACAAATAACTATAACAAACAAATAGTTACAATATATTTTATAAAAAACAAGCTATTTCTTTTAAGAATTTTATTTCCTATTTATTTAAGCTTTAGCTATGTTTTCTCCCATCTACGTTTGATTCCACATAGAAATATTCTATTAAAATCTACAAAATCTAGTGTAATAAATCCTAATTTCTAAACCTATCATGAATTTAATGGCTTATTATTATCTAATACATAGACTCTAAACTCCACCTAGTTAGTGTAGCTCCTGCATTTTCTTCCTGTAGTGGTAAACACTAAAGTTACACTTGACAGAAACTCAACTCAAACCAATTTAAATAAAATAGAAAATATGTTGGTTCCCTTACCTAGGAAGCTCAAAGGAGCAAATCTGCCTTTGGTGTTTGGATTCAGATGCAAATGGTCCCATCTCTAGGCTCTGCTTTCCACTGTCTTGGTTCATTTTTCAGGTGGGTTCTCTACACAGGTTGGCAAAGTTTCTCAATGGCAGCTCTAGGCTAACAACATCCCTTACAGCTAGCAAGTCCACAGAGAAGAAATCATCTTTTTTTTCCAGGAAATTCTGGCAAAAGCCTTAGGGAGGTTCTGATTGCTCCGGCTGGGTCATGTGCTCATCTTTGAACCAATCACTTAGGCCAGAATGACATAGGACTTTGAACAACCAACCTAACATTATATGGCAACCCCCAAAGCTCAAAGGGAAAGAGGTCAAGCACATCAAGCACCTGAGATGGGTTTCATCCTAAAGAGGTGTGTGTTACACAGATAATTATGGAAAGGAAAACCAAAGGTGCAATGACTACAGGTTGCATAGCCCAGCATTCCTCTCTGTCAGCTCCACTCAAGTCCTTTGACTGGTTCATGAGCTCATTTTTACTTGAGGAGGACTTCTCCAGGACTGGGTGGGATGGCCGTGGCTACCTTAAGTCAGCATGCCCAGACTCTGCTTCTCTGGTGCTGTCCAGTAACTTCCATTTCTACAGTCGGTCAGATCCAGATCCTCTTCCTGGGTTCTAAAACCGAATGCCTCTTCACATGGTTGCCCTTGCACCTCTTTGATTGATGACTGGTTTGAACTCTTCAGCTGATCCGTGACCATGGTGAACCCTACTAGGTTACCTGACTTCTGCCACCTGGTTACCTGAACTGTCTGATTTCCAAGGTTCCTGCCAGGTCTGATCTCTAAGGGACCCACACACTTTCCCCAAAACTGTTCTCCGTCTTATTCTCCACTGCTGTCCTACATGAACCTGACACTCAAAACAGCCAGAAATTATTCTCTAAAATAATCTTTTCTTTCCCTAACTGGTTTTGAGTTCATTTTCTGTCACTTTCAACAAGTAATCTAAACTAATATACTCTTCTATTGCTAGGCCCATAGGTTCATTCATGCTTTTCTAAAATGTCCGCATACTTTCAGACAATTGAACTCTTCAGTTCTTAAGAACCACAGTACTATGACAAAATGGAAATTGCTGTGGATTTAATGTTAGAAGGTCCATGTTCAAGGACCAGCCCCGTCACTTCTATCCAGGTAATTCACATCACTTAGAAAACCTATGTATCACTAAGATGGGATGCCATCCTCCATGGGTTGTTGTGAGACTCAGATAAGATGTTGCATGTCTGTCAATTGCGAATATTTCTCAAATGTATGTTTTAATTTTTACCTCATGTACTGTTTATGTTACATGCTTGACTTTTTATGATTGTTCAGTTTTTCTTCTATCAAATTAGACATTATTGGAGAGAACAGACCATGATTTATGTATGCACTGTATACATCTATCATAGCATTAGGCATATAGTAGATATTCAATAAATATCTTATGCTTCTCTGTGAAATATAATTTAAGGAGATTTGGCAATCCTTGTTCCTTGAAATTTGAATGTTGATGCTATTATCAGTATAGGCTAACCACAAATTCAAATCATATCATCTAAGCAAACTGGAATAGATGGACTCAAATTCATGGAGTAACAATTCTATTTGGTTGCATAGAACTGGCCAAAAGGAGCTTAATTCCTTCTCTTTTGAGGAAGAAGAAGAATGAGAAGGAGGGGAAGGGGAAGAAAAAGAGGAAGGAGAAAAAGGGGAACAATAAAAAGAGGCAATTGCACTATAGAAATCATTACCTAGTATGTCATTATAAAGCTATAAATTCCTTTTGAGTCTGTAATTCATTTTGGATTCAATGAATAGACTATATTTACCCAACCTTCTATCCTTCTATCATGGGAAGTAAAGAAAATCAATGTGAGGAGTCAGAAGAGAGAGAGCACAAAGATAATGGCATTTGGGGGACACAATACATTCAAACTGGCACATTCCACCCCCTGGACCCCAAAATGACATTATCTTTCCAAATACAAAATACATTCATTCCACAATACCACAAAAACTTAAATCATTTCAGTAACAAAAGTTAAGTACAAAATCCCATCAAAATCAATTATAGGCATGGCCAGTCCTAAGGCATAATTTTCTTTAGCTGTGGATCTGTGAACTTAGAACAAGTTATATGCTTCCAATATACAAAGGAGAGACATTCATAGGATAAACATTTCCATTGCCATAAGGAGAAACAGTAAGAAAAACAGGGTTAACAGGAGCAAAACAGTTCCTAAAACCCTCAGGACAAACTCCATTAGATTTCAAAGTCTGAGAGTCACTAACAAAACAACATTGCATCCTTGGGGCTTGAGAGAGCGGGAGCCTAACCCTTCCCAAGGGCCTTTTTGGCAGCTGTTTCTTCTCCAAATGCTTGGGTGAGTGCTCCAACATTTCCACACATTGGGGAGACCACCTTCTCGGCTCCACCCTCCTCAAACATCTTTCTTGTGTCTGTCTCTCTGTCTGTCTTGTGAAAGGGACATTAATGGGATTTGAAAACATGATCCCAATGAGTGAGAGTCCTCTTCCAGTTGTCCTTGAACTCCAGCTATTCCCAATCTTGTGTTCCATCGGCTATCCCAGCATCTTTATAATGAATTCCCATATCTACTTAAGATAGTTTGAGTTGGCTGCCTGTTATTTTCAACAACAATCAAGTAACCAATAAAATAAGTCCAAATTCTGATTATCGCCAAAGTTGCCACGAAAAATGAGCTCTGATAAATAGTCTAATAGTACCACCTCCAACCTATGAATCAAACAGAAACCCCACCATTTTCACCCCATGTACAAAAAACAAAATATGAGGTATGAAGTTTCATTGGATGAAAAGGAAGAGGGAGATTTTCTTTCTATGAGAGTGAAAACTTACCAAAGCAGAGAATAGGTATTTCCATGCACTAGACAACTAGCTTCTTTACTCATAGATTTTAATCATTGAGTCCAGACTCAAAGTGGTCCTCATGTCTGAATCCCAGCTCTGTGACATAACATTTTGGCTGCGTCATCAGGCACAATCACTTAATCTCTCTGTGTCTCTTTTTCCTCATTGGCGAAATGCCAATAACAGAATCTATCACATAGCTATGATGGTTCCATGCTTAAATGTACCTAACCTGCTTGGAATAGTGTCCTGTATATAGTAACATTCAATAACTATTAGCTAGAATTATTTTTATTACTGTTGTAGGGATTTTTGCGCGGTTGTTAGCATTCTACTCTTGAAAAGAGAATTGAGAGTAGTTTCAACCCATTTAAACTGCTCCTATATCATCTCAGCTCAACCTGAACATTCCTTCTCTTAGGGAACAGACTTGAAAACGCCTCCCCCACTGCCCACATACAGCTGGACTTGTATCAATAGCATCTGTTAATTTTGCTGTTGCTGTCTGTTGTCCTATCTCTTCTATATCCTTAGTCCTGAAAAATGATGTGGACGTTCCAAACCTAATGTGCTGCATCATCATCTATCACCAAGCAAATTAAAATTTTCTGTAAATTAAAATATTATGTATTTTCACATTAAAATATAATTAAATTAATGAAATACAATGTGCATTTAATTAATTAAAATATGATGTAGTATGACTTACTAAAAAATAAACATGGATTGGTATCTACAGGGAGATTTCCTTCAAAGCAAAATGAAACAAAGTTAAAAAGTAGTTTCTTACTTCTTCGTATATGGCCTCAAGTTTTAATCAATGGAAGGTCCCATTCTGTAAGCAGTTCAACTAGTGACTGCGTGTTTACTTATCAATCCATCTTCATATTGATCAATCTATCAAGCTCCCAATTGATTTATCATTTCTTGTCATTGCTAGCTGACCACATATTGTATCTGACCCTGTCTTCAAACTGTTTATCAAGGCCAACAAGGGTTTGGAACTATTGTGAAGATTCTGTTAGATTGCTTATTTTACTAGTTGTAAACTAGTAAATAACATTTAAATAACAGTAAAATAACATTTCTGGTAAAAGACGTGGGTGTGGTGGAACTCTGACTGTACTTAAGGTGAAAATAAATTTTAGGGCCTGTCTGCAGATTTCATTTAATTATACTACTGCTTTCATCAGGAACATGGGAATTAGGTGTTGACTGGAGAATCTGAATCACAAAGAATGACCTCTAAATAAAAGAGCCTTTCAAAACTCTAATTTGATGTCTGGGTTGAAAGATTCTAAAAATAGAATACAATAAAAATTCTGCTCTTTCAGGGGAAATATTAAAATACCATCAACTTGCTGGCAAGAGAACTTTTTAAAATATCATGCCAATAAGACAGCTCTTAGATTTATCTAAAAAAATAATAAAAGTGTGTTTTCTCTAAAAGTAAACATCTAATGTTTTAAAAATAATTTTCTTTGTCAAGTGAACTTGCAGCCTTCTTTCTATATGCTTATGCTTAAGGGTGATTTAGAAACTTCACTCTTATAACCATTTTTTACTTCTCTTTAGATTCTACAGGGAATTACTCTCTAAAGAAATAAGTACAGATTATGGTTTGAAAATGCAATGGTGACGTTTTAAACTTAGGTTTTAAAAATTAATTTATTTTTGCCTTATGTCATGGCATGCTGTATAATATCTTTCCCTAATTTATATGAAGTAGAAACATTAGCTTGATTTTCATTATGCACACGTATCTTCTTCATCCATAGGTAGGGTTGTCAATTGCTAAAGAGAGAAGACAATTTTTCTTTTCTCCTTTCTAAACTTCTGTCTAATATCCTATGTGGTATAGAATTCTATTCTTAAACTTTCCGAAATTCGTTTCCAACCCTTATCTGATAATGGAGAAAATGATACTCGTTTATTTATAACATTTATTTGTCATTGATTTGATGCCTCTAACTTCTTGAGAGGTAAGTCCAGAATTCAGTATGAATTTTTGCCCTGTGAACTATATTATGGAAACTCTAGAAGACAATGAAAATCAAGTGACTTTACAGAACAGAATTCCATGCTGGTTCATGGTTACCCTTTGGAAGAAGCTAAACGAGATGGAAAGACTGGACCTTTTTAAATTGACCATTCCTGCAATTCATTGCTTCTATTCTTTCATGAAGAAATCTACCATCACCACCAAGAGTGAGGCTCACCAAACACCCCTTATATGAAGAAAAGAAAAATCATCAGGGTTATTTTCCTCCTAACCATTTCAATGTGATTTTTAAATTACTATTATTCTCCAGAATAAAGAAAAATTATTATGAATAAAAATCTTTTAATTCATATGCTGAGAAATAGTTCAGCAAGAATTACACTTTAAACTCCTAGATACAGTTTGTTTTTGATGACATTCTTGCAAAAGAACTACTTTAACCCTATCTTAAACAATTTTACCACCTAAAGGGATACCACATATTCTTTCTCACATCTACTGGGTAAATAGTTCATTCATAAATTTAAAAATAAAAAAAGATTCTAAAAAGTACTGGATTCATAGTTATGAGATGTGGATTCTGCCAGTTTCACCTCTATGTCCTAAAATTTCAACTCTTTGGGTCTCATATTTCTTACCCCATCCCACCAAATGAGGGTGGACTAGATGCATGATTGTCAAATTTTTCAACACCTAGGATTCTTTACATTATCTTCTCTTCCATAATGAAACCTATAATTTTAAGAATATTTGCACTTAAAGGTTTGCAGTTATTAATAACACACATTTACTGTTTTATTAATCAATAACAGATAGTGTCTACTATCTAGCTAACTAACCAGAGTTTCTTATTAGGATGAAATATGCATTGTTACCATCCTAAATCAATATGATTTTAGTCAGAAGAAAAAAGTACTGATATTTTAAGAAGTCTGAACTGCCTTAGCACTGATATAGTTTAGAAACCATCTTCCATCTCTGTGTTGGGAGCCACTTCATCAGGTGAGTGCTAAGATTCTTTCTAGCTCAAATATTGATGATGTTAATATCTATGCCTTCGGTTGTAGGAAGGACCACATACAGATTTTCAAGAATCTCCTCTTTTCCGTGGGTTCACTGCAGCACTCTACTAGTGAATTTCAAAAAGGAGGCAGCAATCCACACTGTGCCCTTTCCATGGAGCAAAACCATCAGAATCAATCAAATTTATTGAATGCCTCTGGGCACAAGGAACATACAAAGTTATACACAGTGCAGCATCTCTCTCTTTACAGACTATTTTGGGAAACAAGACATATCTGCATTTTTAAAAATACAACAATACAAGGAAACAAATTGTCAGGGTCAGTTACAATACACTGATTTCTAAGTGTTCTGAAGGGCCGGAGTTTGCTGAGAGTTGGAGCGAAACTAGAACCTAATGTGACCAAGGATGCTGATGATTCAACGAGGCTGACAGGAGTAGACTGCTCCAGAATGGGCATCTATTTTCAAAGGGCAGAATCAAGAAATATTTTAAGGGCTAGAAAACAAATTTTCTCTCTTTTTTTTTTTTTAACATTTTATTGTAGTTACATAGATAGATAGATAGATGGATGTGTATAGGTAGATAGATATACTTATATAGAGATAGATAGATACAGATATAGAATATAAATATGTTACATACCAATTTCCCTTTTAACCATTCCCAAGCATACAATTCAGTGGTTGTGATAACATTCACGATGTTGTGCTACCCTCACTACCATCACGCATTACCAAACTTTTCCATCACCCCAAACAACAACTCTGCATCCATTAAATCTAACTCCCCATTGCCCACCCCCACCCTTACCCCTGGTACCCAGTAATCTTCTTTCTCTCTCTATAAATTTGCATATTTTAGTTATTTCATGTAAGTGAGATCATACAAGACATGTCCTTTTGTGTCTGGCTCATTTCACTCAATGTGATATCTTCAAGGTTCATCCCTATTTTTCGCATGTATCAGAACTTCATTCCTTTTTATAACTGAATAATATTCCATTATATGCAGAGACCACATTTTGTGTATTCGTTCTTCTGCCAATGGACCCTCGGGTTGCTTCCACCTTTTGGCTATTGTGAGTAATGCATCTAGGAGCATCAGTGTACAGACACCTGCCCAAGCCCCTGCTTTCAATTCTTTGGGGTATATACCTAGAAGCAGGATTTCTAGGCTGTATAGTAATTCCATACTTAACCTTCTGAGGAACCACTAAACATTTTCCTCAGCATCTGCACCATTTTACATTCCCACCAACAAACAGTGCACGAGGGTTCCTATTTCTCCACAACATCACTAACACTTACTTTCCATTTTTAAAATAATAGCCATTCTGGTGCGTATGAAGTCAAACAAGTTTTCTTGACTGAAGGAGCTAGAGCTAAAGCTATTTACATAGGCAGTGACAGCCAATTAGTGAAGATGCTTGTAACTCAGATTATATACAAAAGTCAAGTGAACAAAGAAAACAAGTGTCTAGATTATTAGCTTGAAAAGAAAGATAATTCTTTCTCTTTTGTGTTCATTAGGAATGTAACAGAAAGAAGAAGCTGATGAGCACAGAAAGAAAACAGTCTATGTTTTGAAGGATTTTTATCAAAGGGTCCAGCAGTTAAAGCGTTTCCTAAGAGTGGCCTCCGAGAAGCATGGAAGGAAAGTTACATGTTAACGCTGTGCTGCTATCTTTCCCAGATGTTTTCCATGTCTAGACAGCTAGTGAACATAGATGAATATCTTTAATCTTACTTAATGTAACAAAAATCTCTTTTAAATTGTCTGCCTTGATGTCCACAGTGGGTGTGACCTAAGACTGATATTCAAAGTATGTCTCAAACATTAAGAAGCTAAAATGAATGATTTTTGTGCTTTGTTTTTGTAAGTTCAGCTGATAGTTCCCTTGGTATCACGACTTTTTGAAAAGGAAAAATTAAGAAAAGGAAGTTCACCTGATTCTTTAGCCAGAGCAGAAGGCCTGGTGTCAAATGCTTTTTGACAATTTATCTTTGGTCTTTGAATTTTCCTGTGACATTAGAATAGTGCTATTTCCTATTTCCTGGCTCTCATTTGTAGCTTGAGACAAAACTGATGAATTCTAGGACAGAAAGTTATGATGGCACCCCCTACGTGTTTTTCAACCTCATCCTAATGCCAAAAAGTTCTCCATGGTTATTTAGAAAATGTAGGATTGGCACAACCCAGTCAGGACAGGAATGTGTAAGTACAAAGTCCAGATCCAACTCTACTGGTAGAAAATCAATGCCACCTCTTCAGAATGGATAGGACTTCCATCTTCATTTATGAATGCAACACTTCTCTTTGATTTAATGTAGCTAAGAAATAAAATTAAATTAAAAAGAAAAATTTCTTTCCAAGGAAAGGCAGGGCTGTGTTGGTTTGAGGGAAACTTAAGTCTGGGGAAAGAAGCAGAATGAATCACTGTTGCATCCTTGGAAACCTAGGAGAGAATTCCGGTAACTGTGTGCCTCTGAATTTCCCCTAAGAGGTGAATAACACAGACGTTTCCTTCAGGGTTTCGCTTAAAGAGATAGCAATGCATCTGATGATATGTACCCAGAGATGATACGTACTTTTGAAACATTTCCTTCATATAGAGAGCCTACTACTCTAATCTTAAAAATATCCAAGTTTAACGTAGGCATGTTAATTAACTTTTGCACTTTACAAAATGGCTTTCTATTTTCTAAGATGCTAAATGCAGCATGACTCCAAACTTCAAGCTTAAAGTGAAAAAAAAAAACTCTTTTGGATAAATCTGGATAAAGTGTCTATTAAATTAAGGCCCATCAGTGATTGCCCATTTATGTAGAGTGTGAGCTACCTTTTTTTTATGATATCATAGAATTTACCAACATGAACAAATAGACACACTGAGAAACATCAATATAACAATTCTAACCTTAAGAATTATGCCTTATAGAAATTGTGGCATTATGGGAATGACAAAGACTCCTATTTTGTACAATAGATTAGGTCAGTTCTATCCAAAGTTCCTTCTAGATAAAAGTGTCTTTATGATTGTGCAAATTGTGCACTAGATCAGGGTTTCTCAGCCTCTGCACTATGAACATTTTGGACCAGATAATTTTTCATTGGGTGTGGGGGAGGTTGTCCAGTTCATTTCAGAATGTTTAGTAGCATCTAACATCAGCTACTCTGAAGGATAACCAAAAATGTCTCCAGAGATTGCCAAATGTCCCCTGGGGACCAAAGTTGCATCCAGTTGAGAAAAGACCAAACTAGAGAAAGGGGTTTTTTTTAATGTATTTTTTTTTCTTTATTAGAGAAGTTGTGGATTTATAGAACAATCATGCATAATACAGGATCCCCATACACCACCCTAGTATTAACACCTTGCATTGGTGTGGAACATTTGTTTCAACTGATGATAGCACATTTTTATAATTGTACTATTAACTAGAGTGCATGGTTTAACTTAGGGTTCACTGTTTGTGTAGTGTAGATCCATGGATTTTTTTTTTAATTTTTATCCTATTACAATATATACAATCTAACATTTCTCTTTTTGCTTCAGTGCTATTATTTATGTTCATGATGTTGTGCTACCATCACCACCATTCATTACCAAAACATTACTGTCAAAATGTGGAACACTTCACAAATTTGTGTCATCCTTGCACAGGAGCCATGCTAATCTCTGTGTCTTTCCAATTTTAGTATATGTGCTGCCGAAGTGAGCACTGGACATATATTTTAAGATTATGCATATTACGCTGCCCCTCCACCACCACCACCGTTTACAATTCAATAAAGATTGTTAGGGCATCATCCAAGTTGGGGTGAAAATGTGTTGGACTTAAATTATATCTGAAACAACTTCAGTAGAATTAAGAACAATTAAGCTTTATTTTTGGTTATTTATTATATCCTGAAGACTTAATGATATTGTAATGCTTTCTAAAGTCTCTTTTGATATTTACTGTTTTTATTAATGTTTTTATACATGATCCTTAAAAGAACTAAAATCACATAAATCCCTCAGGTTTTATCAGTTGTGTTCTGAATCACTCTTAGAATGTTTTCACTTTGAAAGACTGATTTATAGCATATGAATTACATTCTGCTTTGTAAACAAGTATATATGCTTCTCTTTAGCTGTTTTGAGACAGGTAATTAAGTTGTCAAAATTACTTAGCAGTCATTACCGCCATTTGCAGCAACAATTTAAGATCATCCAGAAAGAATGAGGAAATATTTTTTTAGAAGTTTTTTGGGGTGGGGGGAGGGGCACAACCACTGTCCGTGGTAAGCATCTTCTGATATTACTTTATTTACCACAGTCTAAAACCGTGGAACAGAGCTCGCACTGCACTTGGGCAATCGATAAAAAGGTCTGTGTGTGGTCAAGACAGCTGCGACTCTTTTTGTTCAAAACAATGCTGATTTGAGTCATCAGCATTGACTTCTAGTAGGGATTTTAAGCAAATGTTGCTTTCTACCATTTAAACAGAGGGAAAGGGAAAAAATAGAACTACTGCTATGAGTATTTGGGGTGGGCTTAGTTCCTAAATCTCGCTGTCAGAATTCTCACACTGCCCTCCAGCATCACAGTCTTGGGAGGAAGTTCTTAAAATCCAGACCATTCTCTCCTGACATCTCTACTGCAATGGCTTCACCAACAATCTCCCCCTAAACACTTCATAGAGTCATTTTAAAAAATACAATTGACTATAAGAAAGCTCTGGAGTGCATTTCACTGAAACTACACATGCAAAAGGTCTTATTCCAGAATTTATGCTTAATGGTTGTATTACGTCACTTTCTGGTTTTATGACATTAAGGAATTCTAAACTGCAAATGCGTTATGAATATACAAACACAGTCCTTATTCTAATCCCCGTAATGTTAAAATGTTGTGAGAGCTCAGAGGAAAGTGTATATAAACCTAGGGTAGTATTGTTGTTAATTGAATAATTAAATAAATAAGACATTTTATGCCCAGCACATAGGTTATAAAAGGCCCTCAGTAACTGCTGAATGAGACATTCGTAAGTCTGACATTGGTTGTTTTTATTCCGGAGCCTAAGCATTTTTGTGATTCTGCCACTGAGTCACTCCATAACTTGTTAATCTTTGCCAAAAGAATTCCCTCTACTTCTCTTCTGATTTGGGTTCTGTTTTCTTGATCCCATAACTTTCTCTCTTTAGGACTGCTTTTCAGTTTAGGGGAAGACATTTTCCAGAGCTCCATGGGAAATGGTACTCAGCAGGTCAATTTTTTGAGAATTCATGTGTCTACAAATGTCTTTATTACACTCATTGTTGATTTGTGGTTGAGTAGGTATAAAATCCTAAATTCCCTGATCACTCTGAAGGTTTTGTTCCATTGTGTTCTAGCTTGCTGCACTGCTGTTGAAAAGTCCAGTGCCATTCTAGTAGCTTCTTTTTATGGGATCTGTTTTTTATCTGTGGAAAATTTTAGATTATATAACTCTTAGTTCATTCCTAAGAGCCCCCCATGTTTTTAACTCATCACTAGTCATATACAAACTAACATAAAACTTCTGTCTGCTTCTTGTTTGTAAAATTTATAACACAATGTAATGAAAATTGCATTTAAAAAGTAAACTGAAATTTTGTGCCGTGATATGATTATCATTATTTTTCAGTTGAACAAAAGTATTAACAAGATGTGTGACCTTATCCCAATCAACTAGAGGAATTTTTAGTGACCTGTTAATCCCAAATCTAATAGTCTTCAATTAGTTCTTCTTCTCTTAAACTTTTCTTCAGCTTTAGATTCACCATTCCTGCAGCATTCAAATATTCTCCTATTTTGTTTTCCACAGTAGCCTAGTTCTCCCCTTCTCCCTCAATTACTTATGGCCTTCTCTTCTTATCCCTGTTCCTAAATCTGGTTATGTCTTTGGATTCTGCTCTGGTAGTTCTCCTGTGTTTTGTTATATTCATACAGTAAGAGGTGTCATTTAAGTTTAGGACATAAAATGTCACTATTACAATTGTTACTTCCAAAATTTATCTTTGGTCCCATATCCATCAGTATTGTCTTCAGTGTAGGATACTGGAAAAAAAAAGCTGAACCCAAATCCTAAAGCAGAGGTTGGCAAACTTTTTCTGTTAAAGGCCAGATGACAAATATTTTAGACTTTGCAGAATATACTGTCTCTCTCACAAATATGCAACCCTGCTATTTTATTGCAGACACAGCCACAGTCATACATTAAAAAAATGAGGGTGGCTGTGTTATGATAAAACTTTATTCACAAAACAAGCAGTGACCCCTATATTGCCAAAGGATTGTAGTTTGCCAACCCCTGGTCTAGAGACTTGGGCTGTATCTTGAATTTTCCACTAAGTAGCTGTTTGACCTTAGGAGAATCATTTAACTTCTTTGGGCCTCAGTATTATAAAACTCTTGCCCCAAATTTTCTCCCTCTCATTCCCTACCTTTTGGGTCTCCTGACCTCCTGTTCATTTTTTACACCCAGCTCAAGTATCACCTCTTCTGTGGAGCCTTCCTTTGTTCATAAATTCAAGCCTAAGTCTTACATACCAATTATATACCACGCATTTGAATTCCCTCCCTAGTCAGAAGTGACTACCCTATTCTTTTATTCCCACTGGGGTATAATTCCTAGTGTTACATTATAATTGTGGTTTACATGGATATCCTCACCTCTCAACTGTGAGCTTATTCCTTAAAGCCACTAGGTCTTTTGCAGTATCTGCAACGTCATTTGTTCTCAGGAGTCGCTTGTTAAATACTTGTGTAATATAAGTGCCTTCATGTTCTTTAAGTTGTCTTTTGGCTAAAAAATAAATTTGATTACTCTAATTATCCATGTTTTAAACAAAACTCATCCTTTTTCTTCTCAAATACATTTCTCCTCTTGTTAATAACATCCTCAGCCATAAGCACCCAGGTCTCAAAATTAAATCCATCTGCACTGTGGTTTAAAGAGTAGAATTTGAGTCAGATAGATGTGAACTGGAGGCCTTGCTTTGCCACCTGACACAGTGTGGGACTGCAGGTGAGTTATTAATCTCTCAGGCCTCAATTTCATCAATTGCAAAAAGGGGATGAAAACATTCTGTGCAACATGTGTTTATGTGAACATTAGATAAATCTTGTATTTTAAATGTGCAGCTGACACTTTACAAATAGTTCCTTTTAATCTGTTACACTCATTCTACCTTCCCTAGTTACATGATCTTTACCAAACTTACTACTAAAACTCATTTTTTCCTTAAACTTTTATGAGTTAGTCATTCTACTTGATGTCCTTTGTCCTTAACACTGACATGCCTGGGAAAATTCAATGTGAGTTAATTCCTTTTGGAAACATATAGTCTATACTCTAGCACAATACATTAAAATAAATTATATATCTTATAATTAGCTTACAATCAAATGAAATATTTAATTGTCTACAACCTTCTTTTTTTAATAACCATGTATTTTGTCTACAGAAGGGAAATATTATCTGGTTTATATATTTAGAGGTGTTAAAAAAAAAAAAAAACCAACATGCATTGGCCTACTGTATCTTAAATGCACCTAAACATTTTGCAGCCTCTGAATTTCACTTAATCTGCCTATCATTATTACTTGATAAATGGAACATTTTTTAAAGAGGAGGTTTTTGTCCCTTTTCATTCTTAATCATAAGTACGAAAATAGTCATTAATTTAATGTCTGCGTTCTCTCAGTCTTTCTGCAGAACACAGACTCCTATGCAGATTTTGTTCCAAAAGTTTGTTTGGGTCATAAATATCTATTTTCCTTGTGAAGGCTCTTCAGTTCCTGTCTGGAATAATGTATTAATTTTTAGTTTTATTTAACTTTTCATAAACATGTATTATTTTTACTACTAGATTAAAAGCTGTATATTTGATATAAAATTATTTTATTAATGTTTATATTCTCATACTACCTGGTATGAGAAATTGGGGCCCATTACAGACATTTCATTTCTTTCTCCCCTCTCAGTATTAATGTAATATAAATTATAATTAGCAAAGCTGAACAACTCTACATGAGCCCCTTTCCATAAACTAATCAAAAGAATGTTTCCTGATTTCAAATTGTGGACATGTTGGCTCTAGAGTAATATTGTTTATTTTCTTTGAGGAAAAATCAGCAAATGAAATATAGGTTTTATGAATATTCTAAATGTCTAAATCAGAGATATCCATATTCACCTACAGCATGTGATAGTATGCCTTACAAACTGGTTGAGGTTGCAATATGAAAATGTCACACAGCTCACCTTTGAAAAGATATCTCTGACTTAAAAAAATCATTATAGATATTATTTATTTTCATAATTCTTTAAGAATTAAGTTGCTAAGACTAGGTCAAAGAATTAACAGAAATACAGAAGCAAATGGTAAGTTTCTTAGGAAGTTTATCACATTTAACATAGTAATAAGTGCTGTAATAATAAAATCTCAAACATAACAAGCAGCAAACAATGAAAACTGTGTGAATTAACCTTTGTCCACCAGCTCCACCATATGGCATTGTGAGAATCTACAGTTTATATTCAAGGAGAAAATTCTTACTATATATTAAAAAAATACTCCATGGTGAATAATGTCCCATGGCTAAAAATTAATTTAAAGTTATAAGAAATTATCTATGAATAATGAATGTGAATCTTTATCTTGCTCTAAATTAAGGAGGTCTTAAGAACATAGTACTTTTCCCCTGGGAAAACAGATGTTCAGGTAAACTGAATCTTAAACCTAAACCTTTGCAGAAAATTTCACAATTTTTTTTTTCCGTTTACAATGTTGGATTAGAGTCCAAGTTTTGTTTCATTTTATCCAATATCTATTTTATACAATACTCATGTATCTCTGCATAAATCACATTATTTCAAAAATATAGGAAAATATAAAAACTTTTGGCCATCCTTCTATAAATCTCAGAAGTCTTTAAAAATTGAATTTTTTCCTCAATTTAACTTTCTACTACCACCCCGCTTTGATCTGTTGCCTTAAATCGGAGCATAGAAGTATAATTTAAATAAATAAATCCCATGAACATACTGTTGTGAGTGGCAAAATCCAAAGCCATCCAGCTTAAGGAAAAGAAGGAAGGGATTTGGGAGGAATTTAGAGTTTCCTACACAAGTGGAGGGGGTACTGAAAACAAAGTTAGGAAGAGACACACAGCTGGGTTGCTATAGTAACAGACCTTCTCTCCAGGTTGCCCTGTTTCTGCCTGGCTGCCCAGAACTGAGTTCTGGTGTCTTTGGGTTTCTCAGGTAGAACCTGTAAAAATTGGGATTGGTCTGCTTCACTCAGGTGCCTGCCCCTGAGCTTGTCAGCTGTACTGGGGCAGACTTATCATCATGTTTGCTAACAAATAACAAAAAACGGCAGTTTCTGGGCACACTGCTGTGTGATGTCAATGTAGATGGAAAAAGGATGCATCTTTAAGGTAGTGGAAATATCTAAAGTAGATGTGGCTTTCAATCCCATTGTATCTAAATTAGACATTAAATTAACCAAATGGAAATTCTATTATTATCCAGATGATTGACCATTTCCAGCCCAGCCAATTTAAGTCAAAAATTACTTCTATAGATTTTAGACCACAAGCCTAATGGAGGGTGGGAGAATTACAAATGTGGGGTGTATTTAGACACCTTTGTTTGGGCAGATCCTAGGAATAGACAGTTAAATGAAAAGAAGGGGTAGGTCATAAAGCATTTGGCTCCATCCTACTAGATGTCAAAGGAAGTGATAAGAAATATGAGAACATTCTTGACCAAAAGGTGTCATCAGAGCAGCTCACCATAGGTGCAACACAAAGTGGGGCCAGCAGGGAGGAAGCAGTTCATCCTGTGGGAGGCAGTGACTCTCAGGGATGCACAATCAAGACGTGTGTGCACTTCTTAACTTTTAATCCCAATGGCAAGCTCTTGATAACAGAAGAATTGCCCCCATCCTTTGTTGGGTATTTGCTCCATGTCAGTCCTGTGCCTGTTTTACAAGCATTGACATATTTAAGCTTTATAACACTCTTGGGACAGAAGTAGAGTCAGTTCTCGTTATTCATAGATTCCATATATGTGAATTCATCTACTTGCTAAATTGTATTTAAAACCCTACACTCAGAGGGGAGGGGCAAGATGGCGGCATAGAGAGGAGTGGAAGCTAAGTAGTCCCCCTGGAACAACTACAAAAAAACAGAAACAACTAGTAAATAATCCAGAATACCTGCGGGGGGACAAACGAGACCATCCACTCATCATACACCAATCTGAATTGGGAGGAATGCCCGAGAACACAGCATAAAATCTGTAAGGAAAACCTGCGGATCCAAGTCGTGAGACCCCCTCCCCCAGAGCCCAAGCTGCAAAGCCTCGTGGTGCCAGAGAGAAGCTCTCTCCCAGCAAGCAAACATAGCTCAGCTGAGCTCCAACTGGGGTTTTAAGTAGCGAGTGTGAACTGCTCACTACAGGTACGCATCCCCAAAAAACAGACAGAGGCTTTGGGTGATGACTGACCTGGGAGAGCCGGAGGGTCACCTTGGGCTGGGTCTGAAGGGGACTATCTGTTTCTTTTTTGGCTCAGTGGTGAAAGCCCCAGTCATTTTCAGTTTCCAGGGCTGTGAAGCGGAGGAGGGTGGAGACACCACAAGCAGAGAGGGAGACCATTGAAATGCTAATGACCTCCACCTGGGGGGTCTGTCTTCTCTAGGAGGAAAGGGGTGGGGCCCTTTCCATTCAGAACCAGACCCCAGAGCCTGGGGGAACACGGCCATACCTCCTCACACCAGTCAAGAATTATAGGCTAACAGGCACCACCTGCTGAGCAGAAAAGCACAGTGACCTGAGGCATCAAAGGGTGGAGCAATTTTCTAAGACACCCCCTCAGGGAAACCAGATACTGAATATTTCTTCCCTCTGAGACCTGAGCCTGTTCTGGTCTGGGAAAACCTGATTTGGATAACCAAGGAAACCATGCCTAGACAACGGAAAATTACAACCTACACTAAGAAAAACAAAGTTATGGCCCAGTCAAAGGAACAAACATACACTTCAACTGAGATACAGGAATTTAAACAACTAATGCTAAATCAATTCAAAAAGTTTAGAGAAGATATTGCAAAAGAGATAGAGGCTGTAAAGGAAGCACTGGGCATGTATACAGCAGAAATCAAAAGTTCAAAAAAACAATGGAAATGAAAGGCACAACACAAGAGATGAAAGACACAATGGAAACATACAACAGCAGATCTCAAGAGGCAGAAGAAAACACTCAGGAACTGGAGAACAAAACACCTGAAAGCCTACATGCAGAGGAGCAGATGGAGAAAAGAATGAAAAAATATGAGCAATGTCTCCGGAAACTCAAGGATGAAACAAAGTACAATAATGTACGTACCATTGGTGTCCCAGAAGGAGAAGAGAAGGGAAAGGGGGCAGAAGCAATAATAGAGGAAATAATTAATGAAAATTTCCCATCTCTTATGAAAGACATAAAATTACATATCCAAGAAGCACAGTGTACTCCAGACAGAAGAGATATGAATAGGCCTAAGCCAAGACATTTAATAATCAGATTATCAAATGTCAAAGACAAAGAGAATCCTGAAAGCAGCAAGAGAAAAGCAATCCATTACATACAAAGGAAGCTTCATAAGACTGTGTGCAGATCTCTCAGCAGAAACCATGGAGGCAAGAAGGAAGTGGTGTGATATATTTAAGATACTGAAGGAGAAAAACCGCCAACCAAGAATCCTGTATCCAGCAAAGCTGTCCTTCAAATATGAGGGAGAGCTCAAAATATTTTCTGACAAACAGACAATGAGAGACTTTGTGAACAAGACACCCGCCCTACAGGAAATACTAAAGGGAGCACTACAGGGTGATAGAAGACAGGAGTGCATGGTTTGGAACACAACTTTGGGAGATGGTAGCACAACGATGTAAGTACACTGAACAAAGGTAACTATGAATACGGTTGAGAGAGGAAGGTGGGGAGCATGTGAGACACCACAAGAAAGGAGGAAAGATAAAGAGTGGGACTGTGTAACTTGGTAAAATCTAGAGTATTCAACAATTGTGATAAAATGTACAAATATGTTCTTTTACGAGGGAGAACAAGCAAATGTCAGCCTTGCAAGGTGTTAAAAATGGGGAGGCATTGGGGGAGGGATGCAATCAGCATAAACTAGAGACTGTAACTAATAGAATCATTGTTTTATGCTTCCTTTAATGTAACAAAGGTGATATACCAAGGTGAATGCAGATAAGAGGGGGGGATAGGGGAGGCATGTTAGACACTTGACATTGGTGGTATTGTCTGATTCTTTATTCTACTCTGATTTAAGGCTATTTTTCCTTTTGCTGCTTCCTAGCTGTCTTTTTTTTCCTCTTTCTTTTGCCTCTCTACCTTCTTTGACTCTCCCTCCTGCCTTGTGGAAGAAATGTAGATGCTCTTATATAGATAATGGTGAAGGTGGTGAACACATAAATGTATGACCATGCAGAAAACCATCGATTATTTACTTGGGATGGAATGTATGGTGAGTGAACAAAACCATATTAAAAAAAAATGGGTTGATGACAAAACCTCGAGGGCAATATACTGAGTGAAATAAGCCAGACACATTAGGACAATTATTGCAGGGTCTCACTGACAGGAACTAATTATAATATGTAAACTCATAGACATGAAATATAAGGTACCAAGATATAGGACGAGGCTTAAGAATGGGGAGTGGTTGCTTAGTATGAGCAGAATGTTCAATTAGGATGAACTTAAATGTTTGGAAATGAACAGGGGTGTTGGTAGCAAGATGTGAGAATAACTAACAGCGCCAAATGGTGTGTGAATGAGGTGGAAAGGGGAAGCTCAGAGTCATATATGTCACCAGAAGGAAAGTTGGAGGTCAAAAGATGGAAATGTATAAAACTGAATCCTATGGTGGGCAATGTCCATGATCAACTGTACAAATACTAGAAATCACTTCATGAACCAGAACAAATGTATGACAATACAATTAGAAGTTAATAATAGAGGGGCATATAGGGAAGAACTATATACCTATTACAAACTATATACTACAGTTAGTAGTATTTCAACATTTTTTCATAAACAGTGACAAACGTACTTTATCAATACTATGAGTCAACAATTGAGGGGGGTTGGTTAGGGATAGGGAAGGATTAGAGTTTCCTTTTTTTTTTTTCATCTTTCACTTTATTTCTTGTCTGGAGTAATGGAAAGTTTCTACAAATTGAACAAAAATTAAGTGTGATGGATGCACAGCTGTATGAGGGTACCCAGGGGCAAGTGATTGTACACTTTGGATCTTTGGATAATTGTATGGTATCTGAACAATCTCAATAAAAATGAAAAAAAAAAACAAAAAACCCTACACTCAATACTCACAGACACATGAAGAGTGGCAAAAATTTTGAGTCACCCAACATGCACGTTCTCAGCTGAGGTTGAACAAGTCAACACTCTGCCTTCTGCCTTCTTGTTTGTCATATATTTTAAAAACTGTCCTTTTTGAGATCTACTTAGTGCCACTTTTGCTTTTTCACAATTTAGTACTTTTTGTGGGTGATTTTGTTGTTTCATTTCGTCCCCCAAGGTAGTGCTGAAGTGCTATCTAGTGTTCTTAAGTGCAAAAAGGATATGATATGCCTTATATGTCAGATAAGTTTCATTCAGGCATGACTTGTAGTGCTATTGGTTCTGAGTTCAGTGTTAACAATTCAACAATATTAATATATATATTAATATATATTATATTTAATATTATATATATTATATTTAATACTATTTTATATATTTTTATATATTATATATAATATAATATTTTATATAATATTTAATATAATAATATAATATATATTATATTTAATATAATAGATGTCTTTAAACAGCAGTACACATAAAACAAGGTTATGTATTGATCAGGTGAGTAAAATTTTGTGACCACAGGCTTGCACATTGAATTTCTCCTAGGAGCAGTGGTTCTTCAGTGTTCACTAACTCATTGTTTGCAGAGACTTTATAGAACATAATTACCATGAATAATGAGAATTAGCTGTATTATTATTATCCCTTTCCTAAATACTGGGAAACTGAGATATACAGCAATTAAGTAACAGTGATGGTTAATTTCATGTGTCAGCTTGCTTATATCATGTTGTCCAGTTGTTTGGTCAAGCAAGCTCTGGCCTGTTTGTTACCATGAGGGTATTTCATAGAGGGATTTGCATTTACAGTCAGTTAATTACATCAATGGCTGATTACATTATAATCAACAAGGCACATGTCTCCTCATCTAATCAATTGCAGTTGCAAAGCCAGAACTGAGTATTTCAGAAGTCAGAAAGAAGAGTTCCTGCCTCTACTTCAACCAGCCAACATTTCCTGGGGAATTCAACTTTACCTTCATTGGAGTTTCCAACTTGCGGCCTGCCCAATGCCCTATGGAATTTGGATTTGCCAATCCCCACAGTCACTGAGCCAATTCCTATAATAAATCTCTTGATGTTTCTAAATAAATGTTTTCTTTGGTGATCCCTGACACAGCATCTTACCCAAGATCACATATCAAGGAATGTTCTAAATACAGTAATCTAGTTTTTAGACCATGTAAGTAAGGATAAATTTCCCTACAAAATCAAATTAAAGTTTATAATGAAAGATAAGCTTTGCTTTCCCCAAACGTACTAAAAATGTAGTGTAGAGATACAATTGCAGTATAATTCAAATTGAAGGAGCAGATTCTAAATATCTACTATATGCCTTGTTCTGTGTCAAACACTGGACCCATGGAGACAAATACTCCTTGCACTCAAGAATTTCAATCTCCTAATTAGTTGATAGTACTAGCCACATTTCCATGCACAGAGAATCTAGCTCAAAGAATTTCACAGGAGCAGTTATTAATTATTGTTTGATAATAGAAATAACAAACCTACCTTGAGTCCCTACTATTAGTCAATTGATTTTCTTACATTATCTTACGTAATCTTCACGACAATACCATTGGCTTGGTAATATTATTCCCCTTTACAGACAGGAAAGTTGAACTATGAGAGTTTAATTTGCAAGTCCCAAGTCACAAATTAAGTGGTGGTAAATTTGGTTTTCAATTCCCTTTTTTGTTTTGTTTTACTTTGTTTCAGTTTTCAAGCTTATGCTTTTTCCATTACCCTGAATGATGCCCCTTGCAAATTAGTCAGCCTTCTTGTGTTTAGTCTTCTCAGATATTTGGTCAGCTGTCAGATAGTGCCCATGCACCAGTGAAATCTCTCTGAGAGGACTGTTATCACTGAGTATTGTAATCTATATGGCTGACTCGTGATTATATCACTCAAATACGAACTCATAAATGATTATGTTGCTCCCCAAATGCATAGAGTTATCCTGTTGAAGATTTTTTTTAAGCAGTCAATAATACTCTCTGCAGAAATATAAAGCAATGTCTTCTGGTGTTTCCATCAGAGATCTCTCTCCATCAACATTCTGTCTCCATCAACATTCTACATGATCAAACAATGAGGAAGGATAATATCCCAGAATTCACTTCGGTTGGCACTTATACAGTAAGTGGCCTCTCTGCATCATGGGGTGATTCAATCTGTTGAGAACTGTGCATGCCCGTGTATATATGCATGTCATAGGCTTATAAGCCTCTGAGTGGTTATTTAGATATCTTTGAGCATGTCTCTGCTTTGAAAAGCATTCTAGGCACTCCTTGCCAAGACTTTATCACTCTATCTTGTACCTAAGTGATCGTTCACTCACACACACAGGTTTGCAGTAGGTCTGAGCACTTAATTACAGTCCATTATCCACTTTCATCATCTTTCCTTCTGCCTGAATTAGCTCAACAATTTCCAGACATTGCTATTTTCATACAATTTTTCCTTTTCTCTGATGTCATCATTTTATCACTACATTTTGATCTTTACAACTCATCTAAGTTTTATACTTTTGGAGGACTTCATTTATAGAACTGTTTTAATTTTTCCCAACTTAAACTTAACTCTTGCTTTACCTTATATTTCTATTTCAACAAACTATTTGATAACTTTTTAAAGCTGTGTTAAAATATCAGTCCTTGAAACTAATTTGAAATGTCTCCCCAGTTCTAATTTGCATATGTTAGAAATGTGAACACTGGGCTAATGCTTTTCCTTTTTGGGAATAATAATAAACATTCCATAGCAGAAGATGCTGTATGGTTGTCAAAGAGATGCTATTAAATACTTTTCCCAGACATTAACATTGACTCCTGTTTATGGAGATTCATTTTAAACTGGGTTTTTAAATCATTCACCTATACTAATGTGCATTCCTTCCAGGGTACCACTAACCTGCTATAAAAGTATTCTACTAAATGATTCTTTGTGCAGGTTTTCTCAAGCTACCAGGTTCTTCATTTCACCCAGGGATGTTATCTTATCTAAGAATCAAACTCAGATTAGGTTGAGATGAATTTTTTTAAACAAACTTTGCTATTCCAGCATTAGCTCACCACTTTCTTTAGGATCTGTTTTGAAGTATTTGTCCTAATATACTAAGCAGCATTTTGTTTTGATTTAAACAGGATTCTAAATCTTTTCCTAGTGAATCCTAAGGATAATGTATGGTTGCTATTTTGAGACAGTGTGTTCCCACAAAGAAACAAAAATGTTAAGAATAGAGAATTATGAAATATATGTATATGCATGTGCTTACACACTGTTATTAAAAAGAGGAGTAGAGAAAGAAGAAAGATAAGAACTCATTAAAAGATACAATTTTCAAATAGGAGGTCACAAATGAAATACTAAATATTGTAGATAACATGAAACTTAAGGAATGCTGGAAGTATCCCCCACCCCCATATTACTAAATAATCTTTACAATATTATTAAGTAAAATTTCATTGAGTTTCAGAAAGCAAATTATGCTGCATTTCAAATTTTAATATTTAATTGCTAAAATATTAGCAGTTTATAGATAATCTATAGCAAAGTGAATCAATGCCCTTTTTGGCAAGTTTGAGCAAAATTCACCTATTCCTATATAGATACAGATGTAGATGTAGATTCTGTATACTCTTTTATTTTAAGTATCTATTGTCCATACTGTGTGCCCCTCACACACCCCCAATGTGGTGTCCTCCCCGCTCCCCGTCTCAAGCAGTTATTATTGTGACTGGCTTTTTTCAGAATCTCTCAGGACAAAGAGTGTTCCTCCAAGACTCATAAATTATTTTTCCAAGTCTGATTTAGCCACAAAATTCAGAGAAAACATAACCCCCAGTAAGACTTATTTTATTTTTGTCCTTTCAAGAAACACAGACCTTTCTCAGAACTTGAGCATGTGGCCTTTGTAACAATTGACCTACATCAAGGCAACGTTGACAAAATGCTTTAGTCTATAGAAAAATGTTTTCTTTAAACTGTTCTGAATTCTTCTAGTCAGCCTAATCCAGTCCAGGCTAGAACACATTGCAAATTAGGCAATATTTGTAGCATCTTTTTATCTGCCTCCCTTTCTTTATCAATCTTACTTTTCCTTTCACCCTGGCCAGCAGATGCTCCTCACGCCTGACCCATAAGGCCCGGTCAACTCCCTTATTCTGTTTAATCCACTAAGGCCTTGTGAAGCGACTAAACAGTCAGATGAACAATGTCACAACCAGAAATGAATAGTCAGGAATGCCTGAACATACTATTTTTCTGAGATAACATTTACAGATTTTTTTTTTTCCTGCTCTCAACATTATATCATTATTTTGGCTGTAATGTTATAATGAAACCAAATCTACATTCTAGGAGAAGTCTTGAGTTTCACATTTTGTGAATTTCTTCAAAGCTAAATATGTATTCTTACTCTGTTCTAATTTTTGTAAATTAATTTGGAAAAATAGGAAATGAAGAAAATGAATAAATATCCGTAGATAACTATCACATTTTGGAATAATATTTCTGTGATTTTTCTCTGTATATATCTTCACAGTCACAGAAGCTTATAGGCAATTGATGATGTATTCTTTAACCATCTTTAACCATTCTTTAACCATAAGCATACAAGGTTTACTATGCTTTCTTTATCACACACAAAGAGAGAGAAATCTGCATTCTATCCCATTCTTCCATCTGTTGAAGCTAGCTAGAGAACCATAATATTCAACTTTAAAATATCATTTTACATCTGATATGGCTGAACTGCCCACATTCTTTTTCTTCTTTACATTCCTTATTTATTCTAACTTTTTTCTAAATGCATTTAAGACCTCATCATCAGCAAACTCACCAACCCTTGTTTCCTTTATCTCATAGCTAATAATTATAGCTATTATTTTATTTGGGATTAATTAACTTCTTTGACATAATTTATTTACCCATTCAGCATCATTACATATTTTTCAATTCCTTCAAATTCACTCTTAAATTTCTTAGCAGTTTTCTGATTTTCTTCATACATGCCCAGTGTAATTCTATTTAGGAAGGTTCTTCATGGATTTTTGGATTTTATTTATTTTTGTTTGTTCTAGTTTTCAATTGCTACCATAATTGAACTCTTCTCCCACTCCTTTATCACCAAACATATTATTGATGATGTATAGCAAAATTTTAGGTTGTACATTTAGTTAGCATTCATCTGCTTTATTGAATACTCATATTTATTACTAGTTTTTGAACAATTGTGCAATTCTAAGTAATGGCAAACTTGTCCTCTTCCTATTTTATGTCTTGTTCATTACACTGACACAAATGTCCGGAACAATGTTAATTGGTTGTGTGTTACATTTGTGCATATGTCAATGGAAATTCAGATAGTACCTCGTTGTTATTTTCATAAATGCTTTTTTCTGAGATAGACTTAACATTGAGACATTTTCCACTTTGTGCTCTTTTCGCTTATATATTTATTTTGAAATTAGTAATGGGTATCAAAAGCTATCTTAGCATTCCTATGGTATAACATATTTGGTCATACTGGATGATCTTTCTAATATATGATTGTAAAAAAATTACTTGTATTTTACTTAGTTTTTTTCTTTTTTAATCACTTATGGGGAGGCAAATAGGGTAGAATGATTTAAGCCTACAGCTTTGGCTCAAAATTCATGGGTATTCCAGTTTTGCAACTGATTAGCTATGTGACCATGAGGAACATTATTGAAACTTTATGATCCTCAGTCTCTTCAGCTGTAAAATGCGAATAGTACTGTCACTATCATTGGATTGCTTAGTTCAGTGCTTGACGCTAGCCATGACTAAGTGAAAAAAGTATTGTTAGTGGTTGGAATACAGTACTTGCAAATAATAATTGGTTAATAGAAAAGTGAGATTCATAATTTTTGAGACATTTTTATTTGGCATGTTTTATGTAACATACTTATAAAATTACTTAAATATCAGATTTTTAAATTTTTTAACATTAATAATTCCCTAGAATAAATCATGAATCTCATAATAAAATGGGGAAATGCATTGCTTGATCCTAATGCTAGATAAATCTTTGAAAACCCTCTTCAGTATTTTATTGATTAAAAATAATGCCCACTTTTTAGCATATAGTAACATGTACATTTATAAAATCATTTGTACCTGTGGATTTATACCTAATCGTCATTGAATTTGCATTTGTCTGTAGTTAATTTTCTAACAACTATTATTTTGGGGGTGAGTAATTTCTTTATGAAAACAAAAGTGAACTTTTTGCATTTGCTAACATGTTTATTATGATTATCTCTTATCGCTTTCCTAATTTACTTATTTCTCATTGTTGTATTTATTATATCCTTCCTTCTGATTTTCCTGGTTTTATATCAATGTCTCTTATCTGACTTTCTGAATGAATGGTCAAGTCATACTTTTTTTAAATATATATAATGTGACATTAAATACAAGTCATCCTGTGAATGTGGCTTTTACTAACTTCCACACATTGCTATAAGCAGTCAATTATTTAGCATTTTCAAAATAGTCTACATTTTTATTATTTTCTTTTCTTGACCCAACAAATGTTAAAGTGCTTTCTGTTTGTTTGTTTTAAACTTTCAAATAATTGAAGACAAGTTTTTCTTATTAATTTTTTGGAATTTTATATGAATTGTAATTAAAAATATAACATTTTGCATTTTAAGATTTGAGGTGTATAGAATTTATTTTAGGTTTTGAATCTATCTGTAGGATTCTGGCAGAGGCTCACTGGCAATCCGCAACTCAATGTCTGCCTCCTCCTCACAGCCATCTTGCCCTCTCCATGTGCATCACTCATCTGTGTCTCTCTCTAAATTTCCTCTCCTTATAAGGACTCTAGTCATATCAGATTAGGACATACTTTAATCCAGTTTGGCCTCACCTTAAGTAAAAACATCTTCAAAGACCCTATTTACAAATGGATTCATATCTCCAAGGCCTGGAATTAGGACTTGAATGTAGCTTTTCAGAGAACATGATTCAGTCCATAAGAAACCATAATCCATAACAAACACCAAGCAATACAGAGAAATTTTCATCACCGCAGAACGTTCTCTAGTGCCCCTTCCCAATAAACCCATTTTGCTAACCAGCCACTTTTACAACTTGTTTTCCACTAGTTGAAGAGGCAAATGAAGAAGAACTATCAGGAGATGACTCATCAGCAAACTATGGAGTACCAGAAGCTGATGGATGAGGGTCAACAGACTTGGCATGGTGGAGAAAGCCTAAATTTAATTTCCTATAGAGAAGGAGTAAAAACAAAATCAAAACAAGCAAAAAGAGTAAACTGGTTTGCATCAGTAAAGTCCAGAAAGTCTCAGGAATCGGAGGTACCAGGTACCTCTGGAGGTACGGGTGAAGAGGAGGAAGAGAAGGCTGGAAGTGGGAGGATGGAGTTAGTGTGTATGAGAAGCACTTACACCTACATGCCCATCACAAAGTGCAGCCATGGCTACCCACTCCTCCCCTGTAGCAGGCAACAGGAGGTTTGCTCTTTCTAGAAGTTGCATCAGAGTGATGCAGATGGGGACAACAGGTACAGAGAAGGCCTAGGGCTGAGAACAATGAGGTTAAGTGACAGCCTAGATACTCAGTAAAACCCCTTTCCCTTCAGTGCCTTTCCCTTGGTAGGTTCTCACCATGTGGGTAACGAGACTTCCAGCATCCATACCAGAGATTGAAGGAGGCCATACTGAAAGGGACAGGGACCATGATAATCTCTGGATTAGGATGAAAGGAAGGCTCAGGTTGAAAGCCAAGCAGCAAACCTTGAAAGCAGCCAGCAGGAAGACACCGGGGTCCAAGAGGGATGTCACCAGGGACAAAAAGTAGACAATAGGTTGCCTGGTGAATTCAGACTAAAGTGACAGGAATTTCATCTAAGGGGGAGACTTAACAATAGGTACTTAGAAAGCCAAGTAAATTTCTTAAAAGCATAATTAACTCTAAGCAAATTTAAAAAAGAAAAGACAGATATTCAAAATATGCTGTGTGTCATCCATGAACAAAACTTACTGAATCAAAAGTTGTAAACACTAAGGACTAATGTACCTAAAAATTGTCATGAATTCAATAAGGAGATTGGAGTTAGGAGTGTGTATCTGTATGTGTGTGTTTGGAGTTGTAGCTGAGAGAGTGGGGAATAGAGGGGAACTTAAAATCCATACTTGAGAAATTAAGAAACAGCAGTTTATGCCTTTTATTTAAAACATGAAAAGAAATCAGCTAAAAAGGTGAAAGTGATTGCATCTGAAGAGTGGGCCTTGGGGATGGGGAAAGGAGGGGTCAGCACTGTGGTTTTGTTTCAAGTTTGTTTTTTATTGTACATGTATTGCTTTGGTTAAAAATTTTAAAAATAATTTAATTAGATAGAAAAACAGAATTCGTGCATCATAATGAGATTTTACCACCTATGTTTAACTTAACCTATTCTTGTGTCTTTCCTGTTTGTATCTGCAGAGTCTATCAAAGTGCCTAGCATCTAGGCTTTCAATTAGTACTTTGAACTGAATATGTAAGGCTAATTAATATAAAATGAGCCTTCTTTTTATAAAAAGTAAAAAGGGTATAAATTGCAGAACACTGAAGTATTCAAATAGCGTAATTGTGTTGGCAAGAGAGTTAGTCCTAATGTCAGACTTTGTTTAAAATCCATCTCTTCCACTTACCATCTGTGTGATATTGTGGAAGATTCTTAAACCTCTAACATCATCATTTTCTCATTCTTAAGTGGTAATTACTAAAGATCACTTATGGGGTTGCTGTGGAGATTAAAGAAATTACATATACCACAATTTGTGGCACCTATACAGTATGCACTAAATAAATGTCAGTTTCCCTTTTTGGAACATCGATAAATGCTTTAATGGCTTCAGTGAAAAAATATGCATAGAGTTATGTTTCCTTGATGAATTAATTTATAGAAAGGAAGGAAAGAATCAACTGGGTGATGTAATATAGCAAATAACACTGTGCAGAGTCAAGGCTAAGACTATAAGGGAATACATGTCAGTCCATGGAAACAGACACATAAATACTTCCACCAATTCTGTAACAACTCTGGTTGTGGGCCCAACAGAAACTCAGAATTTAACTTGAAGAGTTTAATACCAGAACGGTATCTCTCTTGACACATTTATCAAGACCAGAACTTCTCTCAGATTCCCTTGGAGAGTCAAATCAGCCTTATCAAATAAAAAATGAACCAAAGAATCAGATGGATCTCAGATGTTCTAAAACCAGGATTTATTGAGTTTCTCTGCCTCTGAGGTTTGACTGTACCCACTGCAACTCCAGTTTGGCCCCTCCAATCTCAGAGCTATTACAGGCTTCAAAGAGAGTCCTATACAAGAAGGAAACACATAGTTCTGCTGTTGGAATACAAAACATTCCTTAAAGATGTCTCCTATCAATTACAACTCAAGTGTTGATTACAAAGAGAAACAATCTCCCATTCAAGACTACTTAAATCCGGTTTAGTTTAATATATTCATCTAATCTAGGTTAACTCTCCAAAGGTCTTTAGCATGGCGTGCTGGCATCCCCTCCACCAACCCCCACCCCAAACTCTGAAAGGAACATATACGATATTGGACAATACACAATGGAACAAGCCGAAAGACCGAAACAAATGGCTGTTGTGATGGGGAAGTAGGGAGATTCTTGATCGAGGCTAAAGGTCTAGAAAGAATGCAGTCAACAGAAGATTGCAACAAGAGAGCATTGTCTCCTCCAAAAACTGTACTTTGTTTATTAGGGAGAAAAATCAAAAGCATTGTAGAAATTGCTCTAATTTCCCATAACACAAATGTTATAAAACTAAGAATAGCTGAATGAAATGGCAACTGATACAGCAAACAATTCTAGATTGATGAAGTCTAGTCCTGGTGAACAGTTATTTAATTACATTCAACACATAGTTTTTATTGTCCTCATTCTTTGTTATTCTGACATTTACATTTCCCACACTCTTTCAGTCTGGAAAGAGTAGAACCTCTGAATAATAAAAATAATCTTCCGTAGGTGAAAGTAACAGTGAAGCGAGGCAGTTTGATCATTTTTAGCTAAGACAATATAGGAAAGCATCAGAAAGACCTCTTGTTTTTTTCCCAGTGTGATTGTATTAGCAGTATTCCCAGTCGATTACCAGCTGTGATAAGAACCTGCAGCTGTTCATTAGGGGAGTGGGTATTTTTATATCTGTGTGTAGGTGTGGAAGGACTCGGGAAGAAATGAGGTGGGTGCAGGAGATAAAAGGAAAGGTGGGAAGAGGTAGCAAGCTCCATTTGCATTCTTGACCTATATAAATTTCCTGTTTTGGGATTCAATGGGGACACATAACTACCTGTTCTGAAAGTTGCACAAAAAGAGCATCTGTTCTGTTCTATAGGTGAGAAAATCTTTGTATAGACTAAATATAGAAACACACAGGCAGCAGTTAAGCTGGCACATATTTGTTCCTTTTCAAGTTAAAGGAAAAGCACCTTTTAAGTCAATGAAACTATTTTCTATATATGACTTTCCTAATCCTAAAAAGAGTTTCACTATCATATAAGTTAGTTTCTTCTTTCAAGTAGGTATGAGAATAATTCATTTTTCCCAGCTCTGTATCATGACTTAATTTGGATATATTATGAGGCAAAAAAAAAAAAAAAAAAATCCCCAAGATAAGAGTGAATCTCTGGAAAAACGCAAAGGAAATAATTTTTACCAACTCTATAATTCTTTTATGCAAGAACCAATAGAAGTAGTGATTTGATTCAAGAAGTGAAGGATGTGACCATAGATTCCTCCATCTTTAGCCCAAAACAGATATTTCAAACTGGTTCAGGCTGATAGGTAGGACTTGAAAATTTCAGTACCCAACCTGGCTGGTTGTGGAGGTGATCTTGGTCACATTGCCATAAAGAAAGTAGGGGATTCAAGTTGGCCAGACCCCTACCCTCACTCTCATACGTGGGCTTCCCATGAGTGGGTGCACACATAGTCACACAGCAATTTCAAGACTGTGGTGATTTAAAAACTCTTTCCACTCCCCACGAACAAAAATAAAAACAAACAAACCTGATCCCTTTGAAGTGTCCCCAGTCAATTCATTTGTGAATTTACATGTTTTCAATGCCATATTATTTTTCCATTTTTTGAGTTTCTAACTCATTCAATGAATAATTATCACGTATACTATAGCTAAGTGTATTTCTGTGTTCTGGGATATTGCAGTGAACAAAACATACAAAATCTCTGCACAATAAAGCTTACACTCCTGTGGGGATTGGGGGAGACAGACAATATCAAATAAGCAAATAAATACATAAAATTTTAGATGGATGAAATTGATAAAAAATTAAATTAGAGTAAGGAGGAGAGTGTATGTGGTACAGGGAGTTGGTATTTTACATAGGATGGTCAGCAAAAGTCTCTCTGGATGTGACATTGAATCAAGATCTGAAGGAGGTGTGGGCGCAAGCCATGTGGAGTCTAGAAGGAGAATTTTCCTTTCCAGTGCAAAACTTGGAGCTGGAGCACAATGAGGGAGGGAGTGGGAAAATAGGAGTGATGATGCCAGAGAAGTAACCAGGGCCCAAGGGGCTCAAATCTCACTTTGAGTGAGATGAAAATCTGTAAGATATTGGTGGCTTTGGAGTGGAGGAGTGGCATCATTTGCTGACAGGATGGAAACTGAGACCAGGTAGGAGGCTGGGGACCACTGTAGAAGTTGTGGAGGTGATGAGAAATGGTCAAAATATTTTACATGTGTTGAAAGAAGAACCCAAGGAATTTGCTGGTGGATTAGAGTGGGGTGTGGGAAAAGTTCAGGGATGAGTTGTGGCCTGGCCAACTATGAGGGAAGATTGCCATTTACAAAAATGGAAAATATTGAGGGAAGAAAGGATTTGGAGGGGGTTAGTTTAGATTATGTTAACTTTGAGATGCTTCTTGGATATGCAAATGGAGATGTGGAGATGTCTGTGGATATGCAAGTCTAGAGTTGAGGGGAGCAAAGCTGAAGATAGACATTTGTGAATCATCAATTTATAAGAAAGATTAAAAGTCATAAGATAAGATGAAATCATCTAGGGAGTAAGTATAGACCAGGAGGACAAGGGGTTGGAGGATTCTGATGTTGAGATACAGAAGAAACAGAGAAGGAGACAGAGAACAGATGGTGAAGTAGGAAAAGGGACATGAGGGATTGATGTCCCAGAAGACGCCTGGACAAAGGAAAAGAGAGAATTTATCTTTGCCAAATTTTGCTGATAGAATAAAATGTAGGGTAAAATAAAGACCGAAATTGACCACTGGATTTAGTAATATATGAGTCATTATGTTAAATAAAAAAGTCTATGAATATCTTCATTGTCCCTATCGGTGAAAAGAGGGGAAAACAGTTATGAGGAAAAATAAATAAAAAGAATCTCTTAGTGTAGCTGCACCAGTGCCCCTACCCAGCTACCTGACAGACTCCAGGGCAAAGAAATCTCATTTCTGCAGGCCATGCTCCCTTGTCAGAAGTGCTGTTGGCAACTTGAAATGATCATTTTCTTTTCCCCAAGGCCATTAGCTTATTTCCCATGAACCCCTCCACGGTCTTCAATGGGAAAGACTTCTATTCAGCAAGGTTGCTGTTACAGCACACAAGAACTTCCTCATTGTCCACCAGAACACTGGGACACTGAACCCCAGAAAAACAACTTTAATGTGATGTTATCCCAAAGAAAGGAAATGATAGAGAGTATGGATCTGTATAAAGCGCACCAAACCAACCAAATAAGCAAATAATGCAAACACACATGCGGCTGGGTCTTCACACTATTAAATTAGTGAGAACTCTGTCATTAGTTGTCCATATTTAGGATGCTGTAACTGTGTGCTTTCAAAGCTGACAAAACTTAGAAAAAGAGAAAGGAAAGGAAAATATTGCACAGATGCCACATTAGTTCTGATTTTGTGAGTAGTTCTCTAATTCCGCGGCTTCAGGTTTGGGGTATAAAATAACAGAACCACTGGTAGTGTTTTTACTTCAACACTTCACGGGGAAACTGCAAAGAATGGGATTTAAAATACATACAAATCCACAGATGTTGCTTTCAATGTACAGAAATTACCATTATGTTGTCTTACTTAAATCCAAAAGAGGTTCTGGCAAATGCTTTCTGCTAAATTTGTTGAATTGGAAACCAGCTCCTGGTCAGCATGATTTTCCTACTGTCTTCTGCACAATTTCATTTTATATTCCACCCACGAACATAACCAATAAAACAAGTACAGTGCAACATAAAGAAATGCATTTTTCCCCAATGCATTTAATCAAGATCGACAGTTGTATAAGTTCAGATTTGGCAGGTACAAAAATTCTATTGTTGTGCTCCCTTAGCTGGGGCACAGTGGCTCTCATTTGCCTCCAACTTGAATAATCTGGTCCCTCCAAAATTTTAACGAGGGAGTCCCATGTGCAATATCCAATGGCAGGCTTCCCCCTTCCTTTCCATATTAAACAAACAATAGGCTATTGGAAACAATGACTAGAACTAACATAGTACTGATTTAATGTCAATTATATTTAACAAGAGAGATGAAATGCTGGAGGGAGAAATATTTAAAAGGAATTTCTTCTGTCAAAGGACTATGCTCCTGGGTCTTTTCGATAGTCTTAAAATGCGTGCCCTTGTCTGCCTCAGAGCTGCTTTTTTTCTTGAACCTACTCACATAGGCAAATGTGCTAAGATCTTAAGTCTAAGGGATTCCAATCCCCTCCTCTGTCTCTTGGTCAGAAGTGATGCACAGTTGCTCTACAGGACACAGAAAGTCCAAGAAGCGTTTACACATTCCTTACAGAAATCGCTTACACTGAACCTGGAGGCAAAGAGCCCCTGTTTGGCATTAACTGAAATTAAGACCCATGATCACCGTAAGCCATTTCACCTATTAGTGCTTATTGCTACTTTAAGGATTATTGCTTTCAGTGAGGAAATAAAGAGCTTAAATTAGACTACATATCTCATGATATCCAACTTAGTGTGTGGTGTGTAAAAGAGGAAATGTGCTCAGAACTAGAAAGGAAAGAGGACTTTTGCAGTACATTTTATTTAACTTGAAACCAAGAAAGTCCTAACAAAGTGTCTTCAGTAGCTTTCTTTTGAGAACAGATTAATTATATATATGCTATTACCTTAAGCAAATCCTTATATGTAGGCTACATACGCATTTTTCAATATTTCCTGCAAAACTAAAAATCACAATTATTTTGCAGAAATGGCATCATGTCAATGATGTCTGCAGTCTCTTTAAGAAATGCACAGACCCCACACAGTAATGGACACGCTGCATATAGGCACGTTATTATTGCTTGGAGATTAGATTATTTCCTCCTACCCTCTTACTTGCATATTCATCTTTCATTCTCCCGTTAGTAACTGAGGTGTAAGGAACTATATCAATTACAGTAGAAAAAGCCAGGAGGATAGAAAAGTGAGTGAAACCTAGCTCCTGACCTCATTGAGCCTGTAATTTGGTATGAAAGATAATCTATAATTAGAATTTTTAGGAAAACATCAGAATAGCATAAGTGCTACTAATAAGAAAAAAAAAAGTGATATGGGGTAAAAAGGAAGGAAAGATCTTCTATTAACTGAATTCCTTCCGCAGATTATAAATGCGGCAAGGGGAGGGATATTTATCTTGCTAACAGTTTGCCCTCAGTGCTTAGCAGGTGGATTCAAGACATGTCAGGGAGATCTTCATGACGAAAGTAGTATATAGGACCTTTTCTTAAAAGGATGGGTAGGATTTTGACAGGTGAGAATGGCCGAGATCAGTTTAGCAGAGCTGCAAATTGACTCACACCCCTCCTCAATTATATAAAGAAAATGTGACCTCTTCATTTTCTGTAACTAAACTTCACTTTCTCACGAGCCCAGACAAGTGCTCATGAGAACACAAGGCAGAAGAGGACTCATGAATCTTCTTCTGCTTTAAACAGAGCACTGAGAGTAGATATTTGGTCCATTAAAGTGTAGCTTCGGGCCTGTTTGTCCCTCCTAAGTCCTGTTCCTCCCTCTCCTTTCCTTTTTATAAAAATGATTTCAGAGTTAGAAAAAAATGGATTAACAGTCCTGCTAGCCATGGGCACTGTCCTTCTCTATTGGTCTTGATTGAATAATTAACAAATACTGTGTGATTATTATGTTCTAGGATTATACTAAGCATTTTACATGTACTACTTCATTCAACTGCCACAACAATCCCATGAGAAGTATTATCACCTTACAATACACAGAGAGTTTAAATAAATTTGCTAATGTGTGTTTGATCTGGGACTCAAATGCAGGCAGAATAGCTCCAATGCTCCTATCTTATATTGCTTCATCTAACTTGCCCATCTGAATCTGTTGGTGATTTCACTGGTCCCACCTGCTGCCCAATGACCTTGACAGTGTGTTATGTCAACAAAGCCGTCGGTAACCTCCTGAATACGGTACAGTGGGTTGGCATCACAAAAAAAAATGTATTGCCTCATAGTTTCAGAGGCAAGAAGGCTTGCTTCCTCCCAGGGTCAGTATTTTCTCACTGGCCAGCAATCTTTAGGGTTTCCTGACTGTTTCGTCACATGGCAATGCATATGGAAGCATCTTCTCCTTTCCCTTCTGGGTTTGGTAGACTTCCAGCTAGGGGCTGCTTCCTGTGGCTTCTCTCTGCAGCCAATTACCTTGATTGGTAAGGCTTCAGCCATATTGGGATAAGGCCCACCCTCATTAAGTTTGGGGACACTTAACTAATAACATCTTCAAAGAGTCTATTTACAATTAGGTTCACACCCATAGGACCAAGGATTGGGAACTGAAGATGCCTTTTGTGGAGGACATGATTCAATCCCTAATACCCCCTCTTCAAGAATCCATGCAGGCTTGTCTACATAATTTGTGGAGTGCAGTACAAAAGAAAATGCGGGAGCCCCTTGCTCAAAACTCATTAAGAATTTCTAGAAATCAACAGAAGAACATTAACAGAGCATGGGGCCATCTAAGCATGGGCCCAGTGCAAATGCACAAGTCATGTGCACACGAAGCTGATCCCAGGCCTTGCAGGTGCAGCATTTGCTTTTCTCTGCCCTTGTCAGATAGGAACTTCTAATCATCTGAACACGCCATGTAGTATAATCCCATTACACATAAATAATATCCTAGGAAATCTATCAAGGCACTTGCCTTTGCTAATGATGCATATTATTGCAGCATCTTGTGATGCCAGGCAGAATAGGAATTTGCTTCTAGAGGATTAAAGCTCGGCTGCCAGGAAGTGGTTGAACAACTCCAATGTTAATGGGGTCCTTTGTACTGAGCTGGATGTTTCCACAGTAATCATCACTAGATATCTGTCCTGGTGAGTTGGGAAAAATCAAGGAGATGCACACTTTGATTTCTTGTCCTCTCTCCATCCATCGTCTTCTTCGCACATCCAAGCAGAGAGGAAGGAATAAGTCTTTGCTTCCATTTTCTCCTGGAAGGCACTTCCTCTCTGATATATCCTACCTTTTCTAAGGTGACATTCAACCTGCTCTTTTCCTGGTGCCAAAATGGTGACCAAAGAGGACTGATGGCTTGGAAAGTCAAGCCCTCTATCCTGGAGCTTGCACTTGTGAAGCTCATTACTGCAAAGGAGAGGCTAAACCTGCTTATAATTGTGCCCAGGAGTCTCCCCCTGAGTGTTTCTTTGTTGCTCAGATGTGACCCTCTCTCTCTAGCTAAGCCAACTCAGCATTCACTGCCCTCCCTGCTACGTGGGACCTGACTCCCAGGGGTGTAAATCTCCCTGGCAATGTGGGATATGACTCCCAGGGATGAATCTGGACCTGACATCGTGGGATTGAGAACATCTTCTTGACCAAAAGGGGGATGCACAATGAAATGAAATAAGGCTTCAGTGGCTGAGAGATTTCAAATGGAGTCGAGAGGTCACTCTGGTGGACATTCTTATGCATTACAGATAACACTTTTTAGATTTTAATGTATTGGAATAGCTAGAAGTAAATACCTGAAACTATCAAACTCCAACCCAGTAGTCTTGACTCTTGAAGACAATTGTATAACAATATAGCTTGCAAGGGATGACAGTGTGACTGTGAAAACCTTGTGGATCACACTCCCTTTATCCAGTGCATGGATGGATGAGTAGAAAAATGGGGACAAAAACTAAATGAAAGACAGGGTGAGATGGGGGGGGTGATTTGGGTATTCTTTTTTACTTTCATTTTTTATTCTTATTCTGATTCTTTCTGTTGTAAGGAAAATGGTCAAAAATAGATTGATGGTATGAATGATTGATAGTGATGAATGCATAACTATATAATGGTACTGTGAACAGTTTACCCACCATGGACGATTGTATAGTATGTGAATATATCTCAATAAAACTGAATTTAATTTAAAAAATTGTGACCAGAAAAAGTTGTGATTTAAGGAAGTTAAACAACAACAATAGTAAACTGAGATTTCTATATGCCTATTTCATTAATGGATAGAACAAGTAGGAAGAATATAAAAATGATATGGAACACTTGGACAACATTATTAACCAATTAGATTTAATGTACATCCTTAGATCATTCAACCCAATAACAGCAGAATACACCTTCTCCTCAAGTGCACAGGAAACTATCTCCAGGAAAACATCAAAATACTAGACATAAAATGATACATTTAAAAGGATTTAAATCATGCAAACTATGTTCTCCCACCACAATGGAATTAAACTAGAAGCCTGTTACAAAATGAATTTGGAAAAATCACAAATAAGTAGAAATTAAGCAACACATTTCTAAATAACCAAAGGGTGAAAGAAGAAATCAGAAAGGAAATTAGCAAATACTGAGATGAATGAAAATGAGAATACAATAGAGACACAACTAAAGCAGTGCTTAGAAGAATAGTTATAGGCATAAATACATTAAAAAGAAGTTTTCATATCAAAAACCTAAGCTTCTGCCTTAAAAAATGAGAAAGCAAAGAGCAACCTAAACCCAAAGCAAGAAAAGGGAAAGAAATAATAATAATTAGAGGGGAAGTAAATCATTAGACAGTCAAAAACAAAGAAAGAAAATCAGCAAAACCAAAGCTGGTTCTTTGAAGAGATCAACAAAATTGACAAACTTTTAGCCAGCCTTACAAAAGGTTCTAGGCAGGGCAATTAGGCAAGAAAAACAAATGAATGGAATCCAGATTGGAAAGGTAAAAGAAAAACTGTCTCTATTTGCAGATGACAATATACCATATCTGCAAAATTCTAAGAAGTGGCATCATAAAAACGATGGATTAGGCAGTTCCAAAGCCCATCACTCCAAAGAAATATTGAAAATCAAGCAGGAAGTTTCAGAATCAACTTTGTTAGAATTCTGGAAAAAGCCAATGGTTTATAGCAGCCAAGAAAATGCTGAATCAGGCAAAAGGCATTAAACAAACAGGTAGAGATCAGAACAAGCAACAGAAGAAAACCCTGAAATCTCTGTGGCATCTTTACTTGCTCTTACATGCAAACCCTGGCTCATTACTGGTCATGAAAATGGCAGTCTGTGTTCCCAGCATAGAATCCCATTTTCCGGGTCTTTGAGGAGCAGAGAAGACCTTATCCATGTTTGTCTGTTCTAAACAAACTTTTTGAAGGATTGAAGTTTGCCTTTGTTTTACTTAACTCAGAAATATCTCAGGAAAGAAAAGTGGTGGGCATTTCTTGGAAATATTATAAGGTGAACAAACCACCCAGAGATTCCTGGGCAAAATACCTTGAGGCATACAAGATAGTGCCAAATGTCTGGGAGGAAAAGCAGTGGGGAAAGCTTTTTGGGAAATTAGTGGATTCAAGGTGCTCATGTATACCATAGAATTTATAAAGCCACACACATACTGAGAGCAAGACACATCCTCAGAAAAGACCTGAGAAAAACCTAAGCTTACACTTCTGGTTTATCTCTAAGCTCATCGCAAGCAAGATGTGAAGTTTTAGGAAGAGTTGTCAACAGAGTGTCTAAGCATCTAAGGATTGCCCCGGCTCAGAACTGATTTGCCAATTGAGAGAGGTTTATTTCTTCCTTTTTCTTCCTTCTCTTTTTGTTTCCTTTTTGTTGTTATTTTTCTTTTTTATCTCTCTTGGCCATTTTTTTTTATTCCTGGTGTTGGAGGCAATCTCTGTCAAACAACTAGCTGAACGTAAGGTAAAAGATAGAGACTTCAGATATGAAACAGGACAAAGAATTCAGACTACAAAAATAGTTCAGAAAAGTCTTAAAACAAACAGGTAGAGATCAGAACAAGCAACAGAAGCAAACCCTGAGGAGGATAAAGAATCTGATTTCCAACATTAGCACATTATAATACTCAAAATTCTTCTTTTCAACAACATGCAAAGAAAAAAATACAAAACATGCAAAGAAACAAGAAAGTAGGGCACATTCACAGAAGCAGTTGATAGCAACTGTCCCTGAGAAAGCACAGACATTAGACTTCCTAGAAAAGACTTTGTATTAATTGTCTTCAAAGAGGCAAAGGAAACCTTGGACAAAGAATTAAAACATACCAAGAGAAGGAAGTATGAACAAATAAAGAATATCAATAAAGAGGCAGAAATTATAAAAAGGAACCAAAGCAAAATACTGAATTTGAACAGTAACAGAAATGCAAAACTGACAAAAGGGTTTCAATAGCAGATTTAAGTGGGCAGGATAAAAAGTCAGTGGACTTGAAGATAGGTCCATTGAAAGTATCTAGTGTGAGGAGCAAAATTTTTCAGAAAATGAATGAGTGAAAATGAACAGAACCTAACAAACCTGTAGTATACCATCAAGGATACTAACATACACACAAGGAGAATCACAAAAAGAGAAGAGAGAAAAAGACAGAATGTTTGAAGAAATAATGCCTCCAAACTTTCCATATTAGATAAAAGACACAAATCTATACATTTGAGAAGATCAAATAACCCCAAGAAGCATAAATACAGAGTTACATACCAAGACATTTTATGATCAAATTGTCTAAATCCTTGGACAAAGAGAACATCTGGAAAGCAGCAAGAGAGAAGTGACTTTGACATACAAGGGATCCTCAGTAATAAGATTTAATAACAGATTTATCATAACAAAACATGGAGGCTCCAAGGGAGGGGGTTGACATTTTAAACTGCTGAAAGGAAAAGCTATCAACAAAGAATTATATTTCTAGAAAATTAACCTTCAAAAATGAAAGATGGGGATTATATATTGATAAAAGGGTCAATTCATATACACATCAACAATAAAGTCTTCTATTGTGTCAATGTTGCTTCATATTTTTTGTGGCTCTGGTAGAGATTTCATATTCTACTTTCAATAATGGATAAAACATCTAGATGAAAAATCAATTAGAAAGTATAGGACTTGAAAAATATTACAAACCAACTAGACCTAACAGCTACATATCCAGCACTCCACCAAATTACAGAGAACACATTTTCCTCTCAAGTGTACATGGAACATGGAACATTCTCCGGGATAGAGCATATGTTAGGTCACAAAACAAGTCTCAATAAATTTAGAGAGGATGAAGTATTTTCTCTGACCACAATGGAATGAACCTATACTTCAATAACAAAAGATAAACTGGAAAATTCACATAAATGTGGAAATTAAACAACACATTCTTAAATAACCAATGGGTCAAAGAAGAAATCATAAGGGAAATAAGAAAAAAGAAACTTACAGATGAATGAAATTAAAGACACAACATACCAAAGCATATGGGATGCAGAAAAAGCAGTGCTTAAGGGAAACCCAAAGCAGGCAGAAGGATGGAAATAATGATGATTAGAGCAGAGATAAATGAAATAGAGAATGGATAAGTAATAAAGAGAATCAATGAAAATAATGGTAGTTATTTGCAAAGAACAACAAAATTGACAAACCTTTGTCAAGACTGACTAAGACTAAAAGCGATGCTAATAACTAGAACAATAAAAGAGAGGGCATGGCAGTGACCTTTAAAAATGAAAAGGATTATAAAAAAATATTGTGAACAAGTTTACACCAGCAAATTAGATAAACTAGATGAAATTGAAAAATTAACAAAAATGACTCAAGGAGAAATAGAAAATCATAACGGATTCTTTAACAAATAAAGAGATTTAAGCAGTAATCAAAAACCTCCCAACAGAGAAAAATCAGTGACAAATGTCTTTACAAATGAATTCTATGAAACATTAAAAGAAAAATTACCAAAAATCCATCTGAAACTCATCCAAAAAATAGAATAGGTGGTAACACCTTCTAACTCATTCTGTCAGGCCAGCATTACCATGAAAGTAAGGAAGGAAGGAAGGAAAGGAGGGAGGGAGGAAAAGGGAAGGGAAAGGAAGGAAAGAAGAAAGAGAACAGGCATTCATATTGGAAAGGAAGAAGTAAAACTATCCTTGTTTGTAAATAACATGTTCGTATATATTAAAAAAAACCCAAAGAATCCACAAAAAAGTATTGGTGCTAGTAAACAAATGCAGAATGTTTCAGAGTACAAGATCAGATGCAAAATGCAGTTGTGTTTCTATACACCTGCAATAAACAATCCCAAAAGGAAATTAAGAAAATCCCATTATAATAGCATCCAAAAAAATAAGATATGTAGGAATAATTATAACAAAGGAGGTGAAATACTTTTATACTGAAAACTACAAAACGTTGCTGAAATAAATTAAAGAAGGCCAAAATAAGTAGAAAGACAACCTTTGTTAATGTATTAGAACACTTAATATTAAGATGTCAATATTCTCCAAAGCCATCTACAGATTTAATATAATCCTTTTCAAAATTCCAATGATCTTTTTTGCAGAAATGAAAAAGTCAATCCTCAAATTCACATGGAATTCTAGGACCTCTGCATAACCAATGCAATTTTGATAAAGAAAAGCCAAGTTGGAGGACTCACACTTCCTGATTTAAAAACTTGCTACAAAGCTATGGCAATCGAAACAGGGTGGTACTGGCTCAAGGACAAATATAATGACCAATGGAACAGAACTGAGAATCTGGAAATAAACCCAGGCAACTATGCTCAACTAATTTTTGACAAGGTTTCCAAGTCCTTTCATTGGAGAAGGAATAGACTCTTCAATAAATGCTGCTGAGACAACTATACATCTATATGCCAAAGAATGAAGTTGGACAATTACCTCACCCCATACACACAAGAATTAATTCAAAGTGAACCAAAAACCTAAATGTAGGAGCTAAAACCACAGAACTCTTACAGGAAACATAGGGGTAAAACCGCATGACCTTGGATTTGACAGTTGATTATTAAATATGATACCAAAAGCACAAGGAACAAAATAAAATATAGATAAATTGGACTTCATCAAATTTTAAAATTTTGTGCATCAAAGAACATTATCAAGGAATTGAAAAGAAAATATTAGAGAAGATATTTTCAAATCATGTATCTGATAAGAGTCTAGTATCCAGAATATATAAACAACTGAAAAACAAAAAGACAAACAACTTAATCTAAAAATTCATGAAGGACTTTAATAGACATTTCTCTAGAGAAGACATACAAATGACCAATAAGCACATAAAAAGAATTGCAACATCATCAGTCATTAGTAAAGTGCAAATGAAAACCACAATAAGGTTCCACTTCACACCCATTAGAATGGCTAAATCAAAACAAACAAACAAAAAGAAACAGGAAAATAACAAGTGTTGGTGAGGATGTGGACAAATTGGAAAGCTCCTTTACTGCAGGTGGGAATGTAAAATGGTTCAACTGCTGTGGAAATGGTTTGGCAATTCCTCAAAACATTAAACTTAGAATTAATAAGACCCAGCAATACCACAACTAGGCATACACTAAAGAGATTGGAAAACAGGTACTCAACCACTACATGTGCACCCACGTTCATGCAGTACTATTCACAAAAGCCAAAAATTGGAAATAGGCCATCAGTGGAGGAGTGGATAGCAAGTTGCAGTATATACATCTTAGTTTCCCAGCTGCTAAGGCAAATACCTCATAATGGATTGTCTTTACAGTAGGAATTTATTGACTTATGGTTTCAACGGCATCAAGAGAATAAAACACTTTGGAATAAACTTAACAAAACACTGAAAATGACAAAATAGCCCTGACAGATAATTAAAGATATAAATACAAGTGGAAAGACATCCCATATTCGTGGACTGGAAGATTAGTTAATATTAAGAAGGATATACTCCCCCAAAGTGATCTGGTCAATTCCCTTTTAAATCTCACTTCTTACTGACAGGCACACGTGACTCCAATTGGTGAGGCTAGTTAGTGACAGGGTTAGAGTGAAAACATATGAACCCTTGCTCCTACCTTGAGGTTTTCAGTACCTCCTCTTGCTGCCTTGCCACAGTACTAGAGGACTAACATGCTGTTATATGGAGTGATTTTACCTATTAATTTACTTCTGGTTCCTCGTAGATACCATGTGACTGCTCAATCCGGTTGAGATGAATTTTCATCCCATGTATTCTTGGACTTGGAGGGTACCAGTTAATAACATACTTTGCTCTTATTTGCAAGTGCTGAAGAAGCTATGCACATAGACCAGAGATCTCAGCCCTTAAAGAAACTTCCACCATTTGCAGGAAATATTGCCCTTTCCAACTGCATCATTTAATATTCATTTTGGTATATGGACTTGGGACCCAGAGAGATCTAGGTTAGAAGGATAACTCTTTCATTACTCTATGGAGAACCTTGGTTATGAATTAAAGTCTCCGAAGGGAAATTTTCTCATGAGTGAAATGGGATGATAAAGGTGCTCCCTTATTAGGTTATGTGGTAAATAAATGAGATAAAGCACATAAAAGATAATCAGAGCACAGTTCCTACCACAAGTCATTTTGTTAATGAAAAGTTTAGTCCTATTATTCTCACAAAAAAAGAAAAGAAAGAAGAGAGAGAATCTGGTAGCTGTTAGGAAGGTGAATTAGAAGCAAAAGAGAGAGGAACAGGGACTCCAGTTAGGAGCTATTGTAGTTCAGGGCAGATGAAGCAAGTTTCTTAAACTGGAGTCATGGCAGAGAAGGTGAAAATTAGGGAACAAATAAGAGAGAAAATGTCAAGTTCCAATCAAAGGACTTGAGAACATTTTGGAAAGGTGGGCGAGGGAAGGAGGGGGGTGGGTGTGGGTCAAAGACAACCCCAAGATTTTTGAATGAGAATAAGCAACTTTGATGCTGCCGTTAAACACAAACTAAGGTTCAATAAGTTTTCTTACATGAAATTTGGTTGAATGTGAGTGGAAAACCAATAAGTGCAGGGAGAATCTATAATCAAATGATCTTGCCTTCAAAATAAAAAAATTCATTGAGTATTTGTTAAATGAGTCAACAAATCCCGTCATCACTCTTACCTCTTGTAACTTGCTAGTTCCTTTGCTGACACCATTTCTTTCTAATTCCTACATGTAGGCTGGGTCGTGGGGAATCTGAAAAGGAAGATCTTACACCAAAAGAGGTAACTCCTCTACAGCTGGGTGAGTGACAAAGGAAGGCAATTTCTGCTTGCTGAGACTTAGCTTCACAAAATTTGAATATGGACTGGATGTTAGATGATACAAAGGAATAATTGTTAATTTTTAGATGTGAAAATGTCATGCTTATGTAAGAAAATGCCCATAATTTTTAGTGGCACATGTTGAGATACAGGATTTTTTGTTTGTTTGTTTGTTTTGTTTTTGTTTTAAATAATGCATCAAAAGAGAAAAAGGAAAAGGAAAAGAATACCTGAAGCCAAATTTTATTAATTGTTGAATCTGGGTGATGGGATTATACTGGTTCTTTCTCTATTTTTACTTATAATTAAATTTTTTTATAACAAAAAGAAAAAGTGTGACAAGTATAAAGACCAAAAATCAACATACTTTGAATAGTGGAACAAAAGTTGTAAAGAATCTTGATCTTGATAACATCACTGAGCAGCTGAAAACCTTAATGTAGCCCAAGTCCAGAATTCTTGATAAATAAATAATGAATGTCATGGTAGTTAATTAAGCCAGATGGTCTGGTTCTTTGTTACTTCAGTTGAACATATAAAACCAATACATTTTTGTGCATTACATTTATATGCTATTATGAATGGAATATTGAATTTACATTTAAACACATGAATATTAGTAAAATAAATGATTGTTTCTTAGTTTTAAGTGCTGACTCTAACATGACTAAAATTAAAAAAGCACCTTTCATTTTTAACACAACAGTGCTCCCTAAAAAGCTTGCTTGAATATTTTATACAGCTACTTCATTCCAGAGAGTAATTGAAGCTCCTTATATAACTATATACGATAATGTATGATTTGGAAAAAGGGGTAAATAGACAAAGAAATCTGTAGAGAAGGGAAATGAAATGTTTAGGGAGTAAATTAAATATATATATTAAATAAAATTTTTTTATTTGGTGTGGGCTTTGGCTGAGGGTCAGTAGCTCACACAAGAAAGACTATAAACAGTTTTTTCTGGGAAGTGGGATAATCAAAACAAAAAGAAATGACACTGTCTATAACTCAAATGATGCGTGTCCTGTTTCTCATTAGCATTTTACAATGTAAGTTCCAGAGAAAAACAGTTGCTAAATATGATTCTGTACTAAACCTATATTTAGCACAGAGCTAAGACCAGTCTTCACTTCTTATTAACCTTAAGTGGACATATGTATGACCCATAAATAAAACTTTTTCCTTCAATATTAATGAAAACTGTATCACTGGCAAGTTTGTCCATAATATTCCATGGATAAAAATCACTATATATTTAATTAAATTTAGAGGCAAAAACTAGTTACCTATCCCAGCAGGTTTAGTTTCTCTCCAGGAGATTGTATTTGATTTTTAACTTAAAGCCTAGGCAGTGCAATGAAATGACATGTGGCCTGTCCTGTAGCGTAGTTGTCAATTTCATCAGCCACCATCCAGTACATAAAAATGTGAAGTACCTTCACTTAGAATTCTATCTTAGGCATTTTAACCCCCTTAATACTCTTTTTTGGCCATATTTAAAATCTACAGTGCTTTGGGGCTTTGATTTTTTAAAAACCAATGAAAGTAAATCAGAAATAAATGCACTTCTCTTTTAGATTATTTTAAAATTAGCTGTAAATAAACTCGGAGAAACTTAATGTTGATAAAACAGAATTCCAAGACAATGTGCCTCAGGGCTTTTCTGAATGAAGAAAATTGAAATTAAAAAAAAATAAAATGTCAACATGAGGTGGAAAGCTGGGTTTTAATTCTGTTTGGGTCACTAATTAGTTGTAACTCCCATGGAGTGGCTTCCACCAAAGGAAGTGTCAAAGACATGCCCTGAGTGTCGGCTCCAGGTACTGTAATTGTAGCATTCTATGAGCATTAAGAAAAAAAAGATCTAATGAATCGTCATGCCTTGAAATGTTTTCTTTATTGCAACTCATAAAACTAGATAAGGAATAGGATGAAACTACATTGACATGACCCTAAATACTTGAGATATTTTGGGTAAGGTGGGAGAACAAAGGATTTATTTCTCTAACTAAAGAACGATTAGATTAACTTCTTTTTTTTTCTATTTTCCCATTAGCAGCTCTGTATCTTTCTCCATCCTCTCTCACTTCTTACTCAACCATTTAAGCTTCTCTATCACGAAACTTGTAATATACTCCTTGCACGGGCTTCAAAGGATATTCACATTCACAGATAAAAGCCTTCAGGCACGGGCCAAGCTAGGGCTGCCACAGTAAACCCTGCAAGGATGACATGCACAAATGATAAATATCCTGACACAAGAAAGCTATTTTTTAGGGGAGGCCACTACACCATAAGCAAACCTTTGTTGCTCTATCTGTGAACGAAGGGATCTGTCCTCCCATCGAAAGGCCCCCGAGTCGACAGACTAGCTACTGCAAGTTGCTGACATCACGGGACAGAACAAAGAAATCTGTCCAAGTTTTGATCCCTTAGCTCAGCGCGAGCCAAGTTCAACTCAGTCATCTATCAAGGCCCTGGAATGTGCTGCAAGTAAATACCCACATTCTGCCAAGGAAGGAGAAAAGCTGGGTCACTGACTCTTCATGGAAGGAGGGGAATTTCCACATCAAAACCATACCGGCAGCCTTCACGCAGGTCTGCACTGTATAATGGGTAGATTTCCAGCCAGGGCTCAAAAGACAAATGGCATTTTTATCTTGCCTTCTCCCTCTTGGCAATAAGAGTTTATGTTAAAGTCACTTAACTGTCTGGGGTGCAGCCTTGTGGATTACCTGTGTGTATGAATCAAATCCATTACCTGACTGAGTGACTGGTGGAGAGGGGGAGGGTAAGAGCTTCGTAAGGTTGGTTTTGCTTTGAAGAGCTCTTCAGCAGTTTCTGAAACCTCACAAAGGCTCCTATACATGCTGGCCCCCATAATGAGGAAGGATTAAAAGGAAACAATGCAACCAGTTGAGAAGTCGGGCTTGTATTTCTAGTTATTTTATTAGTTTAGGCTTATTAAATTGCAAGCTTTAAAAGCCAGCCACTCATAGTTGGAAAGAGTCATGAAGCAAGGAATAAAAAGCACACCTTCGAGCTAGTCTTCACAAACTTTGGAGCTGAGCATCCAGTGGAATTAAGATAAGGCTTCATCAGGTAAAGTGAAACGATCCTCTTTTGAACTAAAATTGAAAGGCCCTAAAAGTCACTTCTTGAAGGTCAGCATTGAGGAGGAGTCTTAAATGTTAACAAAGTTGGACTTAAATTCCTCAAATAATTAATTGGTCAAATCGGCGTGAGGTTAAAGATTTTTGTTCCTAAAATGCATTATAATTCTAAAAAGGAGTTTTTGTTTCCACTTGCCACCTTGAGTGAATTATCAGTTTCAGTTTCAGCAGTTTGTTTTATATGTATGTATATATATATATATATATATATATATATATATATATATATACACAATCTCAATCCCAACTAGAATATATAATCCTAAAATATGAGGGTCAATGGTGCAGCATAATGAAAATGACAGAGTATCAGAAAATTTAATTTCCATTCTCAGGACTGTCATCCAATCTCAAACTAGTACTAAGCCTTGTTATCAAAACTCTCTAATGTCAAAGCTGATGGTAAATACTTTCAGTGCCTACCACACAACTTTGTTCAGACCACATAAGATAAATGCATGTGAAATTGGTTTTGCAAAGAAATCTTAAATATTATAATGAACTCATCTTTGCATCAGTTCTAGAGTGTATCTCATTACTATGGACTGTAAATTTAAGCTAACATTTTGTTCTCCATTAGATTTCCAACTCTCATCCCTATTGCAAACAAAGAACTTGCTGGTCTATTAACTGTATAATTAAAGTAAAAAGAGGATTCTTCAGGATTTCCTGCCCTGGATAACAATTATATGATATGCAAACTCTCACTTTGGAACACTTTCTAATTGAGATCAAAAGCCCATATTTAGCCAAGATGGTAGGCAACTAAATAATTTAAGGTTAAAATTCAGATCTCAATTCCAAATTGACAGACAGATGAAATATTAACTCTCATGAAAAGTTAAAACACTTATTTTTTAAAGCTTGTGTTTTTAAAGCTTGATAAATGCTCTAATTTAAGAAAACTAGGCATTTTACATGTTTTTTAAAAATCAGGGTTTTAGTATATTTACAGAATTGTGCAACCATCACCATAATCTAATTTTAGAACATTTTTGTCACTACTGAAAGAAACCTCATACTAATTAGCAGCCACTCCCATGCCCCACCTCTTTAGGTTTGCCTGTTCTGTATGTTTCATGTCAATGGGATCATACACGATGTGGTCTTTTGTGTCTGGCTTCTTTCACTTGGCATAATGTTGTCAAGGTTCATCCACGTGATAGCATGTATCAGTACGTCATTCTTTTTCATTGCCAAATGGTATTCCACTATAGATCCATATATCGTATTTGTTTATTCGCTCCTCCATGGATAGACACTTTATTCATCAGGGAAATGCAAATCAAAACCACAATGAGATACCACTTCACACCTATTAGGATGGATATAATAAGAAACACAGACTAGGTGTTAGAAGGGTATAGAAAAACTGGAGCCTTCATACTTTGCTGGTGGGAATGAAAAATGGCGCAGCCACTTTGCTAAGCAGTTTGGCAGTTTCTCAAAATGTTAAACATAGCATTATCATATAACCCAGCAATTCTACTCCTAGAGAAATGAAAATATATGTTAACACTAGAACATGTACACAAATCTTTGCAGTAACATTACTCATAATAGCCAAAAATGTAATTTACACTCTATTTTCACAAACACATTTCTCATATACAAATTGATATGTCTGAATTCTATGTAACTTATGAAATACCCAGTGTGGCAGGTATGTTAGAAGCAATTTTGGTGAGGGTGGATGAGGCGATAAGGTGATGATATTGCCTGACTGACATTGTCTATGCCATGAGGAACAGATGGGTTTTACTCGTTTGTTTTTGCTTTGTTTTTAAATATCAACTAGGAAGCATCACAAATGTAGAATTTCTAGAAAACTCCTTGCACAAGCCTTCATCGGTCCTTAAGTAGGCTGACCTTCTTACATATTGACAAGTAGAAATGATGACTTGGTTATTTTATTTTAATTTATTTTTTGATGATAGAGTGCTTTGTCGTTGATATATTAACTATAGTCACAATCTTCATCTCCAGAGAGGTTTTTCACCCCTTACTTGTAGTACCCTAGAAAGTCACCAATTCAGCAAGCTTTGAAGGCATCTAAGTTGTCTAAATAGTGTTTCATCTCTCTGCTTATTCTTGCTTATTTTCTCACAGCCGGGAATCCCTATCTTCCATATGTATGTTACCTGTGCCAGGTTGCATGCTTTATAAAGATTGCAATTTTAATGAGTGTGTTTTCTTCATATTTCTATGTAGGGTCAGGGTGTTCTAAGCTCAGAAAAAGGATTAGGGGAGAAAGGGAGGATTCATTGTATATCAGAAAATAGAAACAAACCGGTTTTGCTAGAGTGGCCTGAGAAATAAATAGAAGGAGATTGGTAAAAGGGTAGCTTTGTTAATCCTTTACTTCTAAAGTTTAAACCATTCCTAATCAGGTAGGTCAGTCCTCCACTGCTTTTAGTTTTTAGTGAACAACATTTTTTACAAGACTAACTTAGGAACTTAGGATATAAAACTTAGTAAGCACTCACAGATGGCAAAAATCACATACAATTTTAGAATGTGTCATTCACTCCTTCCTTATATCCTATGAACCTAGAATCGCGCTAGGCACTCAGAAGTTTCTCAATCAATATTTTTAAAAATCAAGGAACTGTAAAAGTGAGGAGGAGCACTGAAACTGATGAGGTAGTTGGGAAAATTCTGAAAGTCTTCAGATTAAAACAAGGAAGTAATAGGATTGGATTTGAGTTTGAGAAAGATGCCTCTGGTTTCAGTATTGAGAATGAATTGGAGCTGAACAAGAGTAAGACTAGAAATAGGGAATCTATCCATGCAGCAATTATGAGGACCCGGATTAAATTGTAATGATGAAGACAAAGAGTTAGGGTTTAAGAGATGTGGAAAAGGCTCAGTGAAGCCTAATGACTCATTCGATGGAGAGAGAAAGGCAGGGGAAGCACCAGGATGTCATCCAGGTGGCCCAAAGGAGGCAACTTCACTTGGGATAGGACTTACTTAAGTCAGGGATGGGAAAGGAGAAGTTAGGTTTGGAGCACAGGGGCGGGGAGGGGGATTGCACTTCTGTGGGATCTACCAGTGGCACTTCTGTGGCCACCTGAATCAGGATGGGTCTTAATTCTATGACTCAGGGCCTTATAAAGAGAAGGCCATGTGGGGTGGGGAGGGTGGGGGAACTGGAAGAAAAAGGAGAGGACATTACAAAATGACCAGAAAGTCAAGGAACCCAAGAATTTCTAGCCAACCAGAAGGCTCCTGACCCCAGGAAGAAGCAAGCCTTCCAGGTCCCCAAACCATGAGGCAAAAATTCCTGTTGTTTAAGCCAAACCAGTGTGTGTGGTATTTGTCATAGCTGCCTGGCAAACTAAGACAAGAGAGATGATCTCACCAAATAAGTTGGGAAGTCATGGCACCAATATTGAGGTGGCCGTTTGAACCTTCAGAGTGCTTGAGCTTTGCAGGAGAAAGATACGTGATAATAAAAATGTTCAGAATGGAGCCCTAGGGACCAATAAAATGGGAGGTATAATTGAGGTCCCTTCTCATAACTACAGGGACTGACTTATTCAGAAAATCAGTCATTATTAATAAAGCTTCTACCATCTCCCTCTCCCTAAGGGAAATGAGTTTCTCTTTGTCACATTCTAACTTTCAGTAATACCCTCTCCTAATTCCTGACATCTTTTTGGGTCTTTTCTCTCTGATCCTCAGTGGTCCCTGGATGGACGGATTATCCTGATGTGTACTTACCTCCACCCCCTCAAGTGTCCTAAGAATCAAATTGTCCCTTTCCAGCACCACTTCAAAGAAACTAGTTGGTCAACACAGAGCTCTTAGGTTTTTAGGCCTCAGCCCTACTTGAAATAAGTACGGTAATATCATTGTACCTCAGTTTCCTCATTATAAAATAAGGTGGTTAGACTGAAAGATCATTCTCAACTCCAAGTTTCTACAAATAATTGGATTAAAAATAATTTGCAGAAATGTGAGGATAAGGGTGCCCATCTCCCCCTACCCCACACCCTCCTCCACCCCCCACACTTCCTTCCCACTCAATAAATTTCCTGGACATTTTTCTGAGCAAAAGTAAAAAGTCTCCTTGGGACATTGAAGGGAAATTTCTCAAGATGTCCTTGCCAGACTGTTAAGCCTGTCTTATACATCTCTTAAATAAGCAAGTCCCACAACCATAATACATACTGCTTAGACATCATTTTTCTCTGTCTTAGAACTATCACCTTGAAGCTTCAAACTTTACTAAGCCAAGCATTCTTTGATTTGATATTAAATTTGACGACTTGTCGAATCCCATTTATGAAACCACAATTCAACGCATTCTCAGATTTCATCCCTTCAGATTGCAGCCTTAAGTTGTTTTTTTTAATTTTCCCACCCAGACAGTCTGATTTTTACTTCACCTTCTTTTCCTCTTTTTCTGCCATCAAGAATAAATTATTCATCAATTGCTATTTGTCTCTCCTGCTTCTCTAGCTGTGCTTCTCTATTTATCATCTTTAATTTAATTTCTTCCATGAGACCAACCAACTACCTAAACAAACAAATGAAACTCCCTGATTCCATTCCAGCCTCAGAGTCTGCAATTCACCCTGGTTAGCCAATAGCTCTGGACCAGACCACTGGTGTTATCAGCATGTCTTAAATACTCTTATCTAAACGTTACTGAAACTTTATCACATGCCAACTTGGGAAAAACTGTTGTGCATATTTCTGAGATAAGAAAGCAATCACAGAGTTGGGCCAAGCAATATATCTGGGAGGAACATTTTCACTGTTTTTGTGCTGTCATAATTACAGCTGTGAAATGCAAAGCTCATAAAAATAGTTATACTGTGCCATGAACTATTGTGTCATTTCAGAATTACTAGTATATATAAAGAGAAAAAAAATATGTTCTTCCTAATCTTAGCTTTGGTAAGAGTTTTAAATACTTTATTTTAAAATCTATTTTGGGTTTTGCATCCACCACGTACAATGAGGTGCTTAAATAAAATGAAATACTTATAATTGATTATCCAAAAGGCCAGTTTATATTGTAGAGACTGGTTTCTAGCTAACCTTTCTTATATCCAAGTATATATTTTGTTGGAGTTTCAGAGCTAATAGGAAGTGGCCCTTCAACAAATGATTGGCAAATAACCTAGTATTGAACGGCGTAGTAAATTGAATTATGTGTCCAAGTTTAGACATGTTCTTAATCTTATTGCATACCCTTGTGGGTGTGGACCTATTTTAAATAGGCCCTTTTGAAGATACTAGTTTTAGATATTATTTGGAGCAGGTGGATCTAAATCTGGATTACTGGAGATCTTGTAAAGAGAAGAAACTGGAAACCCAGCTCAGAATGCCACAGGGAGAACCCAGAAGTCAGTGGAAGCCCAGAAGAGAGGAAAGGAGAGGATAGCGCCATGTGATGGGACCAGAGATACAAGCCAAGGAACCCCAAGCACTGCCAACCGCCAGCACCAGAAGGCCACAGACCCTGGGACAAAGCATGCTCGTGGCAACTCCTTGATTGGGACCTCTGGCCTCTGAAACTGTGAGCCAATAGACGGTTGTTGTTTAAGTCAAATTAATTTGTGATAGCAGCTTGTCATGGCTCAAGAGGGCTTTTGCAGCCAAAGGACTAAAGAAAGCACCAGACACGTTCTGAGACATGAGCTTTTATTTTGGGGCTTACCTACAGGGTGGGAAGTCGGTCACGTTGCCCTGAGTTCAGGAGCTGCTCTGAATGGATTCAGGAGCTGCTCTGAGTGTCAGCGGGTTCAGAGCTCAACATGAAGATTCTCCACAAAGCAGGGGCTGCCAGGGAGTGGTTTATAAGGGTTAGGACAAAGACATTCAAATGGGTATGAAGGGAGCAGGGGTCCTAGGACATAGGGAGGGACTGATTGTAGTCAACAGGGAGGAGGGGAGGATTATAGACTATCTTGAAACTTCAGGGAGTTTCAGGGAGGAGGTAGTTTCAGGAGGGCAAGCTGTAGATTACATTTAGCGCTGGAGGCCTGATTTGACACGGAGAGCAGGTCAAACCTTGACTGTCCTGGGTCAAGCAAGTTGCGGTGTGCAGTCTTCAAGGCACTTGGGGAAGGCCCTGGGCCCGGGGCTCCCACACAGCTCTGAAAGCTGAGAGAAATGATGGCATTCTTAAAGCTTATGGCAAGAGTGTATTGACTCAAATGGGGAGGTGGCAGAGAGGTTGGTAAACTTAACAATGAACTAAGATCCCATTATCGATGAGTATGTTACTAGATCTTTATTTCAAAACAGCTCGCTCTGGGTTGCATCCCCCATTTTCTCAATAAAGGAACTGAGAGGCATATCCCAAAGCTGCTAAGAGGCAGGGTTTGTACCGTCTACATCCAAGTGAGTGTTCTTCCAAGCATATTATCATATTTCTGTGGCTCACAAAAGAAGATTTTAGTCAACCATCCATATTAATACAAAGAACAACTTCCTTTCTAAATCATCTGAATTCAAATTTAGCAGTTTCCAAATTAATAAGGTTTTACTTTACTGTTTCTGAGATTCTATATATTGCAGGTAGGGTTTCTTTCCCGTTCTGAGTTCCAAGGAGGTCGATGCTATGGAAAGCTCATTTTCTCTTCTCTGTCTTTCTGTCTGTCTGTCTCTCTCTCTCACACACACATTATTACCCATGTTGGGGAAACTGTTGACGTTTATTGTCTTCCATATACATCACTGGCATAAATCATTCTTTTTCCTGATTTCTGGACATTATAGATACATCAGTGGGGTTTTGGTGCCATCGTGTGGTTAAAATATCAAAACATTTTATTCTATACATTTTTTTACTTTTACTTTTGAAATATTTCAAATGCTTTAAAAAGTAAAATAATAAACAAACACTCATGCCCCCGGCATTTCGTCATATTAACTCAATTCCTTATAATTAAAGAAATTATTGTCTTAGAGACAAGAAGGCATACCCCCCCATCTCTTCCCTATCCATCTCTTCTCAGAGGCAACTACTTACCTCCAAAGATTTTGTTTTATTCCATTACTAAATATGTAGGTATTCATAATGACTATAAACTGTTATTTTGTGCTTTGAAATGTGAATATATATATGTATGTATGTATACACACACAAACACACACACATACATGCATATATCCACACACATACATTGTATCATTCCTTATATATTCTCTTACAGCTTGGTTTTTTCACCCAATGTTAGATTCTGGAGTTGAATCTATACTTATATTTGTAGGTGAAGTATAATACTAATTACATTCCTTTCAAAAGGTTGGTGGTGTTGATTCGATTTTTTTAGGTACATGTGTTATTTATTTCCACCCCTTTTTGCCAATTGGGAGCTTTTTCTGCATACTGTCCTGAGCCTTTGCCTTCATCACTTACTGTATGCTGGGCCCCACAGCCTGGGTGCCACCACCGTAAGCACTTTGTATTTATTAACTGATTTAATACTTGTGAAAACCCTATGAGAAAGGTGCTGTTAACCTCCTCATAACCTATGCTTTTATAGGTGGGAATCTGAGCTCCAAGGAGTGGGATGACCAGCTGTGTGACCTCAGCTGGTCACTGGGGGAAAGAGGACTTGTGTCCAGGCACTCCAACTGCAGACTCCAGGTTTCTTTTCCTTTTTATTTTCTTTTTTCTTTTTCTTTCTTTTTTTTTTTTCTTTTGCCATTTAATTGTTCCTTTTAATTGTGGTAAAATATATTCAACATAAAATTTGACATCCTAACCATTTTGCAGTATACAATTTAGTGGTATTCAATACATGCACAATTTTATGTGACCATCATCACTATCTATTTCTGAAATTTTCCACCACCCCAAACAGAAACTCTGTTCCTATTAAGCATTAACTCCCTCCTCTACCCACCCCCCACCCTTCAGCCCCTGGCATCCTCCAATCCGACAAATATGCCCAAATCCTAATCCCCAGCATTTATGAAGACATTGCCATATATGGCAAAAGAGACTTTGTTTATGTGATTAAGTTAAGGCTCTGGGGATGAAAGATTACACTGTTGAAATCAACGTTAATCACAAGGGTCCTTAAGATGGATGCAAGGGGGTTGGAGTGAGAGGATATGTGATGACAGAAACAGAGGTCAAAGTGAGGTGGAGCCATGAGCCAAGGAAAGCTGGCAGACCCTAGAAGCTGGAAAAGGCAAGGAACAGATTCCTTCCTGGAATCTGCAAAGGAGAGCAGCCCTGTGGACACCTCAATTTTAGCCTCGTGAGACCCATGTCATAAGTCTGAATGCCAGAACTATAAGATAATGCATTTGTGTTGTTGTAAGTCACTAAGTTTGTGTTAATTTGTTAGAGCTGCAATACAAAACTAATTCAGAGGATATAGCTACAAAGCCAGGAGTGGTAAAATATAGAAATAAAATAGATTAAAACTATATAAACTGTACCAATGCAAAAGAAGTTAAGAAAAAGGGAAAAGAGAAGCATACAAAAAGCAAGGAAGATTAGAGACACAGAAGTAGCCATATGCAAATATTCCCAACCTTACTAGTAATCAGAAAAATTAAATTCAAACCATCTTGGATTAAAGCAGTCTAATATTACTATTGGGGATTGAATCATGTCCCCACAAAAGGCATGTTTGGGTCCCAACCACTGGTCCTGTGGTGCGAACCCATTTGTAAATAGGACCTTTTGAAGATGTTGTTAGTTAAGGTGTGCCCAGACTGAATGAGGGTGGATCCTAATGCAACTTAACTTTGGCAGTAAGTAGTGACATAAAGGTGTACATACCCTACAATGCAACAATACCACTCTGCATGTGTTCCCTAAGCAGAGGAAATTTGATCCAGAGAGGAAGCCACAGGAAGCAGCCAGAAGCTGGAAGTCAATGGACCCCAGAAGAGAAAGGATAAGTTGTCACCATGTGCATTGCTTCTGACAGAAAAGCCAAGGAACCCGAGACTGATGGCCAGCCAGAAGATAGCAACCCTAGGAGGAAGCAAGCCTTCTAGCTTCTGAAACCGCGAGCCAGTAAATTCCTGTGGTTAACCTGATCCGTTGAATAGTATTTGTTTTAGTAGCCAGAAAACTAGGACAATCACTGTTTTAATTTCCTAGGCTGCTCAAGCAAATACCATGAAATGGGTTGGGTTAGACAGTGGTGTTAAAGCTAAAAGAAAGTTCAAATCAAGGCATCATCAAGGTGACACTTTGTTCCTAAAGACTGTGGCATTCGGGAGGTGGCTGGTGGCAATCCTTAGCTCCTCTGTCACACGGCAAGGCACATGACGGTGTGTCCTGATCTCTCCCTTCTCTTCCAGGTTCCATTGATTTCAGCTTCTGGCTGCTTCCTCTGTGGCTTTCTTTCTCTGCCTGTCTGTGTTTCGCTCCCCTTATAAAGGACTCCAGTAATAAGATTAAGACCCATCCTGATCAAGGTGCACCACACCTTCTTTACTGAATTAACCTCATCAAAGGATCCTGCTAACAGTGGGTTCACACCTACAGGAAAGGACTAAATTTAAGAACATGCTTTTTCTGGGGTGCATACAGCTTCAAATCACCACAATTATTACCAAGTGTTGGCAGGGAAGTGGAGCTACAGGGATCTCAAACACTACTGCTTAAAGTAGAAATTAGGAAGTATCTTGGAGAGTACTTTGACTGTAGTAGTGACATAAAGGTGTACATACCCTACAATGCAGCAGTACCACTCTGCATGTGTTCCCTAAGAAATTCTTACAGTATAAGTTGTATAAGATAAAGTCTTGGAGCGTTAGATAGCACTATTTCTACTACAGCTCTTAGAGCCTAATGTGTTCCCACTTTATAAGGTTATCTTGCATGAGTCTTTATGGTAAAGTCAGAAAGAATCTTAATAATGTAGATCATGTCAGTCCACTATATCAATGAACCAAAGGGAAGCCAGTTTATTTAGATCATAGAGAACAAGAGGGGAGGGGGCACTGAGTAAAGATAAGAGGCAAGTTGGGGCAGCAGGCCATCTGTTACGGGCTAGACCTAGGGGTAAGACCCGGGTCCATTCTTTTTGGTTCGCAACTCCATTCTCAGCACCCAGCATGGTTCCTGACATATTGGGCCTTGAATAATTGATTAGAATTGAATTTTATATATCTGCATATATCACTTCTGTCAGTTCTGTTTCCCTAGAGAACCCTGACCTAGTACAAAGACCATTTAAAACAGCAGCAGTTACAAATGGTTCCTACCCTCAGGAGATTTTCGGTTTAGCATCTAATGGCAAAGTCTGTTATTTACCTTAAATAATTGTGATGGTTGGGTTCATGTGTCAACTTGGCTAGGTGGCCTAGCTGTCTGGTCAAGCGAGCACTGGCCTGACGATTGCTGTGAGGATATTTGAGGCTGGTTAATAAACCAACGGGCTGGTTTGTCGGATCATCAGTCAATTGACTGCAGCTGACCGATGACTCATCAAGGGGCGTGCCTTCCACAGTGAGAGAATGCAATTGGCTGGATTTGGTCTGGATCATCAGTTGGTTTGTTGGATCATCAGTCAATTGACTGCAGCTGACCGATGACTCATCAAGGGGCGTGCCTTCCACAATGAGAGAATGCAGTTGGCTGGATTTGGTCCGGGTGATCAGCTGGAGGCTTATAAGCCGGACGGTTAGAGAACCTTCACTTCTTCTTCGGCTGCTCAATGAAGCATTTCCTGGGGAGCTCGTCGAAGTTGTCGGTTCGTTTCCTGAGGAGATCGTCAAAGTCGTTGGTTGGTTTCCCGAGGAGCTCGTCGGACGTCTGCCTTGGAGTTGACAGTTTGTTGATGGCTCTGCAGAATTTGGACTCGTGCGTGCCTGCAGTTGCGTGAGTCACTTTTACAATTTGATAATCAGAGACATCTCTCATTGATTCTGTTTCCAAGGAGAACCCTAACTAATACAATAATACATGGGTTTATACAGGTGTCTATAAAATACTGTATTTGAGTCCTATATAATATTATACTTTAAAAGACACTATAGAGTGATGGTTAAAATTGTGGACTCTCAAGCCAGACTTCCTTGGCTCAAAGCCTGGCCCCAAAACATACAATCTAGATATATCTAAGGAAGTAATTAATCTCCTTCTGCCTCAATTTCTTCATTTTAAAAATGAAAATCATAAAATCTAACTCAAAGGATTTGTTTTAAAAGATTAAATAGTCAATAGAAGCAAAGCCCTTAGCATAAAATGTAATTATTATATTCTCTAGCATATAAGTGCTCAATAAATATTAGCCTTTACTAGATACTATAATTACTATTACAAACTATTGTTATACATGTTTTAAATAATAGCATATGAAGAAAAAGGGCCATTCACATTAAGGGACAGATCTTCAGGACAAAGTACTACAGTGGTTAATATTTATATTGAACAAGATCAATCTCTAAGCTCCATAAGTAGCAATAATATGCCAATTTGACAGACCTTAACCAAAAAGGAAGTAAGACTACCTTTTCACCTTTTTCCAATGGATGATGCCATTTACTATAACATTTCAACGCCCTTTTCAAGTTTTGATGAAATACTGTAGTTCATTGACTCTAAGATGCTACAGATTGGAAGATACACCTTATTTTGCGCTCCACTAAGAAAGAAAAAGCATGCAGCCAAATAAGCTGGTATGCCTTCAATTGTAAGATGCATCCCAGTCTCTGGGATATTAGAATCTGAAAAAAAAAATAAATGGGGTTTAGAATTGATAAATAACGGCAATTGTTGTCTACCTCAAGGAATTTGGTAGTTCTAATTGTCAGTGTTTAGAATTTACTCAGAGTGAAAAGCACGTGTGACCTTGCAAACCACTGAGGTCATTATCCATAATGAGGTAAAGGTCTGGGAGAGACCAGGTGCTCCTTCACGAATTCATTCAACCCACCTTGAATGAGCACCGTGTTCCGGGCACTTTGCTAAGAGCAGGACGCAGCAGTTACCTAGGTAGAAAAGAACTCTGTCTTCAAGGAAGTCAGTTTCTACTGGATGTATCACAAAATAAGCAAGCAAAAGGTATAATTCCAATCAACTAGTACACAGAAAAGCAAACAGTCATCAGTAAAGACTGATGGGGTAAGAGATGAGGGAAGAGCAATATTTAACTGAGTAATTGAGGAAGACTTCTCTGAAGATGTGATGTATGAGTTACAGCCTGAAAGATGAAGTAGAACCAGGCAGGAGAAAGTCAAGGGGAAAGTGCTCAAAACCTGGGATCAGTTGCACAAGCCTCAGGGTGGAATGAGATTGGTGACTTCAAGGAATTGAAAGAAAGACAATAAGTCTGGAGTATAGAGGACAAGGAAGAAAATGATTTTTTTTTTTTAAATGATACCAGGGAAGTAGGCAGGGCCCTGGTAAGACAAGAACCTTAATTTTCTCCTGCCTCCCCTGGGTACGAAGGTCAGCTGCCATATATAGAGACCATTACCATTGGTTGGTGCATTTGCTTCCTGCCATTGTCCAGGGCCATGGAGACCAGTTTGTCTGCCTCCCTTTCTCGACTGTTAGAGTGAGCAATGCTATCCTGGCAGGTAAGCAGGTCACTGAGGAAAGGTTATCGCTTCTGGATAGACCAATTGGAGAATGGTATGTGTACTCTTTGCCAGGGCTCATGGCTTGGCAAGGAGAGCATGGGCAGGATCTCAAACCTCACTCATGCTCTCTGCAGGCATAAACTTCAGAACCATGTCTCTGCCATGAAGAATGAGAAAGATGGAGGGAGGAAGTAGGGAAGAGGGATCTTTCATTCAATAGGCCAAATCGTCCACTGGTGTGAGGCTATGTAGACAGTTTGGAATTTTTTTCTTAAAAATTTAAAAGCCAACTAAATTTGTGGGAATGCAACCTGTGCATCTGTTTGATGTGATGGTGAATTAATAATTACATAAAAAGAAATAAAATGTTTAGATCTTTAAAATTTTTTATTTTAAAAATTTTAAACTTTTTAAAATATAAAATACATTAGAATTAACTTGAAAACACCATTGCATTGATAAATTGAGTCAGCGTATGAAATCAGCTGAGTAGCTCAAGTCTCTCCTCCTTTTTCTGTTACAGACACTTCATATACATCTACAGCAATGACTTTCAACAGGGCAAACTGGTCTCCAGATGGCATTGTTTGAAGGTTCCTTGGTTGTCACAATTATGTGGCATTCTACCGGCATGTCAAGCAGGGGACAGAGGCTAGACCATTTGTAGTTCACAGGACAGACTTACGAAATGAATAATTGTCCTAAATCCCACACAAATCTCAAAAATCCCATGAGACTCGCATATACATAAAGATCTGTTTATCTGAGTCTAAACTCTACCTCCATTTTACATGTAAACACAGTGTGTTTTTGCACAGCTTCAATTTAAAAATACTAAATTTTTCAAAAACTGAACTACCAAGCAAATTATATAGGTCTTTGGCAAGGTTTGTTCACTGTATCAGAATTCTCAGGTTATAAATGTACTTTGTACTCTAATTATGAGTCTGTGTTCAATAAAAAATACAACCTAATTCCAGGCGAAAGTGTTGAATGGGAGGGTTTTTTAAGTCATTCCTTACTGCATATTTCACTTTTGGAAGTTAGCTCTTTTTATTTTATTTTATTTTTTTCAGGCAGATGCAATGATATTACCACAAGAGAGCGCCATAATACTTTCTTAATCTTTCTACATACCTGTTTTGATGATCCTTAATTTTAAAAATGTTAAACAATAGCAATGGCAATTCAAGCTGAATTTGGAAAATCCTTTTATTCTATTTCTAATGTTTTTCTGTTAAAAATATCCAAAGATGTTTCAAGTTGGTTTATTAAAATGAATTGTGAAAACATTTTTAAGTATGTTTTTAAACACCATGATAGCATAAAGTATTTTAAAACAATTTTGCCTAAAAGTGATCCTGTCTGACTCAGTGTTGACTATGTTCACTTCCTTAAGCAGATATATATAACATTTATTTCCTGATTCTCAAGAATGTTTGTACTCATGTTTTTAGCTGTTGTTAATTGAATGTCTAGGTCCATCCTATTTATGAATCTTGAGAAGTGATGATCCAACATTGATTAGTATTTCAGAGTTGCATCATTCCCTTGTTGAATAAACATTCAAGCATATCTTTTCCTTTTCTTCATCTGCAAACTCACCAAAGTTATCTAAGGCCCTTTTCATCTCTAATGTTCTATGATTTTATCCCAACATATTCAGTATGTTCCAGTGGTAAAATTATGTAGAGAGAGCTCGGACCCCTCAGAGCAAACAAACAAACAAACAAAACTGCCTTACTTCCTCTTTGAACTCCCTCTTGCATTTCCTCTTGAAATCTTTTGAAATTTGAAATCTCCACAAAGGTGGCTGATTCAGATAGCCAATCAAGCCTCTAGTTAGGGTTTTACCCAATACAAAATAAAGCCGGCCTGTCCTAAACCCACCCTTAAAAGACAGGAAAACCCCATCCAAATAATAGGACTCAAGATAATTTCCTTTTTGTACTTATAAAAATCTCTTGCCATCCCTGGAAGCTCGAAGTAGCTTCCATTTTTGAAATTGGTCTGTCTTCCTCTTTGCAGCAAAACTTTTCTGTCCCAAATAAAATGTTGTCATCAGCAAATTCAACTCTGATTTGTCTTTTGACACCAGTCAGGTAATATTGCTTCAGTGACAAAAAACATGAGCAATTTCTGCTCGGATTCAAATTTGGCCATGTAACTATGTGCTCTTTCCTAATCTTGATGATGTTTGAGAAACTTGCTTTTTTCTCTGGTTTGGTATAGACACTGACAACTGAGAATGCTGCAGTTTTGGTTTCTTGGGTGATTTAAATTATCTTTGATCTTTGGAATAGAATTGTCTTGCTTTAGGGAAATCACTAGGGTGGCCTGTTAGTTGTGCAACTGTTAAGTACCCACTCTTTGATCTGGAGCCCAGGCCTGGGTGTATTTGTTTGTCTGAGCTGCTGTGACAAATACCATGGACCGGTTGGCTCAACAGGAATTTATTGTCTCACAGGTTTGGAGGTAGAAGCCCAACATCAAGACACTGGCAGGCTTCTTTCTCCGAGTCTGTAGCATCCCACAGTCCTCTGTCACATGACAATCTGTCTCTTGAGTCTGCTCCTCTGGTTTTCGCTGACTTCCTTTGCTTATTAGGACTCCAGTAATATTGGATTAAGGCCCACCTTCATTCAGTTTGGCCACCCCTTAGCTGATAGCAGCATCTTCAAATCTCATATTTACAAACGGGCTCACACCCACAGGAACCAAAGACTTGAACATGTTTTCTATGGGGGAGTCAACTAATCCCCAACACTGGGAGAAAGCTACTTGTGAGAATTTTAATTCTTTTAGAACTGATCAACAAATCCCTAGAGTGGGGTGTAGGCAGCTTCTGTGGTGAGCTGCCCCTGCCAGGGCATGGTGACCTCATAGACAACCTGTGCACTGACCTCACTGTCCTGGATTTAGAAACCAAGGCTGATCTTTTCATCGGGAATAATAGCCCTAGTGAAGGGACAACTTGGAAAAAAATAAAATTCCCTCAACATTAAAGATGGAAGTTGAAAGTCATATTAATTTGAACATTAAAGGAATAGGAATTTTTTAATATCCTAACATTTTTTACACATTTATAACCAAAATTAGAAAAAGACACAAGATCGCATTTTTAGTAAACATACTAGAGTTTATTCATCCAAATGAATGTTCATGATGGGATGAAATATGCTTGAGTCAATGTTTCCACAGTTTAACTGATGCTTGATACCCTGTTTTCTGAAATAGTGAATAATTCAGTTTTACGTCTTTATGGCTAAACTTTGTTCGACCAACAATGGCATTACGATGTGTTTGCCTACCTTATTCCAAAGTCATTGCATAAATAACATTTCATTACGTCCAGAACAAAAATGCATCCTCATATGATGAATGTAAGCTGTTCCTGAAGATATAACCCATCACAAGTTTTGAAAATTATGACTTGGAATGAAAAATGTTTTCAAAATATCCTTATCAGACCTCATCTAGAGGCAGCCCTGAAAAGGTATTCCCAATCATCTATTGATTGTTTTTTCTCATAGAAATTCCTTTAAAAATTCAAAATGTTTCTCCATTTGGGCATCATTTTTGGAGGGAGAAGCAACATTGTAAAGGGGCACAAAAATGTGGATTTTTTATTGCAAAAAAACACTAGTGGTGGAGTAAAGAAGATGTGATGTAACAATGAAGTGACCCTCTATTGCTATGGTCCTGGAATTATATGTCATAGGATATTTAGGTTTTCGGACACTTAGACTCAGGTTAAAACTGTGAGCATCCAATGAACATTTTTAAGGCTCAGTTTCCTTGTTGGATTTTTGTAGTGTTTAAATGAGAAAAGAAGGAGACAGTGCCCCTGAAACATGTAAATGATTATTCCACAAACTTTCTTCAGAGTATTATCCCTGGATAATATCAGTGGTCACTCTATAGCAAAGACCACTTTCTATAGTGTATTAGTTAGGGTTCTCTAGGGAAACAGAATCAATGAGAGATATCTATGAATATAAGATTTATAAAAGTGACTTGCAACTGTGGGTATGCACGAGTCCAAATTCCATAGGGCAGTCAGCAAACTGGCAACTCCAATGAAGATGTTTGATGAACTCAGGAAATGAACTGGCAACTTTGACGAACTCCTCAGGAAATGAACTGGGATCTTTGATGAACGTGTTCGATGAACTCCTCAGGAAACGAACCGGCAACTTAGAAGAACTCCTCAGGAAATGCTTCGCTGGGCAGCCGAAGAAGAAGTGAAGGTCCTCTGTCTGTCTTGCTTAAAAGTCTTCAACTGATTGATTGGATTAAATCCAGCCAATTGCATTCTCTCATTGTGGAAGACACGCCCTTCGCTGAGTCATCAGTCACAGCTGCAGCCAATTGACTGATGACTTAATAAACCAGCCTGTTGGTTTATTAACCAGCCACAAACATCCTTGCAGCAATGGTTAGGCCAGTGCTTGCTTGACCAGGCAGCTGGGTACCATCACCTGGCCAAGTTGACACATGAACCTAACCATCACATACAGCAAAAAAATTCTGTGATTAGAACCCATCTCCTTCTTAGAGATTCAAAATGTACACTATTTTTTAAAGGCACTGAGAAGTTCTAGAGTAAAGACACCTCTTAGAACTTTTTAATATAATTTCCAAACCTCTATGGTCACACCTCTGAGCATATTAAAGGATAAGCTTTCCATAAAATACAATTGGAAAATGTTACTCTATAAACAGGATATGGTGGAATAATTATCACCCTGATACCACCAATGGACATTTCAAAGGAACTGAAGAAATAACAATGAACTTCTCTATAACTATTAAAGGTTAAACAGAGTCACAAATGCATCTGAATTACATTTGTATAATCACAATGAATTTCTATTTAGACATTTTGTGCAATAATGAATTAGAGCATCTCTTTTTTCCCAAATAATGAAGAATTCCCAAAATGTTTTTAAGAACTTCTTAACTAGAAGTTAAGAGGACATATTAACAAGGTCTCGAAATTTTATATTAAAAAAAAAAACCTGAAATGGAAGTCCAAATTTTCCACTTACTATCTAAGAACCTTGGATAAGCTTTTTAAATCCCTGGCTTGTATAAATATTAAATTATGTAATGCACAAAGTGCTAAAGATTTATAGGAGACATTGTATAAGCATCAGGTTTTTTTTCCATCCCTTAAGAACATGTTTTTAAATCCTATAGCTCCATACAGCATTGTGTTCTTATAAGTGTAAACTAGATTAAAATCAATCTTTCTTTTCATTAAATCATTTGTTTTCATACATTGAGTTGTAAGTGGACACTGCCCAGCATCCATTTCCTAACTCTTTTTTAAAAGTACCCTGATTTACTATTCAAGCATTCATTTTTCTACAGTATAGCCTATGCATTCCCAGGGAAGTTTATCCTACCCCAGCTAAGAGTTGGCCCAAATGGTTACATTAGGGAAAAGTAATGATCCAACTGATATCAATGAGACACAGGGAAGTGCTACTTCAGGCTATTCCTAGAAAGTTGTTATAAGAGATGCCCTCTTGGGCTGGATATTTGCCATCCTATTCCCACTCCCAAACCTGCTCCCCAGCTGTGATGATTTGAAGCTGTATGTACTCCAGAAAAGTATGTTCTTAAAGTTAATCCATTCCTGTGAATGTGGGCCCATTTTAAGTAGGATTTTTTGGCAAGTAGGATCTCAATTTAAGTTAAGACGTGACTCACCTCATTCAGAGTGGTCTTAATCCTCTTAATGGAGTCTTTATAAGAGTGAAATTCAGACAAAGAGAGAGAAAGTCATGGAAGCAAGAAGCTGGAAGCAACAAAACCCAGAAGAGAAGGCAGAGACCAGTAGATGCCACCATGAGCCTTGCCATGTGACAGAGGAGTCCAGGATCACTGGCAGCCAGCCTTCAGGATGAAGGTATCATCTTGATGATGCCTTGATTTGACCTTTTCACAGCCTCAGAGCTGTAAGCTTGTAAGTTAATAAATTCCCATTAGTAAAACGTCATCCCATTTTAAGGTACCTGCTTTCAGCAGACCAGCAAACTAGAATACCAGCTCTATGCCCTGAGAAGCCGTCTTCTATGGATAGCTTCACCTAGACTCCCCTGCTTTCTCATTTTCAGTTGATTTTGGCAAATGGAAGGCACCAAGAAAGGACTGTAGAGTGAGAGAAAAATAAAAAAGCAGAGTATACCTTAGCCCTGGCCTGCTGCTTGGCAGTGGCTCTCTTTCACCTCTCCCCACTTGTCTCTCAGCACACTGATCTATAGATCTACAGAGCTTCCTTCCTTCTAAGTCTCAAGGATTTTTGAAGAGGTAAGAGGAAAGGAAGAACTGACATGACAGATTCAAAATTCTCTTTTGCATTCTGGGAACTAGGCAAAGTGTGAGAACACCCTCATGTTAATAATTCTTATTTCATCACACGAATAAATAGCAGTGGAGAATTACAGGTGCTATGATGGTGCTATATTCCAGTTATTATGGAAAGGTGCACACAAACAAGAAGTGGAGAGTTTTACCAGTATGGGGAGGGAGCTATCAAGAAATGCATCTTTCTAAAGGATGTTTCATTGGTCTGAAATTTTAGGGTTAAACAGATATTTCCAATGTGCCCAAAAAGGAGAAGAAAAGTGCAAGCAAATGGTAGTCTAACAGCATAATAAAAAGCCATAGAGCTCTGTGCCGGTTTGAGTGTATTGTGTCCCCCAAATGCCATTATCTTTGTGGTCTTGTGTGGGGCAGAAGTTTTGGTGTTGGTTGGATTTGCTTGGAGTTTGCCCCACCCAGCTGTCGGTGATAATTTTGATGAGATGTTCCCATGGAGGCTTGGCCCCACCCATTTGGGGTGGGCCTTGATCAGTGGAGCTATATAAATGAGCTGACTCAAAGAAGAAGAGAGTGCAGCTGGGAGTGATGTTTTGAAGAGAAGCAAGCTTGCTAGAAAGGAACGTCCTGGGAGAAAGCCGTTTTGAGGCCGGAGCTTTGGAGCAGATGCCAGCTGCCTTCCCAGCTAACAGAGGTTTTCTGGACACTTTGTGGCCTTAAGACTGTAATTGTGTAGCTAAATAAACCCCCGTTTTATAAAAGCCTATCCATCTCTGATGTTTTGCATTCTGCAGCATTAGCAAACTAGGACAAGCTCTGAAACAGACAGCCGTATGAGAAACTCCATGTAGTTCATTAAGATTGACATACTGAGTATGTGATGTTGACAACCTGGCAAGACGGAAGTTTGGAGGAAGACGAGAGCTCTCCCTATTCTGCTCCATGAGGGAATCAGGGCTTCATCCTTTTGTCAGAGTGGATTTTAAACAAGAGAGTAATATGATCAATGAAAGCAGGTAGTGGGTGAATTCAATGGGAGAGGAGGGAGATTCTGTAAATATTATGATCATCCAGGTGAGAGATTTTTAACTAGGATTCTGGCAGTGGGTGGAATAATCAGTATTTAGACAGGACAACAGGGAGTTGAATAAAAATGATTTCTGCATGGAATAGATGAGGGGTGAGAGAAAGAGAAGGGTGAATCCCATATTTCTGGCCATGATATATAGAAGAATGTCCTATCAATAAAGAAGCTTAATTTTTTCTTTATGTGTTTATATAGCAGTACTAAGTTCTTTCTACAACTTCCATGTTGTCACTCTCTAACAGGTAGACATAATGTACTTAAGCTCTTGAGTCCCCTTAACTTTCTGGTTTATGTAGAATCCTTTTATAAAACCATACCCATATGTGACTGAAAAGAAGTATCTCTTAGAAATAATACCCTATGTTCAAGCTATTGTTGTAGTCAGTAATGTAGTTCACATATTTCTGGAGCCTGAGGGAGGCACAAGAAACAAAATGTTTTTCCATCTGAATCAGTATCTTTAACACCCATGAAAATCTGAGAAGGCAAATAACATCATTTGAACTTTTCCAATCATCAGTGCTTTTGTGAATGGGTCTTCCAGAGGAAAGCCAGTGATTCCAAATTGTTATAGTTATGGTCATTCTTTGAGTATCTGATGTGAAGAGAATTCACCCTCTATACACAGAGGGATGACACAGAGCAGGCCCAGAAAACCTGGCAAATGGACTGTTGTCAACAACTACACCAGAAAAGAATGGGGTATGTATCTAGATAGGTAGGTAGATCAATAGCTAGCTAGCTAGAGAGGGAGACAGATAGACAGAGATGATAGAGATATACATTTGTAATGAGATAATAGATAGACACATAGGTAGATGATAGATAGATAGGTAGATAGATAGATATAGATGGATAGATACACATATGAAGATAGATAAAGAAGTTAGATACACACATATGCAGAGAAGTTAAATATAGATACATAGATAATAAGAGAGAGAGATTGAGAGACCCAATAATGTAGAAGCCACTTTGCCAGGTAGTAGGGATACAGAGGAAAATAAAACATAGACTCCAGACTTAAGAAGACTCATTCATATATTCAACAAACATTTATTGAACATCTACTTATGGCCAAGTGCTAGATATAGGAAAAAAATAATAATCAGGAACAATATTTACTTTCATGGATCTTATGCTACAGAAAAGGAAATGGTAATTAAATAATTAAGAAAAATTCTAAAATCCTATTTTGATTTGTGCTATCAAGGAAAACTGTATTTACATAGTCATCTTGACACTAATTTAAAGCACTTCTAGTATACCAACGATTTAATGTTTTATAAAACAAGTTAGCCCTCTACATAGCCAGAAGTAAGGGAAAAAAACAGATAAATAACACATTCAAATGCTCGGACAACAGTGAGGCTCTGTCAATGTTTATAATGTACCTATGGTGTAGACTTGAACATGAGTTCAATGCTGAAGACAATCAAGGAACTAAAAGACTCATACATAACCTTAATAGCCCTGTGGCTACAAAGTAGACTAAAAACTATTACTTAGAATTTCTTTGCAACTTTCAAACCATGGTTTCTAGCAGTATCCATAAACAAATTCATATTACTACCATTGACAAATTACAATGAATCCATGTTTTTAAACAGGAAGATTTTGCCTTATTTGCGTTACTCTAAGATTTGAATTTATCTGTTTGATCAGGCTATAGATTTTTAATCACATTAGCACAAAATCTCACCCTTGTTTCTGCTTCCTTCACCATAGAATGAACTGCATAAAAATAAAATGAATGGAAGAGGTGATGGTTGGTTTATTTTTGTTCCCTCCACAGCATCTGACTCTATCATAGTGTTTATTTCCATTTTGAGCTTATTTGTTTAATGCTACTGTGCCAATTATAAATGGCAGCAAGAGTCAGCAATACTTAATGAGGATACAATAATTTATTTAGAACTTATTACAAAACGGAACATATGAGACATTTTCTCTTTTAGTTATCACAACATCTTATGGAAACATGTATTGTTCTCATTTTCCCAAAGAGGAGATTTGGTCTTGGGAAGATTGAGTATCTATCTGGCAATGTGACAGTAGTAAGAGGCAGCTGACCTCCCTGACATTAACCTGGGTACTATTTCCACTACAGTACCCAGGACCATCTTGACTAAGCAGAAAACTAGCTGTTCAGATGCCTTAACCACCCTCCGTTCTTCACTCACCTAAAGATGTTTCTCATTTGTAAAAGGAGAATTTGAACCAGATGATGCCTAAGGCCCATTCATTCATTCACTGAATTAAGTATAAAGTGCCCATCAGGCACTAAGTACTCTTCAGGGGACCAGGAATACACAGGAAAAAGAATAGAATACAAACTTCTCCCCTTGCAAAGCTTATATTCTAGCTGGATTTAATGAGTTAGAACATAGATAGATGATAGACGATATTATTTATTAAAATATACATGCATATGCATATCTTGTCTGAAATTATTGCTAAAGTAAACGAAGTTTGTTAATAGGAGGCAATACTACATTAACATGTAGGAGCAAACATTTTCTTTTTTCGGGGGATTCATCATCAGAAAATTCCACCCATCCTCTCCCTGCCCTAAATCTGAGGACTATTCCCAAACTCTTACTTAATAGGAAATCTCATTTAGAGTCAGCTACAGAAAGGTGAGTTTGATTTTGATTTTGGTTTTTGTGTCATTGTACCTTTACTAATATTATAGCTAGTGTCCAGTGGAACTATAATTCAGGTCTTCTACCCCAACAACAGTTCATTTTTCATGAAATAAACTTCAGGTTAGATTCCATTGAGTGCATCAACAGAAGACGTTTCCTTGGTGGAGATCATATAATTCCTCCATGTGACATACTCAAGGGCAGAACTTTGGAATGACATTATGCACAATGAAATCTGTTTATGGGTCAGCATAGATATATTATCCATCATGTATGTCATCTCAATAAATCACTGCTCAGAGATAGAACTCTCAAACTTCACTGAGAATCCATTTGGTTTAGGTCCATTTTTCATAACTACCTGTCAATTAATTCTGTGATGTAAAATTGATTGTACTAAGATGGAGAATTCGGATAAATTTTATTAGGGGAAATCTATTTCAACAACCTGTTTCAGTTTATTATTTCTTTAAAATTAATTAAATAGGGATAACTTCTGGAAATGGCCAAAGAAATTTCCACTAAAGGACTGGGGATATCCCAGCCCAAATTAGATAGCTGAGAAATAGCTGCAATAGTTTGTAGAACCATTGAAAACGTGATGTCATCCAGCCTAACCTCTATCTGGATCAAATGCACTTTCTAGAAGAACTGGCTTAAGATTCAAGGGTCTCACATTGTGGTCCCAGTTCTAAGTGTATAATCTCAGACAATATCTGAGCCTCCCTGCTCTTCACCTGCTTCCTCTGGAAAATTACCGCAATACCTAAGCCTGACAAACTTACGGTGTTTTGAGAGCCCCGGGAAAGTGTTTAAGGCAAAAGCTGCTACAGTTGCTAGATATTTTCATCATCCTAGTTATTTTATCTGATTTTCTAGATTATAAATCAAGTGTCTGAGCATTCCATACCATAGCTCTGCAACTAGAGTAACCTTGTTAACTGTAGCACTTTGTGTAAAACGGCAGGAAGCCAGAAGTTGGAGGGTGGTGTCTTATTTTGCTGAAGCTGCTCTCACAAGTACCACACAGCATGTTGTCTTACACAACAAGCATTCATTGTCTCACAGTTTTGAAGGATGGACATGCAACTTCAAGGTCTTGACGGGCCATCCATGCCCTTGGTCTCCTGTGGCTGTCTCTGACTTCTGGCTTATCTGTGTTAGGCCTCCAGAAATATAGATTAAGGTCCACCCTTACCCAGTTTTGTCAATCTTAAATAGGATTTTAGAAGATCCTATTCGTAAATGAGTACATACTTTAATCAATAATACATCTTCAAGGGGTCCTAGTCACAAATAGGTTCACACCCACAGGAATTGGGATTAAGATTAAGAATATGTCTTTTGTTGGGGTACATGGTTCAATCTACCACAGGTAATAAATATCCTGAAGTAGTTCAGGAGTCAACAGATCACCAGTCTAGAAGAGTAGGCCGTAATAAACATTTCTGAATATTTCCATCTGCCGATAATTTCTCTGAGGTCTGGGGATACAAGGGTGAAGAAGAGACAGCATCAGACCTCAAGGAACACATATTCATGTGCAGAGACAAAAGAGGAAACAGTCATAGTCCATGGAGATAAGTTCTAACATCAAGTCATGCCCAGGGAATCCCAGCAAATCTAAGTAGTGAACTCTAGCCCTGAGTAGTAAAAAGATCCAAGTCTAGGATGTGCCAGTTTGGATATATTATGTCCCCACAAAGGTCATGTTCTTTAATGCAGTCTTGTGGGGGGAGATAAATTAATCTTTTGATTAGGGTGGAATCTTTCAGTTGAGTGTTTCCATGGAGAAGTGAGTCACCCAACTGTGGGTGATACTTTTGATTAGATTATTTCCATGGAGGTGTGGCCCTGCCCACTCAGGGTGGGTCTTTATTAGTTCACTGGAGTATTTAAGAGAGATGCTAAGAGCTGACAGACCCAGATGCTTGCTGATGCTTAGAGATGCTTGGAGATGTGGACAGAAGGATTCTTCAAGATGCTGAGCTAAGAGATAAAGCCCAGAGTTTGCCCCAGAGAATCTAAGAGAGGACCCCCAGATGCTTAGAGAGAAACACACTGCCACAGAGAAGCAAGGGCACACAGGAGCTGAGAGAGAGGAGCTGAAACACAACCCAAGAGCAAAGGACCAGCAGACATCAGCCACATGCCTTCCCAGCTGACAGAGGGATGCCATTGGCTGTTCTTCAGTGAAAGTAGCCTCCGTTGATGCCCTAATTTGGACACTTCTATGGCCTTAGGACTGTAAATTTGTAACCAAATAAACCCCCTTTATAAAAGCCAATCAATTTCTGGTATTTTGCATAATGGTAGGATTAGCAACCTGGAACACAGGAGCTACATAGAAACTGAAATAGAGCAGGAACAATAAGCAAAGGCAACTATAATGCAAGATGTTATAATTTCACCAGACCCTGGAATTCCTATAGCTTATTTTATTGCTGCTCTCTTCTTGGAGCATGTTTTAGCTTCCCAGCTGCTAAAACAAATACCACAAGTTGGGTCAGCTTAACAGCATGAATTTTTTGACTCACAGTTTCAAAGGCTAGAAGGCCCGCTTCCTCCCCGTCAGTATCCTCTGGCTGACAATCTTTGGGGTTCCTTGCTTCCACGTGGCAATGCACACACAGGCGTCTCCTTCCATGTTCTGTTGACTCCCAGCATCTGGCTGTTCCCTGTGGCTTTCTCTCTTTGTCCAATTTCCTTTGCTTATAAGGACTTCAGCCATAATGGATTAAGTCCTGCCCTTCTTCAGTTTGGGCACATCCTAATTAATAACATCTACAACGGTCCTATTAACAAATAGATTCATGCTCACAGGATCAGGGTTTGGGACCTGAGCATGCTTTATTTCTTGAGTGGGGGGAATGATGCACTCACCAATGGAGCATGGGTGGATTCTCCAGGTTAGTACTTGTTAGGGCAGTGAATACATTGCAGAGTTCGATCTTAAGCTTATAGATTAAGTTCCTTATTCTCTTAAGGCTGCCCTTGGGAGCACAATTTTACTGCCTTTTGTCAGCATGCTTTTCTCTGGTCCAACACAGGAGATGGGATAAATCAGTACCAGTGCTTCTACAGCTTGATTTCATTGCTTGTCTTAATAAAAAAAGTTTCAACATAAATGTTTATAGTTTAATCCACACACTGTTATTTAGGGAAAAGAAAAAGTTGAGGGTTTGTGTCTCCCTAGCTCTGACAATCTGCTAAGTTTCAAAAATTGACTTATTCTAAGTCTAGAATCTGGTTTTGGGATTGTCACTCATACTGTAGACCAGGGGTTGGCAAATATGTGGCTCTATTCCATGCCCATAGAAAATACCATTAATCAATCTATGATGATCTTTTATCTTCAGCCTAAAGGAATCCTTTGAAATCTTTCAGGACCATGACCCAGGCTACAGACACCAATAGATTAGAGCTGACACATGAATGAAACATGTTTGCTATTTCATCTCTAGAACTTCAGTATCTTTGACCAGGCATACTGTAGACTCCAATTATTTCTAATCAACAAAGTTTACCAAACAAATATTATGTTATTTCAAGCATTGTAAGTACAATAAAGAATAAGATACAGTATCTACTCTTACATATTTTATAGTATAATGGGGGAGAAGGCACAAATGTGTTTTCTATGGCCTAACCCTGTCTGTATTGGCTCCTCTACCTGTGGCCTAGCCTTAAACCACCATCCCTCTCCTTCTACGAGATAAATTGGCATTGATGAAAGCTACCAAAATACTTCAGGAAGAAATAACCCAAATACTACACAAACTTTCAGAAAACTAAAGAGGAAGGGATATTTCCAAACTTATTATTTGGACCAGCATTACACACTGATCTTGAAACCAACCAAAAGTCATCACTAGAAAATAAAATTAAGACGTGACTTTGAGCAACTTGTTTAACCTCTCTGTAATTCAATTCGCTCACCTGCAAAATGGGGGTAGTAACAGTGCCTATGAGATTGGTTGTGACAATAAATGATTCAATATATGTAAGAGCACTACTATATTAGTTTTTTATTGCTGCTATAACAAATAACTACAAATTTTAAGGCTTAAATCAGCATAAACTTATTACTGTACAGTTTTGTAGGTTAGAAGTCCAACACGGGTTTCCCTGGACTAATATCAAGAAACCAGACTAGAGGAGGTGGGGCAAGATGGCGGACTGGTGAGCTGTATGTTTTAGTTACTCCTCCAGGAAAGTAGGTAGAAAGCCAGGAACTGCGTGGACTGGACACCACAGAGCAATCTGACTTTGGGCATAATTCATACAACACTCATGAAAATGTCGAACTGCTGAGATCAGCGAAATCTGTAAGTTTTTGCAGCCAGGGGACCCGCGCCCGTCCCTGCCAGGCTCAGTCCCGTGGGAGGAGGGGCTGTCAGCTCCGGGAAGGAGAAGGGAGAACTGCAGTGGCAGCCCTTATCGGAAACTCATTCTACTGATCCAAACTCCAACCATAGATAGACTGAGACCAGACACCAGAGAATCTGAGAGCAGCCAGCCCAGCAGAGAGGAGACAGGCATAGAAAAAAACATCACGAAAAACTCCAAAATAAAAGCGGAGGATTTTTGGAGTTCTGGTGAACATAGAAAGGGGAAGGGCACAGCTCAGGCCCTCAGGCTCATATGCAAATCCCGAAGAAAAGCTGATCTCTCTGCCTTGTGGACCTTTCCTTAATGGACCTAATTGCTTTGTCTCTTAGCATTTCAATAACCCATTAGATCTGTGAGGAGGGCCATTTTTTTTTTTAATCCTTTTTTCTTTTTCTAAAACAATTACTCTAAGAAGCCCAATACACAAAGCTTCAAAGACTTGCAATTTGGGCAGGTCAAGCCAAGAGCAGAACTAAGAGCTCTGAGACAAAAGGCAATAATCCAGTGGCTGAGAAAATTCACTAAACACCACAACTTCCCAAGAAAAGGGGGGAGTCCGCTCACAGACATCATCCTGGTGGACAGGAAACACTCCTGCCCATCACCAGCCCCATAGCCCAGAGCTGCCCCACACAACCCAGTGTGATGGAAGTGCTTCAAATAACAGGCACACTCCACAAAACTGGGCGTGGACATTAGCCTTCCCTGCAACCTCAGCTGATTGTCCCAGAGTTGGGAAGGTGGAGCAGTGTGAATTAACAAAGCCCCATTCAGCCATCATTTCAGCAGACTGGGAGCCTCCTTACACAGCCCAGCAGCCCAGAACTGCCCTGGGGGGATGGCACTCACCTGTGACATAGCACAGTCATCCCTCAACAGAGGACCAGGGGGTGCACGGCCTGGAAGAGGGACCCACTTGCAAGTCTCAGGAGCCATACGCCAATACCAAGGACTTGTGGGTCAGTGGCAGAGACAAACTGTGGCAGGACTAAACTGAAGGATTAGACTATTGCAGCAGCTTTAAAACTCCAGGAACACTGGGGAGATTTGATTGTTAGAGCCACCCCCCCCCATCCCTGACTGCCCAAAAACACGCCCCATATACAGGGCAGGCAACACCAACTACACACGCAAGCTTGGTACACCAATTGGACCCCACAAGACTCACTCCCCCACTCACCACAAAGGCAAAGCAGGGGAGAACTGGCTTGTGGAGAACAGGTGGCTCGTGGACACCACCTGCTGGTTAGTTAGAGAAAGTGTACTCCACGAAGCTGTAGATCTGATAAATTAGAGAGAAGGACTTCAATTGGTCTACAAATCCTAAAAGAACCCTATCAAGTTCAGCAAATGCCAAGAGGCCAAAAACAACAGAAAATTATAAAACATATGAAAAAACCAGATGATATGGATAACCCAAGCCCAAGCACCCAAATCAAAAGAACAGAAGAGACACAGCACCTAGAGCAGCTACTCAAAGAACTAAAGATGAACAATGAGACCATAGTACGGGATACAAAGGACATCAAGAAGACCCTAGAAGAGCATAAAGAAGACATTGCAAGACTAAATAAAAAAATAGATGATCTTATGGAAATTAAAGAAACTGTTGACCAAATTAAAAAGATTCTGGACACTCATAGTACAAGACTAGAGGAAGTTGAACAACAAATCAGTGACCTGGAAGATAACAGAATGGAAAATGAAAGCATAAAAGAAAGAATGGGGAAAAAAATTGAAAAAATCGAAACGGACCTCAGGGATATGATAGATAATATGAAACGTCCAAATATAAGACTCATTGGTGTCCCAGAAGGGGAAGAAAAGGGTAAAGGTCTAGGAAGAGTATTCAAAGAAATTGTTGGGGAAAACTTCCCAAATCTTCTAAACAACATAAATACACAAATCATAAATGCTCAGCGAACTCCAAATAGAATAAATCCAAACAAACCCACTCCGAGACATATTCTGATCACACTGTCAAACACAGAAGAGAAGAAGCAAGTTCTGAAAGCAGCAAGAGAAAAGCAATTCACCACAAACAAAGGAAACAGCATAAGACTAAGTAGTGACTACTCAGCAGCCACCATGGAGGCGAGAAGGCAGTAGCATGATATATTTAAAATTCTGAGTGAGAAAAATTTCCAGCCAAGAATACTTTATCCACTAAAGCTCTCCTTCAAATTTGAGGGAGAGCTTAAATTTTTCACAGACAAATGCTGAGAGAATTTGCTAACAAGACACCTGCCCTACTGGAGATACTAAAGGGAGCCCTACAGACAGAGAAACAAAGAAAGGACAGAGAGACTTGGAGAAAGGTTCAGTACTAAAGAGATTCGGTATGGGTACAATAAAGGATATTAATAGAGAGAGGGGAAAATATATATATGACAAACATAAACCAAAGGATAAGATGGCTGATTCAAGAAATGCCTTTACGGTTATAACGTTGAATGTAAATGGATTAAACTCCCTAATTAAAAGATATAGATTCGCAGAATGAATAAAAAAAAATGAACCATCAATATGTTGCATATAAGAGACTCATCTTAGACACAGGGACACAAAGAAATTGAAAGTGAAAGGATGGAAAAAAATATTTCATGCAAGCTACAGCCAAAAGAAAGCAGGGGTAGCAATATTAATCTCAGATAAAATAGACTTTAAATGCAGGGATGTTTTGAGAGACAAAGAAGGCCACTACATACTAATAAAAGGGGCAATTCAACAAGAAGAAATAACAATCATAAATGTCTATGCACCCAATCAAGGTGCCACAAAATACATGAGAGAAATACTGGCAAAACTAAAGGAAGCAATTGATGTTTCCACAATAATTGTGGGAGACGTCAACACATCACTCTCTCCTATAGATAGATCAACCAGACAGAGGACCAATAAGGAAATTGAAAACAAAAACAATCTGATAAATGAATTAGATTTAACTGACACATACAGAACATTACATCGCAAATCACCAGGATACACATACTTTTCTAGTGCTCACGGAACTTTCTCCAGAATAGATCATATGCTGGGACATAAAACAAGCCTCAATAAATTTAAAAAGATTGAAATTATTCAAAGCACATTCTCTGACCACAATGGAATACAATTAGAAGTCAATAACCATCAGAGACTTAGGAAATTCACAAATAACTGGAGGTTAAACAGCACACTCCTAAACAATCAGTAGGTTAAAGAAGAAATAGCAAGAGAAATTGCTAAATATATAGAGATGAATGAAAATGAGAACACAACATACCAAAACCTACAGGATGCAGCAAAAACAGTGCTGAGGGGGAAATTTATGGCACTAAATGCATATATTAAAAAGCAAGAAAGAGCCAAAATCAGAGAACTAATGAATCAACTGAAGAAGCTAGAAAATGAACAGCAAACCAATCCAAAACCAAGTAGAAGAAAAGAGATAACAAGGATTAAAGCAGAAAAAAATGACAGAGAGAACAAAAAAACAATAGAGAGGATAAATATCACCAAAAGTTGGTTCTTTGAGAAGATCAACAAGATTGACAAGCCCCTAGCTAGACTGACAAAATCAAAAAGAGAGAAGACCCATATAAACAAAATAATGAATGAAAAAGGTGACATAACTGCAGATCCTGAAGAAATTAAAAAAATTATAAGAGGATACTATGAACAACTGTATGGCAACAAACTGGATAATGTAGAGGAAATAGACAATTTCCTGGAAACATATGAACAACCTAGACTGACCAGAGAAGAAATAGAAGACCTCAATCAACCCATCACAAGCAAAGAGATCCAATCAGTCATCAAAAATCTTCCCACAAATAAATGCCCAGGGCCAGATGGCTTCACAGGGAAATTCTACCAAACTTTCCAGAAAGAACTGACACCAATCTTACTCAAACTCTTTCAAAACATTGAAGAAAATGGAACACTACCTAACTCATTTTATGAAGCTAACATCAATCTAATACCAAAAGCAGGCAAAGATGCTACAAAAAAGGAAAACTACCGGCCAATCTCCCTAATGAACATAGATGCAAAAATCCTCAACAAAATACTTGCAAATCGAATCCAAAGACACATTAAAAAAATCATAACCATGACCAAGTGGGGTTCATTCCAGACATGCAAGGGTGGTTCAACATAAGAAAATCAATCAATGTATTACAACACATTAACAATTCAAAAGGGAAAAACCAAATGATCATCTCAATAGATGCTGAAAAAGCATTTGACAAAATCCAACATCCGTTTTTGATAAAAACACTTCAAAAGGTAGGAATTGAAGGAAACTTCCTCAATATGATAAAGAGCATATATGAGAAACCCACAGCCAGCATAGTACTCAATGGTGAGAGACTGAAAGCCTTCCCTCTAAGATCAGGAACAAGACAAGGATGCCCGCTGTCACCACTGTTATTCAACATTGTGCTGGAACTGCTAGCCAGGGCAATCCGGCAAGACAAAGAAATAAAAGGCATCCAAATTGGAAAAGGAGAAGTAAAACTGTCATTGTTTGCAGATGATATGATCTTATATCTGGAAAACCCTGAGAAATCAATGATACAGCTACTAGAGCTAATAAACAAATTTAGCAAAGTAGAGGGATACAAGATTAATGCACATAAGTCAGTAATGTTTCTATATGCTAGAAATGAACAAACTGAAGAGACACTCAAGAAAAAGATACCATTTTCAATAGCAACTAAAAAAATCAAGTACCTTGGAATAAACTTAACCAAAGGTGTAAAAGACCTATACAAAGAAAACTACGTAACTCCACTAAAAGAAATAGAAAGGGACCTTAAAAGATGGAAAAATATTCCATGTTCATGGATAGGAAGGCTAAATGTCATTAAGATGTCAATTCTACCCAAACTCATCTACAGATTCAATGCAATCCCAATCAAAATTCCAACAACCTACTTTGCAGACTTGGAAAAGCTAGTTATCAAATTTACTTGGAAAGGGAAGATGCCTCGAATTGCTAAAGACACTCTAAAAAAGAAAAACGAAGTGGGAGGACTTACACTCCCTGACATTGAAGCTTATTATAAAGCCACAGTTGTCAAAACAGCATGGTACTGACACAAAGATAGACATATAGATCAATGGAATCGAATTGAGAATTCAGAGATCGATCCTCAGATCTATGGCCGACTGATCTTTGATAAGGCCCCCAAAGTCACTGAACTGAGTCATAATGGTCTATTCAACAAATGGGGCTGGGAGAGTTGGATATCCATATCCAAAAGAATGAAAGAGGACCCCTACCTCACCCCCTACACAAAAATTAACTCAAAATGGACCAAAGATCTCAATATAAAAGAAAGTACCATAAAACTCCTAGAAGATAATGTAGGAAAACATCTTCAAGACCTTGTATTAGGCGGCCACTTCCTAGACTTTACACCCAAAGCACAAGCAACAAAAGAAAAAGTAGATAAATGGGAACTCCTCAAGCTTAGAAGTTTCTGCACCTCAAAGGAATTTCTCAAAAAGGTAAAGAGGCAGCCAACTCAATGGGAAAAAATTTTTGGGAACCACGTATCTGACAAAAGACTGATATCTTGCATATATAAAGAAATCCTACAACTCAATGACAATAGTACAGACGGCCCAATTATAAAATGGGCAAAAGATATGAAAAGACAGTTCTCTGAAGAGGAAATACAAATGGGCAAGAAACACATGAAAAAATGTTCAACTTCACTAGCTATTAGAGAGATGCAAATTAAGACCACAATGAGATACCATCTAACACCGGTTAGAATGGCTGCCATTAAACAAACAGGAAACTACAAATGCTGGAGGGGATGTGAAGAAATTGGAACTCTTATTCATTGTTGGTGGGACTGTATAATGGTTCAGCCACTCTGGAAGTCAGTCTGGCAGTTCCTTAGAAAACTAGATATAGAGTTACCATTCGATCCAGCGATTGCACTTCTCAGTATATACCCGGAAGTTCGGAAAGCAGTGACACGAACAGATATCTGCACGCCAATGTTCATAGCAGCATTATTCACAATTGCCAAGAGATGGAAACAACCCAAATGTCCTTCAACAGATGAGTGGATAAATAAAATGTGGTATATACACACGATGGAATACTACACGGCAGTAAGAAGGAACGACTTCGTGAAAAATATGACAACATGGATGAACCTTGAAGACATAATGCTGAGTGATATAAGCCAGGCACAAAAAGAGAAATATTATATGCTACCACTAATGTGAACTTTGAAAAATGTAAAACGAATGGTTTATAATGTAGAATGTAGGGGAACTAGCAATAGAGAGCAATTAAGGAAGGGGAAACAATAATCCAAGAAGAACAGATATGCTATTTAACGTTCTGGGGATGCCCAGGAATGACTATGGTCTGTTAATTTCTGATGGATATAGTAGGAGCAAGTTCACAGAAATGTTGCTGTGTTACGTAACTTTCTTGGGGTAAAGTAGGAACAGGTTGGAAGTTAAGCAGTTATCTTAGGTTAGTTGTCTTTTTCTTACTCCCTTGTTATGGTCTCTTTGAAATGTTCTTTTATTGTATGTTTTTCTTTTTTGTTTTACATTTTTTTTTCATAGAGTTGATTTAAAAAAGAAAGGAAAGTTAAAAAAAAAAAAAGAAAGAAAAACAAGGAAAAAATATGTAGTGCCCCCTTGAGGAGCCTGTGGAGAATGCAGGGGTATTGGCCTACCCCACCTCGATGGTTGTTAACATGACCACAGACATAGGCGACTGGTGGTTTGATGGGTTGAGCCCTCTACCATAGGTTTTATCCTTGGGAAGATGGTTGCTGCAAAGGAAAGGCTAGGCCTCCCTATAATTGTACCTAAGAGCCCCCTCCCGAATGCCTCTTTGTTGCTCAGATGTGGCTCTCTCTCTCTAGCTAAGCCAACTTGGCAGGTGAAATCACTGCCCTCCCCCCTACGTGGGATCAGACACCCAGGGGAGTGAATCTCCCTGGCAACGTGGAATATGACTCCCAGGGAGGAATGTAGACCTGGCATTGTGGGACGGAGAACATCTTCTTGACCAAAAGGGGGATGTGAAAGGAAATGAAATAAGCTTCAGTGGCAGAGAGATTCCAAAAGGAGCCGAGAGGTCACTCTGGTGGGCATTCTTATGCACACTTTAGACAACCCTTTTTAGGTTCTAAAGAATTGGGGTAGCTGGTGGTGGATACCTGAAACTATCAAACTACAACCCAGAACCCATGAATCTCGAAGACAATTGTATAAAAATGTAGCTTATGAGGGGTGACAATGGGATTGGGAAAGCCATAAGGACCACACTCCACTTTGTCTAGTTTATGGATGGATGAGTAGAAAAATAGGTGAAGGAAACAAACAGACAAAGGTACCCAGTGTTCTTTTTTACTTCAATTGCTCTTTTTCACTTTAATTATTATTCTTGTTATTTTTGTGTGTGTGCTAATGAAGGTGTCAGGGATTGATTTAGGTGATGAATGTACAACTATGTAATGGTACTGTGAACAATCGAATGTACAATTTGTTTTGTATGACTGCGTGGTATGTGAGTATATCTCAATAAAATGAAGATAAAAAAAAAAAAAAGAAACCAGACTAATAGCAAGATATTTTTGTAATGAAAAGTACTTTTACTGGTTATTAATCATTTATTCAATTATGTATAATATACTGGTAATTGTTTATTAGTAATAATTGTAATAACAACTCAATCCAGAAAAAGAGTTAGTACTTTTAATTGCATGGTCATTTGAAATAAAATAAAATTTATTTTTAATTCATATACAGATTTTTCTTGCAGAATAGACTGAAAAGCTGCATAAATAAAAGACTATCAAGCAAAACTAATTGCCTTAAGATATAATTTTGTGGGGAAAGTGGAATGGTGGGTCAGCATTTCTCATTGACGTTTCCGGGGAAGAATCTGTTTCCTCACCTTCTCCAGCTCCTGGAGGCTGCCTGCATTCTTTGGCTTATGGCCCCTTCCTCCACCTTCAAAGCCAGCAATGGAGGGCTGAGTCCTTCTCATATTGCGTCATTCTTACCTACTCTTCTGCATCCTTCTTCCACTTTTAGACTCTTGTGATTGTCTTGGGACAGATAATCCAGGATAATCACCCTAGTTTTAAGGTCAGCTGATGAGAAACCTTAATTCCATCAACAGCCTTAATTCACCTTTAACCTGTAATCTACCATATTCACAGGGTCCCAGGATTGGGACTTGGCATCTTTGGGAGGTGCAGGGAGCCGGCTTTATCCTACTCTCAATAATGTCAAAAACAGTCTCTAGCAGTGGGGTTGGGAGGAGATCTGAGCCAATAAGGGTGCTTTCTTAAGCCAGGTACCTCAGTGGGCAGGTCCTAATTAGGCTTCTTCCACCTTACAAGAAAAAGGCATCCTGGCTCCGTCGCTGGATCCAATCAAAGGGACATTTTGAAATATTAGTGCAGGTGTTGAGAAAGCGAATGGCTCTAGTGAGTGGGTAATGCATCTTTTCCTTGGCTGAAACATTTAAAATTCTTTGCTCTCATCACATTTGAAAAAGGACCTATGGAGCTTTAAACTCATAAGTAATTAAAAATAACTTTTTATGATAGATCATTATGTGAGTTTGGCTTACAACTAAGAAGGCAGTCAGAAAATTGAGTAATATTACTATAACCAGACTCATTTACTCCCAACTATTCAAGCAAGGTTTTTCTACTTAAAAATGAAAAAATAGAAATAGAATCTATGAACAACGTTTCATTCTAGCAATAATTAATATTCATTTTTGGGTATCCGAAAAAATTGTAAAAAATTCCATCCAGCTTGTGAAGAGATATTATTGTAATGAAAAGCATTTTTACTGGTTATTAACCATTTATTCAATTATGTATAATATACTGATAATTGATTATTATTAATAATTGCAATAACTCAATCCAGAAAAAAATAATATTTTTAATTGCATGGTCATTTGAAATAAAATAAAATTTATTTTTAATTCATATACAGATTTTTCTTGCAGAATAGACTGAAAAGCTGCATAAATAAAAGACTATCAAGCAAAAACAGTTGCCTTAAGATATAATTTTTGTGGGGAAAATGGAATGGAATAAGGTTTAAGAAGAAAATTGAACAATGTAAAATTCCCTATTGATACAGAACAGTTTAAGTATATTTTTAATGGATAATGGTGAATTTAGATTCATATTTTGATTGCTATTTTGTATGGGATTTAAATTAAATATGATACATTTAAAACATGATATGTTTATATCTTTAAATGTAAATAAAAGATATAAATATAAATAATTACATTAGAAAAAATAGAAAGTATACTTTTTGCAACAATTAAAGTATGATGAAAATTTTATAAGACAAATTTAAAAGATCTACTGAGGGTTCACCATTTTCCAAAATTATTTTGGTAATATTCAAGATAAATAGAAACAAAAGGCTTATGCTACTCTTTCTCCTTATCATTTATCAAGAATCTATTTGCATATAATATTTTCACCTACTAAACACAGCATTAAGAGTCAATAAATCATAGCCCTTTTTGAGCGTCTACAATATGCCAAGCTCTTTACAAAAGCTTTAAGAATGTTTTCTCATTAAACCTCACGATCATCACATATGGTCTTTACTTTTAATGCAATTTTATTGAGATATATTCCCATAACATACAATCATTCGAAGTGTAGAATCAGTTGTTCACAGTATCATTATATAGTTGTGCATTCATCACTACAATCAATCTTTGAACATTTTCATTACTTCAAAAAATAAAGTAAAAATTAAAATAAAAAGAATCCCAAAACATCCCAATTCCCCTCCTTCCCCCCATTGTTCATTTACTTTTTTAATACAGTTTTATTGAGATACATTCACACACCCTGCAATCATCCACAGTGTACAATTGATTATTCACAGCACCATCATACATTTGTGTGTTCATCACCAGAATCAATTTTTGAAACTTTTCCTTACTCCAAAATAAAAACAAAAGCAAAAAAGAATACCTAGATCTTTCCATTCCCTCCACCCCACCCTATCCTTCATCTAATTTTTGTCCCCATTTTTCCACTCATCTGTCCATACAGTGGATAAAGGGAGTATGAGCCAGAAGGTTTTCACAATCACACAGTCACACTGTGCAAGCTACAAAGTTATATAATTGTCTTCAAGAATCAAGGTCACTGGGTTGCAGTTCGACAGCTTCGGGTAATTCCCTCTAGCTATTCCAACACACTAAAGACTAAAAGGTGGTATCTATATAGTGCATAAAAATACCCTCCAGAGTGACCTCTCGATGCTATTTGAAATCTCTCAACCACTGGAACCTTATTTTGTTTCATCTCTCTTCCCCCTTTTGGTCAAGAAGATCCTCTCAATCCCATAGTGCTGGGTCCAGGCTCACCCTCAGGAGTCGTTTCCCACATTGCAACAGGGATTTACACCCTTGGGTGTCATGTCCCACATAGGGGGGAGTATACTGAGTTCACCTGCCAAGTGAGCTTAGAGAGAGAGGCCACATCTGAGCAACACAGAGGCTCTCTGGGGGAAACTCCTAGGCACAATTATAAGTAAGCTTGTAGCAACTAGCCTCACAAGGGAAAGCCATAGATCGAGGGCTCGGCCCACTAAACTGGCAGTCCTGAATGTTTGCAGTAAAATCAGCAATAACCCAGGTAGGGAAGTCCAACATTTCTACATTTCTTCCCAATTCCTCAGGGGGCCCTGCAAATACACTTTTACCCTCTGCTCATATCACTTTGGGATGTATCCGGATTTCACCCCAGCCTGTATAAGCTCATCAAATCCCACTTCCCTTTCACAGCTCCATGTACCCATAATGATCAAACAAACTGATCACACTGGTTAAATTATCTAGTGTGCTACAGAAAATATAGACCCTTCACCAAATAAACATCTCCTCCCTTGGTCTTGCACAAAAGTTGTACTTTTAAAACCCAGTCAGTGTCATCCTTTACCCTTGGGCCTGATTTGCCTTAGTCCTAACAATATCTGCTTTGTTTATATCTCTAATTGAAGTATGAACTCTTTTTCAGCTCTTTCAACAGTTGCCTTATGGGGTAATACTGACATTCATAGCTGCCAAGCTCTAGCTCGAAATCTCGGATGACACACAGATGCCCAAAGTTCCAGAGATCGACCAGGTTACAAACAAGGAGCTCAGCACCTCAGGATTTAGAGACAACCATTACAACTCAGAAATAGATGTGACTGCTGTAAGAGCTTACTATCTAGGGACCATTACAATAAGCATTCCCCTGATTAGCTGTTCCCTAAGATTCAGTTTTCAGAGTTTACACATTATCATTAGTCCATCTTCGTGAGACCTTATAATGTTTGTCCTCTTGTTTCTGGTGTGCTTCACTCAAAATGCTGTACTCAAGATCCATTCCCCTATTTGCATATCTTACAGCTTCATTCCTTCTTGTAGTTGCTCAATATTCCATTGTATGCATACATCACAGTTCACCATTCTGTTCATCAGTCAGTGTACCCTCAAACGACCTCTGCTCATTGCAAATTGAGAATACTGCCACCATAAACACCATTGTGCAAATGTCCATTCGTGTTCCTGCTCTCAGATCTTCCAAGTATATACCCCATAGTAGGGTTGCAGGACCTTGTTACACCCACATAACTAGCCTCTTGTGGAACCATCACACTGTTCTACAAATAGGCTACACCATTCTACTTCCCCACCAACAGTGAACACATACATCTCTGTCTCCAAGTTCTCTCCAGCACTTGTGTCCATCTGTTTAATTTTTCCCTGCAATTTTATAGGGATATATTCAAATACCATATAATCATCCACTGTGTACAATCGTTTACAGTATCATCATATAGTTGTGCATTCATCACCACAGTTAGCACTTACATATATTCATTACTCAAAAAAAAAGAATTGAAACAAAAGAATGATAAAAAGATAAAAGGAAAAGGAAAACTAAGATAAAATACAGCCACAAAGAAAGAAGAGTTGAAAAAAGTAAAAAGACAAAGAAAAAGAAAAAGAAAGAGAAAAAGAAAGAAAAAATGGCAACTAAAAAGCCCCAAAAGAAAAGAAAAAATTAAAACAAAATACAATAAAAAAGTCAGACAACAAGATGAATGCCAAGAATCCCACACCCTTCCATTATGTCCCCCTCTTATAGACATTTAGCTTTGGTGCATTACCTTTGCTTCAATTGAAGAAAGCATATTGCAATGTTACTGCTAACTATAGACTCTAGTTTGCATTGATTGTATTTTCCCTCAATACCACCCTCTTTTTAACACCTTGAAAGGTTGACATTCATTTGTTCTCCCTCATGAAAAAACATATTTGTACATTTTATCAAAATCATTGACTGCTCTAAGTTTCACTAAGCCACACAGTCCCAGTCTTTGTCTTCTATCTTTCCTTCTGGTGCCCTACATTCCCCTAACTTTACTCTTTCAACTGTACTCACAGTCCTCTTCATTCAGTGTAGTTACATTATTGTGGTACCATCTCCCAAAATTGTGCTCCAAACCTCTCTTTCCTGTCTTTTCCTATCTGTCTGTAGTGCTCCCTTTAGTATTTCCTGTAGAGCAGGTAACTTATTCACAAACTCTCTCATTATCTGTTTGAGAATATTTTAAACTCTGCCTCATATTTGAAGGACAGTTTTGCTGGATATGAAATTCTTGGTTTGTGGTTTTTTCTCTTTCAGTATCTTAAAAATATCATCCACTTCCTTCTTGCCTCCATGGTTTCTACTGAGAAATCCACACATAGTCTTAACAAGCTTCCTCTGTATGTGATGGATCACTTTTCTTGACATTTGATAATCTGATTATTAAGTGTCTTGGCATAAGTCTATTCAGATCTATTTGGAGTTTGCTGAACTTCTTGGATATGTAATTTTATGTCTTTCATAAGAGATGGGAAATTTTCAATGACTGTTTCTTTCCTTATTGCCTCTGCCCCTTTTCCCTTCTCTTCCTCTTCTGGGACACCCATAATACATACATTCATGTGCTTCAAGTTTTCACTAAGTTCCCTGAGACATCACTCAGATTTCTCCATTATTTTCCCCATCTGTTCTTCTGTGTGTAGGATTTCATATGTCCTGTTCTCTAGTTCAGAATATTTTCTTCTGCCCCTTCAAATCTGCTGTCGTATGTCTCCATTGTGTCCTTTATCTATTGTGTTGTGCCTTTCATTCCCATAAGTTCTGCCAACTGTTTTTTCAAACTTTTGATGTCTTCTTTATGTTCACCCAACATCTTCTTTATATTCATCTCTTTTGCAATATCTTCCCTCAATTCATTGATTTGATTTTTGAATTGATTTAGGAGTTTTGTTTGATTAATAATTAGTTGTTTCAATTCTTGTACCTGTATCTTAGCTGAAGTGTAAGTTTGTTCCTCTGACTGGACCATATCTTCAGTTTTCCTACTGTGATTTTTTATTTTCTGTTGTCTAGGCATCTGACTTCCTTGATTGCCCCCATCAGATTTTCCCAGATCAGAGGGGCTCAGGTCTCAGGAGGAGGCTGTATTCAGTATCAGGTTTCCCGGAGGGTGAGTCCTAGAAGACTGACAGACTTTCCCGTAAGGCCTCTAGACTGTGCTTTTCCTATCCTTCCCAGCAGGTGGCACTTGTCAACCTGCAGCTCTCCACTGGTGTAAAGAGGTGTGGTCCCTTTAATTCTCAGTGGACCCTGACCTGGTGAGGGGCCAAGGGTGTCAGAAGCCAAGCTCAAGTTGTTCTTGGTTTGTTTGTTTGTTTGTTTCCCCCCAGGCCTGGGGGTCTGAGTTCTCTGAGAGAGGAAAGCTACTTGAGCTTGTCCCACTCCCCTCTTCTTAGGGAAGATACACCCCCTAGGGAGTTATCTTCTACATTTGAATTCCTCCTTTGTCTTTCCGGCTATGTTAACTCCACCCTTGCCTGGGTCAGCACTGGCAATTGAAAACACCTGAGGCTTTCTCTAATGGGCTGCTAAGAATGAGAGAAAAAAAAAAATGGGAAAAGAGCAAAAGCCCCTTTTCAGAGCCAGTCCCCAGCCTCTCAGTTTCGCTGATCTACTGGCATTGGTACCTGGTTCTCTGTGCCCTTTTTCTGGGAACACAGTCATCTTTTAGTATTCTGAGCCCAGCCATCTCCAAAAGTCTCTGTTTTTATTTACTTATATATTTTTTCCCCTGTCAGTCCTGCCTCCTCCCTACTGGAAGGAACCTGCTTCCCTTCCTGCTCCATAGGATTATCTGGGCTTGTAGCTTGTATTCAGGAGTCCAGATTTGTTAATTAAAACTGCAATTGGAGCTTGGTTGAGTTACTTTCCCTGTAACCTGTTTCTTTTTCCCACATGGCAGCATTTAAGCTCAGCCAGCCATGCCTGAGGTGGGAGAATCACCAGCTCCGGGTTTACAGAGCTTTACTTATGATTCTGTACTACAATCTCAGCCACTCCACCCATTCCAGGCTGGTACACAATGTGTGTCCATTCACAGACGTCTCCCAACAGTTGTTCCAGATTATATACTAGTTGTTTCTAGTTATTTACTAGTTGCCTTAGAGGATGAACTAAATTCCACACCTCTCTATGCCACCATCAACATATGGTCTTTAATATTGAAGTCCCAATTTAAATGACGCTTTTTTCTTTAATCTATCCTGCTCATCTTTCAGAGGCCTCTTTCCTTAGGAATGTGTCTCTTTCCTATGGCCCTTGCTCCTTTGTTGCATTGCAGGGAATGAAATAGTCCCTACAAGGGGTTACTAAAATTGGTTAAAAAGGTTATGCTTTCCAAAGTCATTTTCACTTCAACAGAGAATCAAAAGAGCCCCCAAAGCCTCTCAGAGTCAAAGTTATGTCTCTAAGCTAAAGACATTGCAAGTGAGAAACAGCAGATATGGTCTGTGTCTTCATCTGGAAGGATGAATAATTTTAGGGTTAACTGAAATACATTACAGGTATCCATGAATATTTCTCACTTTATGATTGAAGTCATCCTAATGGAAATAATTTGAGACCAGAGCTCTCCTATACCTCTTAAAATTCTCTATAAATTGCATCTTTCTGTAAGGGTAACTCTGCCAATGTCCCTCTATCCTCTATGTTTTAAAATCTAGGGCAGACAATAGCATCACTGGCAGTGACAATAGGGACACATGCATGCAGACACACATCTTTCCATCAGAATCTTACAATTTGTAACAGTATAAAACCAAAGCTTAATAGTATAATTGATGCCCAGAAATGAGGAGGAAGCATGAGGGGTTCCCCAAAACAGAGATATTGTCTGACAAAAAGACCATCAGAACCAGTGACTAGGGGCAGAAATGAACATTCAAAGGGCAAGATTATTTTCAAAAACTAGTATTGGCAAGATATGATTTTAGCTAAATATAGATTAAAATTGGGAGAGAATTGGGGCGCTATTCTACTCCTGTAACATCTAAATCCTTTCTCACCCAAGGACCTGTTCAACTGCTTTACACTATGACTGGACAATTTTTCCTGAAATATATGCTTTTATGATGGTTGGAAGCTGTATCTACTCCCAAAAAGTATGTTCTTAAAGCTAATCCATTCCTCTGGGTTTAAACCTATTGTAAGTTGGACCTTTTGATTAGGTTACTTCAGTTAAGGCATGGCCCAGGGTGGGTCTTAATCTTATAAAAGACTCAAGTCCTTTATAAGAGAATGAAGTTCAGACAGAGAAAAGGCTTTGGAAATAAGAAGCTGAAAGCAATGAAACCCAGAAGAGAAGGGAGAGACAAGCAGATGCCAGCACGTGCCTTGCCAGGTGGCAGAGGGTCCAGGATCACTGGCAGCTGGTTTCTGGGGAGAAAGCATAGCCTGATGATACCTTGATTTGGGCATTTTTCTCAGCTTTGAAACTGTAAGTTTTTAAGCTAATACAGTCCCACTACTAAAAGCCAACCAATTTTATGGTATCTGCTTTCAGCAGCCTAGAAAACTGATCATATTTCAAGGGTTAGTTAAAATAAAAACTCCTTGATTATCCTATCTAATATAGTAGCCCCACCCAACACTTAGTAGCTTCCATATCACTCCATTTTCTTCACAGACGTCATCGCTGTTTATCTGTTTTATCCATTTTTATTTTTTACTTGTTTATTGTCTGTATCCACAAAGAGTAAGCTCTATGAAGGATGTGTTTTGGTCAGCTTTGTTGAATTTTTTGTCTCCAGAATGTAGCAATGCCTGGGATAGAGGAAATATGGATTCAATTAATTAATAAATTAAAAGAATACACATCAAGGCTTCTGCTTCGAGCCACAAGAAAGTAAATGGTACTGGATTTGCACTCTTGCTGAAATCAACTATAAAACTGGACAAAATATATGAATTAACACTTTCCAGGCTTTGTGCAACAAGCAACCATCCATGCAGTCCTAGAGAAAAGAGAAACACATGAGATAAGCCCCCAAGATCACCTCATGGTCTCCCAGCTTATTGCCCAGGGGTTTTTCCTTGCTGCTGGGCAGGAACTAGAGCCCAAGCACAGCAGGAGTCTTTCTGAGCTGATAAGACATTGATTACATTTCTAGGCTCCAGGAGCAGTTGGAATTTTTTAGACAGAGTATCAACTAAGACAGTGCTATGCAGAGAGGAGTGTGAGAATCGGTAGAGGGGTACACCATAAGCCCTTACCTGAGGTTGGGTTGCACATGCACAGGGTTAGCTTCCATGGGGCCCAGAAGAAATTGCATGCCAGAATGAGGAGTTAGATAATATGGCGTAATCCAGACTCCTTACAGCATATAATCTACAATGTACAACATAAAATAAAAATCACTAGACATGCAAACAAAGACAGAAAAATGTGACCCATAGTCATGAAAAAAGCAGTCAATAAAAACTAGTATTGGGATAATGCAACATGTTGTACTTAACAGGCAAGAACTTCAAAGCAGCTATGGTAAATATGTTAAGCTATTCAAAACAAATGAACAGATAGGAAAAAATAAAGTGAAAGTATGGAAAGCAGCCAGAGAGGGAAAAATGACACAATACATACATGGGAAAAAATAATAGATGCTTGATTAAAAGCCTAGCAACTATTTAAAGCAGAATAACGCTGTTGTGTTTAAACACAAGTAGAATACAATATACTATTGCTGAAGTCTTAGATTTTCCATGATGTAGTAGAAAATTAAATCAAAGTAGACATAAATAGGTTAAGATTTTATTAACATTATATATTGTAATCTCTAGAGAAATCATTAAGTTAATAATGCAAAGAGCTTTTGAAAACTATAATTATTAAGAGGAATATTGAACAAATTGCTAATTAACTTCAAAGAAGGCAGGAGAGGAAGAACAGAGAAACCTAGAAAAAAACTGGTAGACCAGAATCCAAACAATCCAACCAATTACAATAAATGTACACACTTGAACTAAAAAACAAGGATTCTAAGAAAGGATAAAAAGATCCAATTATGTAAAGTCATGTGAGAAACATTTAAAAATAAATGCCCAATTATGTTGAAAATAGAGAGGTAGAAAAATATTCCATGCCATCAGTAAAATAATTGAAAACTAAAAGGATTTTTAAAATAGTATGGCATGCAAAGCAGTAAGCATAAGGAAGCCAAAGGGACAAAATTAATATCAGAGAAAAAAATACATAAAAATAAGGAGTAGTACCAGACAAAAAGACGTCTTAAGATGACAGACAAATAAATTCATCAAGAGGATATAACATTCCTATATGTGCATGTCCATAGTAATAGAGCTTCTAAATGCATAAAGAAAATCTTTCATAAATTAAAAGAGATAAGATAATAGACAAAACCACAGTTAGACAAATCCACAGTCATGGTTTGGGAGTTATAGAGTATCTGAATAACGTTATCAACCAGCATGACCTAATTAGCAGTTAAAGAGCACTATATCCAACAACTGCAGAATCAATGTTCTTTGCAAATGCACAGAAACATTTCCTAAGTGTGGTAGGCTAAATGATGCCCTGCCCCATCCACAAGGTGTCCATTACCTAAGCCCCAGAATCTGTGAATAGGTTACCTTGCACAGTAAAAAGGACTTGGGAGATACGATTAAATTAAAGGTTTTGGATGGGGAAATTTTTCTGAACTATCCAGGTGGGCTGAGTGTAGGAGGGATGCTAAATGTAGCAGATAAAAGTCTGATGTGGAACAAGATATTTGCATAGTAGTCTCAAAGTATCTCCTCATAAATTATATATTAATTTACAGAAGGAAAAATAGTAACTCCACAGTGGGGAGACCTGACTGAAAATGCCTTAACTTAAGGATCAAAGTTAACATCAACCATATTTGTACTCATTGATGTTACGTGTTTCCTGGTATGATGCACTGAGAACACAAGTTTTCTGTAGTATTCTTACGAAAATTGACTAACTTGAGTCAAAATAACAGGCCCACACTCTTCAATAACATCAAGGTCAAGAAAGAAAAATTGCCTGAAGAATTGTTCCCAGTTAAAGGAAACTAAAATGATATGCTCTGTCAACACAATGACTGATCCTGAATAGGATTCTGGAACAGTAATATAAAGTCTCTATCAAGGACATTATTTGGACAAATTGATGGAATTTGAATATGGACTATTAATAAGATAATAGTATTATATCAATATTAAATGTCCTGATTTTATAATTGACATTTGGTTAATGTAAAGTTATGTCCCTGTTCTAATGGAATATGCACTAAAGAATTTAGTCATAAAAGGGGCACAGTGTCTTCAAGTTAATCTGAAATGGTTCAGGAAAAGGAAATATGTATGTGTAGACTATAACTCTTTATGTTATATCTATGGAAATAGTGATACAAAAAATAAGACACTATGTGGGTGTATATATATTCCTTGTACTATTCTTGAAATTTTTCCGTATGAAATTATATAAAAATTAGTTTACCAAAAAAAATGCACATTGACAGATCAAAAACGGGAAAATGCATCAAAAATTATATCTCCCCTAGTATGACAAATTCTCAAATTTGAATAAATGAGAAAGATGTGAATTTCTTAAAGTCACAGTAGTAGTGGGCAGCACTGGTTAGAGATAGCATGAAACAAAGTTCACTTTCAACAAACGGGTGGATAGTCATTAAAAAGGGACAAGATTTTTAAAATTCTGATTTAGAAAAATGGCTGAATGTGAAAGAACAAAGCTTTCTCATTTAAAAATGACAAGCATTATTTTACACAAACTTTCTGCATAGTAAAATGGATTCTAAATGTGCTAACATTACATATTTTTGTGAAAATCACTCTGGCCCATCGAACTGTTATATATCTTCTAGAGATATGAAAGAATTTACTTCTTATTGTACTGGATAAAATGACTGGAAATAGCAACTTGAAAGCAAAACTGCCATTTTGTTTCCATTTTCAATCCAAGAAAGCCCTTTATTTTCACCCCATGGCTAGAAATGTCTTTACAGGCTTGCAGGAAAATGAATCAAGAATTCACAGTAATATAGTTAGAATGCAACCTTTTGAGTTACATCTTTTCCCCTATTATATAAAATTCTTGTTGTAGGTCATTTCTTGAGTTCTGCTCTGAGTGATAGGAAGCCCTTGGAAGCTTGAAGATGGTAAGATGATGGGCCATAAAATATGGAGTCTGGGAAGGACAGTGTTATGTAAATACTGCTGCGTGGAGCTGAACCAAAGGCAGAGGAAACAAGGCCACGGCTCAATCAAAACTTGTTACATCAATAAGACAGGAATGGAAATGTGAGGTGAGCATCAAAGTGACAGCAAGCACCATGTAAGAGAACACATTCTATTTTTTAACTCCTAAGATATATTATTATTCCATAAGCAATACATCATGAGGGAGATTTCACATCTCATGAGTCCTCTGTCACAGTTGTTTCACTTATTTCTCATACCCATCTGAAGAAGTATAAATTATTACACTATTTCTTCCTTTATAAATGTGACAGCAGATTCAGGAAGGTAAAGCATATCGCGGATGCTACACAGTTGGTCATTGTGGGATGGAGTTGGGATTCAAAACCAGTTACTGCTCCAGTCCAAAGCCATTTCCAATACCTACGCTCCACGGCATCCTTCGAGACACAGAGCGATGGTGTTTCCCTTGGGAAAAAGTGTTTAAAAAGAAAAGAAATTTTGACACACGTGTCCTACTTGTTTTCCTCCACAGTCTTCTGTTGGTCGACCTGATGTGATTCTGAGTTGAAGGAACCAGGGACAGTGATCCTGCTGTGGACCCAGAGGAGCTCCCAAGGCAGGGAGGGGTGGCTGCGGTGCCCAGAGAGGAGACGCCGGCCACCGGGCGCATCGCAGGGCACTGTGATCCATGGGTGTTGCAGCCTGAAGAGTTTCTAGTTAGGAAGCCCTGGCCTAACCCAGGAGGGCTAGAACGAAGTGCTGATTTTTAGGTTTGCCTACAAAGAGACCTTCCCACCTCTGGATAAACACAGAGAGCATTTGGGATTGGAAGGCCAAGGTAGAAAACAGAGGTTCCCAGAGACCTAGAGGTAAGGAAAAAGAAAGGTGATCCATGAGAACTCAACTAGTAAAATCCACACAGAATAGACGGGAAAATCCATTGTAGGCGTAAATTGAGATAGTAATAGTAAAGCTAGTTACCATTTGCTAACCACCTATTAGGTATCATAGAACATCACATCCTACGCATTATCTTATTCAATTCTCATAACAATTGTATTAGGTAATTTTATTAATTAAATTTCACAGAGGAATATGAGGATTAGAAAAAAGTAAAATTTGGCCAAACCCTGCAACTGATAAGCTGCTAAGATTCCAACCTAGGTTAGAACACCAAAAATCTTTTTCTCACTGCTAGGCTGTGTTGGTTATGAATGTGTTGCCGTGTTGTCGAGGGAACCTGACATGTATGCAGAAGAAACCGAATCAAGACTATTTTACCCATAGAGAAAAACTAAGTGAAGAGAAAGAAGCTTATCACCCAGTACCATGGAAAGAACATACAAAAAAAAAAATGAGAAATGAACAGTGTTCACTCAGAACTATTAAAGAAAGAAATACAAGGACCCATGGGGTGATACCAAGAGTGACCCCTTTGGCATCCCCACAGCTTGTGGAAATTGCTCTCCACCATATTTACTCCTTTATCCCTCTAATTAAATAATCATCAAGCAATATTCGGGATGGCCAAGAAATGTTTTGGGATATATGCCATCATGTTTTCATGCAAACAAATTATTCAATTAGAAATAGTGCAATCTCTAGAAAGCACAGTTCAATTTTATGTACAAAAGTTGAAATATATAGAATCATTCAAAAGATCAATTCTGAAAGAAAAACAGGTGACTTCTAGGCCATGCTTATGCCATTACTGTAGACTGCATCACCATGGATAGATGGAAACAAATGCCTCTGATTCCTTGTCACTATTGTCAACTTTGTGGTGGTTTTTACATCCTTCACAACTTCTGGGAGTGAATTAGGAACTGTGGTGCTTGTGTATCAGCATTCTCAATGAATATAATTTAAAATCATTTTTATATCTTATAATAATATCATCCAAATGTCCATTAATTTTGGTGCCTGTATGAATGTGGGAAAACAGACACCCAAAACAATGATTTATACTGAGATAATTTAAAAAAAGCCAACTATTGTCATGATAAGCTAGCTGTTAATTTTAAAAATGCCTACTTTTATTACAGTTCATGTTAGAGATAATGCTCTGAAAATAACAAAACAAACACCTTCATGTTAGCAAAAATCACTACATATCAGGCAAGAATAATGAAAAATATGGATTACATGGCTGCAAAATAAACTCCAAAGCAATATACACTTATGCTTCATTTTCAGTACATTTTTAAGCTCTAAGAATGCATTACACCTACTTTGCATTTATTTCTGCATGAGAGTTACCCTTGAATTATCCAAGTTTTGAATTGTTCAAGAATTTCAGGAACAATTCCTTTCATGAAAATTGAACCATCATAATTTGATATGGATGGAAGTATCATGGAGAGGTGGAAAAATCACTTCAGTCATAAGACTAATTGCCTTTAGAAATTGATTCATGTGTGCCTGATTTATAAACTGTGGTGTGATGTCTGATCAACTAATGGAAACTGAAAAGGCAAATGACCTTGGGAGAGGCTGGCTTGTTTCGACTCCTGGGTGAAGGTCACCTGAATTGCCACATGCCCACTGAGATGACAGTCTGTGCCAAAACATGCCAGCGCCACTCCCCCTTGACAACAGAAAATGATAAATGACATACACTTTCTACTTTAAATTTCATACTAGCCATTAAGACTATTAAATCACAGAGAAATAAAAAATTAAGAAAAGATAAACCACATAGGTCACAAGACAAACTAAAGTCAAGTCTCTATCTGGAATGTAGCATTGCTGTCTCTTGGCAAGTTTACCATTTAAATGCACATTTCTGGAGTCTTTCTCTCCTCTCTGTGTTTTGTCCACCTGTCTAATTTAGATCTCAGTTACTAGGAAGGAGCTGCCTCTACCTACCTGGAGACAGCACTTAAAGCCCATCAGGAAATTCTCATTCACTATAAAATACCTAAATCAATCACAGAGAATTCTCCCATTTTCTCCTGGTGGCTTAGCTCCTACTTTTACCTGAATAGAGTTCCAGTTAATTTAATTTCAGAAATAGGTTTAATTGTGGCCTGTTGTAAAAATTGGGGAAGTTTATTGTGAAGGGAATGTTTAAAAAGCTCCAGGCTAGAATCATTGGCTCAGCTTCCAGTTAACCTTATGACAAATTTCTATACCTTTTACCCAAATTTCCATAATTGGGTCTTTTACCCAAATTTCTGTAACTGGGCCACCTTGTTGCTTTCTAGTTACAATAAATGACTCTGTGTTTTATTCTTCTCTGCCAACACAAAAGCATAGATTTGACCCAAAATGGGTATATTAGTATCCTATCGCTGTGTAACAAATGGCCACAAATTTAGCAGCTTAAAACAACACAGAATTATTGTCTCACGGTTTCTGTGATTAGGAGCTCAGGGAAGGGTTAGCTGGATTCTCGACTCAGGGCTGAAATCAAAGTCAGCTTGGGGCTGCATTCTTTCCTTGTGGTGGTGACTGAAGTCACTATCTTCTTGCAAGCTGTCACTAGGGAACTCTCAGCAACTAGACACTGCTCTCAGATCCACACCACACCTTCTCACAGCATGAAAGCTCACTTCTGCTGCACTTCTGGTCTCTTTTGAGGGCTCACCTGATTAGGTCAGGCCCACCCAGCATAATCTCCCCTTTGATGGACTCAGAATCTACAGATTAGAGGCCTTAATTACAACTGCAAACTCCTTTTTGCCATAATGCAATCACGGGAGTGGTATCATCCTATTCATCAGTCCCACCCACACTCACGGGGAGAGGATTATATAGGTCATGTACACCTGGAAGCAGAATGCTGGGGAACATCTTAGAATTTTACCTACCACAACAGGGAATAAGATGAACTTCAATGCATTGGGGTAAGAATTTGAGATGTTGAATATATGGTGCCTGAAGTAGTATTAGAGTACAGTTGATCTCAGTAAATGCTAATTATTACTCCTATATCATCTAGGCTTCTGCCATAATTCCCTGTTCAATATCCCTCAAGTTTTAAAGAACCAGAGTAAATTCCTCTAAAGATTAGAGTACTACACCAATATCAGAGTACTCTTATTTGTTACAAGACATCTCTGATGGGAGGGACTTCTAACTCTTCCCCTCTCCTACTCATTTGAATCCATGTTGGAGAATTTCTGCCATGGATTGATCCATATTGCCAAGACTATGGCTCACATTTCCAATGGGATTCTCTACCTTAGTAAGCTCAGCCTCCCTTCTAACAGTCTGGAAATGTAAACAGGGCTGGGGCTGCTCTCCCACTTGGGAGAGGGCTCCATTATATCTATTTCTGTGGTTATCACTGCATGAAAACTTACCATATTTTGAGTCCTACATTTCTCTACCAGGTGGACCATAATATAATGATTAAGAGCTTGGGCTCTGGAGCAAGCTCGACCCATGTTCAAATACTCTCAGCTGTGTTCCTCTGGGACAATTACTTAAACTCTCAGAGCTTAATTTTTCTTGATTTTTAAAAATAATATTGATATCTACCTTTGAGTTTGTTTTGAGTATTAAAAGGGATAATGCAGATAAAGAGATCAGCACATAACCTGATATGTAGAAAGCATTTAATAAATGCCTGCTTTCCTTATTACTTTTCTCTCCTATAAGGCCATGAGGGTAAGAGGATTCTAGAGACCTACCCTGGTCTGCTGTTGGAAGTCCTGTGCAGCAACCCAGCCCTGCTCTGGACATTAGGACAGAGGTCCTCTGCCACTGCATTTGCTTCTCCTTGCTGAGTAGTCTTCCTTGACTAATCTCTTCTTGCTATAAGAATGGTAAGACACAAAGAGCTGAGATTCCATGTGGGTTTAAGGAAAAAGCATGGAGGTGTCCACTCTACCTACTTTGGTTCTCTAGCCTTAGAAAAACGGATTCTCCATATGGTCCAAACTGGAACACCATGCCACATTCTTTTCCCTGACTCAGATTTTCTGTTTCTCTGTCACTGTCTCTTTGTGTCTTTCCTTCCTTCCTTCCTTCCTTCCTTCCTTCCTTCCTTCCTTCCTTTCCTCCCTCCCTCCTTCCTTCCTTCACCAACCTATTTATATCACTAGCTCTCTTATCTTTATCTCTATCTTTCCATAATTATATTCCAGGATAAAAGGTAGCTATTAGGGCTCATGGACTTCTTCATATTATACATTCCTTAGGGCATCAGGGATTTGGAAGCATCTGGTTTAGTTTCTTCTATTGCCAACTGCACCTCGTGTATAGAATATACTTGGAAGCCCTGGAGAGGTATTGACAAACTGTGTTCAGTCTCATGACTTCTGAGACCAACTTATCTTGTGCACAGCATTCTCCTAAAGCTCCATCTGGTTCTCAGAGAATTAGACTTTTTCCATCTCATGGTTCTGGCATTTCAACACATGTGGCTCCTGAGCTTTCCAAGGCAGAGGAAGAGAGAGTTGGTGGAGTCACAACAGTCCTTAACTCAAGGAATACATCTTTGAAAACCATATGGAAATTTTCTTTGGGCACATGTAATTTACACTATTATTCTCTAAATATTCTCACCTCAAGAAATAAACCAAGATATGTCATTTAGGGACTATAATAAATGATATCCATATACTTCTCATGGGGTAAAGATGGGCTTTGTTACATAACACCAGATGGAAATCCATATCTGTAGAAACACATGGACTGAGGCAAGATGATTGGCTTTGTTTACACTTACACAGAAACCAGAAGGAACAGAATCATGGTGTTCTAGTTTGCTGATGCTACTGGGATGCAAAACACCAGAGATGGATTGGCTTCTATAAAAGGGGGTTTATTTGGTTACACAGTTGCATTCTTAAGGCCATAAAGTGTCCAAGGTAATGCATCAGCAATTGGGTTCCTTCTCTGGAGTATGGCCAATGGTGCCCAGAAAACCTCTGTTAGCTGGGGAGGCACGTGGCTGGCATCTGCTCCAAAGTTCTGGTTTCAAAATGGCTTTCTCCCAGGATGTTCCTCTGTAGGCTGCAGTTCCTCAAAAATGTCACTCTCGGTTGCTCTTGGGGTATTTGTCCTTTCTTAGCTTCTCTGGAGCAAGAGTCTGCTTCCAATGGCCATCTTCAAAATGTGTCTCATCTGCAGCTCCTGTGCTTTCTTCAAAGTGTCCCTCTTAGCTGTAGGTCCTCTTCAAAACGTCACTCACAGCTGCACTGAGTTCCCTCTGCCCGTCAGCTCATTTATGTGGCTCCACTGATCAAGGCCCACCCTAAATGGGTGGGGCCATGCCTCCATGGAAATATCCAATCAGAGTCATCACCCACAGCTGGGTGGGGTGCATCTCCAAAGAAACACTCAAGGAAATCTAATCAAAACTGATAACGTCTGCCCACACAAGATTACATCAAAGATAATGGCATTTGGGGGACACAATACATTCAAACTGGAACACATGGCCACTGGCAACAATCTTTGTTCATAATAATATCTGGCATGCCAGGCTTTAAGAATACGGTAATTCTCACTCATTTGTTTTGGAACAAAACTAAAGAATACCATAATAAAATATAGTATAATATAGGCATCATTGGTAAAATCTGGCTGCTTTATATATAAGACTGATATTCGTCAAATGTACTGAGAAATTGAGTTAAAATCTCTTCATATTGCAATACCAATGGAGACTGATTGGCTTAGGGAAGAAATAGATTTAATTTCTTTGCACAACTTTGTCGTAAAGTGCAGATAGCTGTAGATCAAGGAGGAAACATATAATTAAGTTGGTATCACAGTAAAAAGAAATATGCAGTAGATTTGGGGGGTTGTATGGGTTGTTTCTTTAAATCTTTCCCTATTCCTCCCTGGCTTCTACAAATGATGGGTGTATTTGCATTATTAATTTTATTTTACCATACAAATAAATGTTATACTAAGTGTAGATGTAATAGTACTACGACGGCTTCATTGTAAAGAGATCTTGACTGGGGGGTTAGGGCATAAGCTGAGGAGTGAACTAACACAGTCGGTCTGTTGTACTTTGTCCTGGCTTATCTCTTTAGTCAAGGAGAACTAAACTCCTGGAATGTTCACACGGTTGCTGGTTAATGATGCTTCTTATCTGCCCAAGGCTGTAGGTCGGGATGCACCAGGCTGTCAGCACTGTTTAAAGTAAATATGTGTTCCTGAAGCCTAGTTTGGGGGCTCACATACTCTGTGACAAACCTCCTTTAAGAACTCCGGGCACCAGGACTCACGTGGGCATTGCTGGGTGGAGACGTCTTGCATGTGTCTTTTCTGTTTGCAGCTGGGCAGGAAAACACATCTGGGTGAAGCGAGCCCTACAAAGGAAAAGGACTTTCCAGCCTTGACATATATGTTTCTTTGTCCTGTTGCCCTACACTATATCCTTTGCTGTAATGAATCTTAGCCATGAGTATATCTGTGTTGACTCATGTGCATCCTTCTAGGAAAACACCAGAATAATGAGTGATCATGGGATATCCAGAACAACAATAAAAAGATCTGCATTCATCAACTGAGTCTTTCTGTATGTTCCCTTCAATGACCGTGTAACCCAGCACCTTCACTGTAGATGTCTCATGGTATTTATATATGGTGCAATTACATTCTTAAAAGAGTGTCACTTTAAATTTCCTTCAGCATGGTTTGATGCCGAGTATCCATCTCACTCACCATTGCCAATGCAAATAAATTAACATTTAAAGAAATATTTGTTCTTTTAGTCCAAAATAAAATCTTAAAAAAAATTAGACTAGTAAGATTCAACAGTGTTTCAAATAGTTATTAGGTAGTTTTGTTCAAACGTAAGTAATTTTCTATTAATAACCTTTGCCTGTTTATCTTATCAATTTTATGTTGAAAGAAGTGGAATATTTTCCATCACCCTTTTTGCAAATAATGTCTTTGTTTTCTAAAATGGGATTTTTCTTACTTTTAATAGTATCCTACCTGGTTATCAGTGGCATATAAGATTATTGTTCTCATGCATTTATTCAAAAGTTGATAAATTTATTAAACTTCTCTATGAATTATAATGGATTCTAATAGGTGTTTTTCCTAGATAGTCCTCAAATCACCTTTAAAAGTAATCATTGTCCCCTTATTTATGTTCATGTTAAATAATACTTATCCTTGACTTTAAAATAGTCCTTTAGTGTTTTACCTTTAAGGGTGCTATTACTTTAAAATTGAGATACTCCTTATCATTTAAATGTATCTTCAAGATCAAGGGTTTTTCTCCTCCCATAACTTAGGAAGAATGTGTAATAAATTCAGTTTAATGACTTTTCAACAGCTACTTAGACAGTGATGCAATATTTCTTATTTGACCTATCAATGTGAAATACAGGCAGTTCTTACTTTGCATGGTAGTGCAGGACCACAAAAAATGACTGTAGGCTGAAGCCTTGCAAAGCAATCTTAAGCAATGGGAAAAATTGTGATTGCTCCATGACCTTCAAAATATTTTGTCAACATATAGAAAACTCTCACTGTCAATTACAAATGCATAGGGAAATGAAAATTAATAAAACCAATAGTTATTTAGTACAACGTGATTTTAAAGTGAAAAACATTGAGAATTAGTTTTATTTTTTTGAGAAAAACTTATGAAGAAAATTTGAACACATTCCCCTTTGAATCATTATGTACCCCTTGCACATTTTTAAGTTGACAGCTAAAAACCTCACATCATAAATTTAAACAGTTGTAAAGAATGTGATTTCCAGTAGATTACAAATTGTATCATTTTAAAATGTGTTCCATCACTCTTTTAAATGTATCCAGTGAGATCAAAATACCATAGTGATTTAAATCTACTATCACCTATATAAAAAATAAGCAAGCTGTTCTTTAATGTTAAAAAAAAAAAAAGAAAACTTATTAAGAGAAGTTTTAACAGCCCTTGCCTTATTCTACTCTCATATAACTTATGGAGAGAGTAAACTTTCTATGTGCTGGCCAGTTGTCATACTCCTTTCTGAGGGTTAGCTTCCTGGTTTTAACCATTGCATTTTTTATGTCATGAAATATTTCTGAGTCCCTTTAATTGAAGTTTCTTGTCAGCATCACTTCTTCTTGAAAATCTTCATCCTTTTTGTCACAACCACTTTGCTAATTTATGTTTGTGTCTATAAATTCACCTTCCTAAGTTCTGTGCTGCCATTTAAGTCTCTCCAAAGGTGGCAATGACAACTTTCTCACAGTCACCGGTTTCTTCTACAGATGCTTAATTTGAATTTTGCTGCAAATGTTGGTGCTTTTGTTTTTTGGCCTCACTTTCACCTTTATTGGCTGATTCCCTCTTTCAATCATTCATTTTTGTGAAATGTCACTGGGGTTTATCCCCAGGAGACAAAGAGGCAACAGTGCTACATGCTTTGCTGTCTGTGCATAAATGGAGTAACAGATGCCCAGTGACCAATCACTGTTGAGAGACTTGGCTGATCAATGATCCTGATGTGAAGCTGCTGTATACACAGTGATGTGGACAGGTTTGCACTGTATGCAGTTACCACAGTCAATACATCATGGTACCTGAATTCAAATTGTTTTGTTAGATTCTGAGGTTGTGTAACTAAACCATGGTAACTGAAGTTCGTGCACTGTGCAAAATGAGGACTTCCTGTTTTACATCAAAAGCTTTCCAAATATTGTTATTTTTACATTCTTTGGATAGCTCTTTGGGCTCCTGTAAATTATAAATTTTGTATGTTGTTGAATTCTGTTTGCTCACTGTTTCATAAAAATTCTATATTTGTATTATAAGTAACATTGGGCCCTAATTTCTTTCAGTAGCTTCTTTTTCCTTTAATGAGGTATTGGCATTAGGGCAAGTAACTTTAGCAAATGATATGTTTAGCATCAAAATTCTTATGTCCCTGAAAAGATTGTAAATCTGAGAAATTATTTTTCCTTAAATATTTTAAATAACTCATATGACTCTTTTTACCAATAAATGCTAGATTCTATGAAATGAATTCTATGAATGTTAAAATCATCACTTGATTTCATTGAGTTAATATTCACCTGACAATTTATATTAATTATATTCAGAAATAGTATATTTTATGGTCACCGCAAAGAGCATATACTTGAATTCTGTGTGCATGTGTGCATATTGTTGTGTGTTTTAATGTACATTTAAACCTAATCTGTGTCTTTTCATAATAATTCTCTCAATATGAGCATATTTCTGTCATTTTTCTTTTATAGTTTCTAAATTTATAGCTCCTTTCTAGTATATTTTATTTTCTGCCCAGACTATATTGTTTGCTATTATTTCCTTTAATGATGTGGATAGATCTTGTTATAAATCTAGTAATGGCTAGCTCACAGTTCAAAAAGACATTTGTAAATTATTTTTCTTTAATTGGGCTAGTTTAATTTTTTTCATCATTCATTCTGGTATTAAAAATCAACAAAGCATTAAATAAAATTTAAACAAATATGTAAGGACAAATAATCTCAAAATAAAGAAGCTATAGTCTGGAAGCCACATAAAAATGGCTATCAGATTTAGATAGGATCATGTAATTATTTTCCACAGGATCATGTAATTATTTTCCACCTGACTGCTTTCTTTAGTTGGGTGTTTCATTTTCCTGTATTACTAAAAACAAGAGGGGAATAAAGCAACAAAAGTGCTGATCATTTAGATGTGTGGCCTTTTCAAGCATACAGACTCACTATGAAACAGGGAAAAAAAAGAGTCTATTAAATAGGCTATGTTTTCAGGCAATCATCTTCATGGAGATATTTCTGTACTTAGAAGTACTTCTTTTTATCATTAGTTTCAGATCTACTAAAAGGAAGTTGTCATTCCAGGATCTTTCCCCTCCCTCCCTTCCTTCTTTTCTTTTTTTCTTTCTCCTTCCCTCCTTTCCTCTCTTTTCCATTCTTCCTTTATTTCTTGCTTTCTTTTTCTTTACTTTCTTTCTTTCTTTCTTTCTTTTTTTTTTTTTTTTTTTTTTTTTGTATAGACTATTAGAGCTAGAAGGTATCTCCCAGAACATCTAGTTTAACCCCTCGGAAGTCTGTGTGATTTGTCAAAGTCCCTGCCATTTAGTAACAGAGGAAGAAGCACTAGAATCCAGGTTTTCTACAGCTCCGTGTAATGCCCTTCCCATCACTAGACTCCAGTTCCCTTGTCTTTGCTGTTTTGTTTCATTTGTTTCTTCCCAGAATAAATAGCACAGCATTTTGTCACTTAAGCTTTCTGTAACTCACATCACAAATTCAATGACCCCTGACCATAAATGTTTCATTTCACAGATTCTGAAACTAAACCAAACACACACAGACACACACACACACACACACACTCACACACACTCATGGATGCACAAAGTGACCTCCCCAAAATCAGAGATTTGATGAGCAATATATTAGAGTAGCACTGAAGGTATTTCCCTTTCTGATCACTCTATCTGTAGGAGGGAAATCATTGGTAATCAAAATAATTAAAACCAACGCAACTAAAATGCCAAGCAGTATCCTGGAATCTAAAAACATGAATTAAAGAAGAGAAAAAACACATTATTTTTCCAGTTGCTACAAAGAGTCAGATATTTTTATGAAAGGTAAAAGGCTCATTCATAAACTCCTTTAGAAACTCCTTCAGGCTAACGTTATTTTATATAAAACACCACTGATATGTAATTATATAAAGCTAAAAAGAAAATAAACCATTTTCCAATCTGTGGTTTCATTGCTCTCAATCTGCTTCTGTGCTTCACCAGTCTAACTGCTAATTTGTTGGATGGCTGTACTCACCCACAATGCAGTTTCTGTAGTTTGAAATATGACCCTCCGATGGACAGTCCAGGGAGGACACCAAGGTGGCCAGTGCACCCCTGTCTGTTGGGAACTGGTCGGAGGGCATAGTGCAGCTGGCTACAGCCCTCAGCAGAGCTATCAGGGCTGTGAATTCCCCCAAGGCAGAGACTTCGTCTATCTGACTTCATGCGTCAGTCTCAGCATCTAGACTAGGACATAGGGTGTAGTAGATGCTCAGTAAATGTTTGTGAATGAGAAAAAAAATGCACAAGATAAAGTCTAGGTGAAAATATATAATGAATACATAAAGAGGATTATAAAGCAAGTAGCACAAAGTCTTTGAAGAGTTCTTTGTGCCAATTCTCTGACCCCCTTTTTTTTTAATTTTGAAGAAATACTAAGTTAACAAGTCATGTTTATCCATGTAATGAATTAATCTGAACCCTGCTGACTTTCATCTGATATAACTGTCCTTTAATTCTTGTTTTAATTAAGCTCTCGATGAAGAGCAGATATCAGCTCAAACCTTATTTCCCAAATGTGGAGCCTGACACATTGTTTTCTTCTTTGGATGCCAAATAATGTTGGTTAACAGAAAAAAGAGTCAGACTTTGATCGATCCTGTACACCAGGGACATTTTTATTATACAGTATCTGCACATGCAGCAAAGACGTCCCTCTCTCACTGATGGGAGGACAGTGGTGCAGCTATAATCCATTCTGATAAAACACAGATGCTCTCTGCACAGCACCCATTCATCTTTCTCCTTGAGTATTGCAATGAATCAACTGCATCCTCCTGTCACCTTCTTCAGGAAAGATTATCCCTCGAGTTCTTTTGCTCCCTCTTACACACATTCATAAAAGCCATATGACATTCGGGCACACACACCCCTAAGAGGGGAAATTTTGACAGGAGGACATAATAGTTAAATCTCCTACTCAAACTTTTTGTTCTGAATTACATTTGCTTTAATTTTGAAAATAAAATTATGTACTTGTAAAAGATTTGAGAAATACAGAAAAGTAGAGTGACAGAAAGTTATTCACTTATTATCCCATCAGTGAGGAGTGAGTATTCTTATTTTTTATATTTCCTGTCAAGCTTCTCTTTGTGCCATGAATATTGTATATACAAAAAGTATAATATTCCCTGTTTATGTTCGGTATCTTAATTAATTTACCCTATCCTTATAAATCTTTCTAAAACATCATCTTTAATTGCTAATTAATATTCCACATGTTAGTCAATCCTTCATGTTATTTTTTTCATTTCTAACCTTTAAAAGTAATACTGTGATTAAAAACTTTGTGCATAAATATTTCTCTACATTTATGATTGTCATTACAATAGATTCCTCAATGATTAAATGCTTTTAATAGTATTGATAAAAATATCATAAGAACCTCCTTTTTGGTCAAATTCTCACCAGCAATAGCTAACTTGATAAGTTAAATTTGGCTGACACTTCATTCAATTTTAAGAGATTGGCTTTTTTTTATAGTTATCATCCATTTATATTCCTTTACTTGTAAACATCATTTGCTTTAATATTTTTGTATTTATTTGTGCTGCTATAGTATACATCATATGGTATACAGCATGCAATATACCATACACTATGCTCTTTACACTATGTTATATACATAGTATATGTTATATGTATATTAAATGTAGAAAGGCTTGTGGCATTTTAAACTCAGAAAGAACTACTTTTTCTAAACAAGTGATAATTATTTACTTTCCCATGTGTTTATATGTTGTTTTTTTTTTTGCCCCGTAAAAACTTTACAAATATTTCCTAAGATAGGTGCCTAGAACAGTACCTGGAAAACAGTAAAAATGCACTCAAAATTACTGAAAGAATATCAGTTATTTGGTCCTAAGAGGAATGTATTTCACCAGAAAAGTCTCTATATTAGAGATTCTAAACAACAAAAAAATAGTACTCTTTAAGGAGTTTTATTCTTAAATGCAGATATATTTTACATTTATCTGCTTCTTAGATCAGCCTTTGAAAAAATCATGGACGTTAGAGTGATATGAAACTGTGCAAGAGAAATTTTAACACAAAGCCAAGTTGGTGTGTTCTGGTATGTAGTGTATCTGTCAACAAAAGTCTTATTTCCAGCTTTCCAAAGGGAAAGAGATGGCATTAAATAATAATGAATCCTCAATAGAATCATCAGAAAACAAAGTCTCATTTGCTTAAAAGCTTTTAAACATCATGCTTTCTTGTATAATCACAACGTTTCTAGGAAGATTGTGGAACTTTAATTATTTAAAGGTTATAAACAAAAGGCTGGATTAGGGGAAGCTATTTTATAACGTGTTGTCCTTTTCATTTCCAGGAAGAGAGAGGAAGCCAAAAAGTAATTAAAACAATGAAGGCATAAAGGATTACATCTCTCCAGGATCTATAAAAACAAAATAAAACAAAATGAGACAAAGAACAAATCAAAATGATACTAAAAGATAATTAAAACCTTGCTAGAATCTTTTAGGTTCATTGGCTTCCAGAAAAAATCATACTAAAGACTGGCTAATTAAACCAGTGCTTTCACTCTAGATAATGCTAATTATCTGAAGAGGCAGGCAAAAAAAAAAAAAACAACTCACACAGTTCAGGGGTAAGTCATGAAAAAGGATGACAGGCCCTGTGAAATGAGGAAACAGGTAGGGAGAGAATTAAATGACAGAAACACCACTTCTTTCAGAAATTTTTTTGACTGGATTTTACCACTGTGAAAGCTTCCATAGTCTCCAAATCTCAAAATATCACTAAACAAGTCCTCCAAATTATTTATATAGCTTAATGACCCATAAAAGAAAATGTCTTGGTTATAACATGAAACTCTTTGTGATCTGGTGGCTTTTTCAGTGTAAGCTCCTTGTCAATAATTCATCTTGTTCATTGCCAATTTTGACAAAGTTCACTCAATGTCCTGTAAGTTCAAAGCTCAAATTTCTCCCCAGTATACAAAATGTATTTCAGAGTAATACTCAAAGGATGTCTGCTTTATGCATATATGCCTATTAATAAAGTAGAGCCTTTTCAAGACTTCAACAGAAATAACAGCTACAAGGACTACTAAACAAGCTATTTTCAAGATGCAGTCCCTGTTTTGTAGAAATGCATCAACACTTTGCATCAATAAGGTGACTGAACTGCAAATCTCTCACAGGTAACTAAAAATCAGGCTAAGAAATTCTATCACTGGTGATTTCAAATAGGAATGGTGGACAAGCAGCTTAGGCACTTGAAAATTTTAATTAAATTAAGATGGCTAAAATAAGTCAAATACCAATTTGATTACTACTACAAAAGTTATAATGAAGAAGGAATGATGGCAGGGGAATGGCAAGGAATAGGAGCAAGTAGATCCTCAGAAAAATGTGGTTGGTCATAGACATAGAAAAACAACCAGAAGGCAGCCACACAATCTGAAAATTCTTATGTGTTAAGTGATAAATAAGATTTGTGCTCTGTTCCAGGTGCTTTACAAGCATTACCTCATTTAATTATCAGAGCCACCCTTTGAAAGAAATATGATTAGTTTAAAACTCTTTTTACAAATAAGGACACTGAGTTAAGATAGATTAAGTACCATGCTAAGGTCACACAGCCAGAAATGGGTAGAGTCCGAATTCAGACCTGCTCCTGTCTAACTCCAGCGTGTATTCTTGAGCAAAACATGAATGAATGTGTTAGAAACAAATAACTCATTTATAATTGCAGATAATTAAAAAGCAATGAATGCATAATAGATTTCCTCATAGCCATATGAAATTGTAAGAACATAATTTTGTAACGTGTGTAGGTACACAGAATAAATGAACAAATACATGTGTACAAAAACACATTATGGAAATCCCATTATGCTGGCAGAATTGCCTGTCTATCTGGAGGAAAATGTTGACCACTTATTGCATGCCAAATTCAAAATTAAAGTCTAGATGGTTTGAGGTTTTAAAAAAAGTAACAAAAAATATAGAAACTTTAAGAAAGTGTTCACAAAAACTGAAGAGTTAGGGAGAGCATTTTAAAAAGATAGGATACCCAAAGCATTTTACTTATTCATCCATTTATACATATACATATCGAGTGGTTACTGTGTACCAGATCTAAGTATCTCTGCTCTAAGTACAGATTCCCCATCCTAAATACTGGTCATATAGCATTAACAAAATAGACAAAAATAAGTCTATAAAATTTATATTCTCTTGGGGGAAAGAAAGATGATAAATAAAATAACTAGAAAAAATATTAAATGGTGATTAGTGCTAAAGAGAAAAAAAAAATGCAAGAAAATGGATGAGAGCAAGCTGGGGGCAGGATGGAACGAATTCTAATTAAGGTAGACAGGAAAAACAACCCTGCAATGGGACATTTAAACAGAGACTTTAAAAGGTGTGGGCGTGTGCCATGTGGGCAGCTGAGAAAGAAGAAAGGGTGGTAAATGCAATTGCCTGGAGGTGGGGCATGAATGGCAAATTGGGAGCCAGGAGTGGCTCCTGCAGAAATAGCAGGTAGTTAGGGTGTTGTTGTCCTGTACACATCAACCTGGCCTAATATTTGTAATGACTGCATAGCTGCAGATTATTCCATGTGTACATCTTTTTCTTAATATCTAAGGTCTTTCTACAAAGCAGGTTTCAATAGAATTGCTGCCCAATTGGAGACCTGAGGGTTGACTGTGTGTTCCAACACCATCACAAATAGCTAAGTAAAAGGAGGATACCTTTATCCATCTCAGCATTGCATCCTGAGGGAACTGAGAGAGAAGCTACACACTCTCACCCCGGGACCCTAGTCTGGAATTGGTGACAATCATTCTTACCTTTAAAGGCTCTAAGGGGCATCGTTACTTGGTTTTCTCCCAATCCTGTGTCCAAAGAGCCTACCCAAGACTTCTATAAAGACTAAGTCTCTGACTTACAGAAATCCAAAAAGTGTGGTCGGAAACCCAGAGAGCGAGTGAATTTCTCTCCCCCATTCTACTGTACCAAACACGCAGACGCACTTGTCTACTCAGCAGCTGTTGGCCTCACATAGCAGCGCTGGTAGGAACCGCTGAGGCCAGGAGAAGTGGGATCGCTGCAGGACCTGGGAGTCCCAGGGCCGTGCAGGGATGGTCCGGGGCAGCTCCAGCAAGGAAGGAAGGTGTGGGGATGGCGCGGAGGGAGGCTGTTGTGTGGAGTGGGCTGGAGAATGCAGATGGGAGGCCGGCATGCTGTGTATCACGGCCCCTCCAGGGTCTGTGTGTCGTTGACTCTTGGTTTGGGTGAAGGATGCCATCTGAGGGGCCAGGAGGGGGCAGCAGGTGGGTCCTCAGAATAACACAGTGGAGCAACAGGAAGGTACCACTTCACCCTGGAAATTCTTATGTGATACTGAGTGTCAGAGGTCTAGACAGGACAAGAGACAAAGTTCATCGACCATTCAGAGGGGAAAAATCTCCCAGGATCGTTCAATATCTAGGCCAACCTAATTTGCAAGGCCTCACCACCCCATCATGGATAGGGGCATCGCTGGCAGGGTTATAACTGCTAAGAATCAGGCTATTGCTCACATAAGAATTGTGTGCAGAGATGGAGCCTCTCTGGGAAAAGTCCTCTAAGAAGGCCCTTTACCTTAAACTTTCCCTTGTTCTGGGTCAGGGAAGGGAAGTATAGTGGTTTGAAGCTGTATGTACCCGTTCTTAAACATAATCCATTCCTGTGGGTGTGAACCCATTGTAAGTAGGACCTTTTCATAAGGCTACTTAATTGAGGTGTAGCTCACCTCAATCAGGGTGGGTCTTAATCCTATCACTGTAGTTCTTTATAATGAATGAAATTCAGACAGTGAGAGAGAAAACCACAGGAAGCAAGAAGCTGAAATCAATGAAACCCAGTGCCTCGATCACTGTGGGAAGCATTAGCTTGTCACATGCCAAGGCACATGGCAGTGTCTCCGTGTGACAAGCTAAAGACCAAGAATCGGCAGCAGCCAGCCCCAGAATGCCACAGTCTTAGGAGAGAAAACATCACCTTGAGGATGCCTTGATTTGGTCTTTTCTCCAGCATCAAACCGTGAGTGACTACATTCCCATTGTTTAAGCTGAACCATTTCATGTTATTTGTTTAAGCAACCCAGGAAACTAAAATGGGAAGGTTAGGGTTCATGCTTCATGTTCTCTGGCTTCAGAAAATGGGTCCAAAAATGATGAGGCACAGAGAGAAAGAGAAAAATATATATCCATAGGTCACCATTTCACTAGCAAAGTCAACTAAATGTGAGAGAATCTGTGGTTTGTTGCCTGTCCTACTCTTCTCCGTTGACCCTTAGGTTGGTGGGCCCCAAGTGGTTTCCTTTCAGAATTATTCTTAAGCCTATGACTCTTCCAATGGAGGAAACAAATTGCCTGCACCGTTATCTTTGACCGGATAATGATAAAAGTTGAATTATTTATGAACTTTATGAATTTATTCTCAATATAATTATAAATCCTCTAGAAATATTAAGTTTAAAATATGTTCTATCAAACCACTCAACTTTGTTTATGCATATATTTTTATTCACAAACATTTCTGTCATCTTTTAAAAATCTCTTCTTAGATTGTCTCATTTAAGTAGCTTCTCTTAGCCCTTTGAGAAAGCTGATATACTACTTCGGAAATCAATACCATCTCTCTACTGTTTACTCTCTAGAATGCCAAGATTCAATCCTGCATCAGAGACAGTATATCAGTTACAGCATCCCATGTAGCATTTTTTTCCCTACAGACCGTACAGGTCTTCTGACTCAGTTTTGATGTGCTCAGATGAATTTTAGTTCAAGTATCATATATACCACACAACCAGCGCCATAGCCTTCCAACTCTTGGGAGTTGAAAGAAATTTGAAAGCCTTCCTCTAATTGCTTCTCTCTTCTTCCACTAGCATCATTACCATGAAATTCCACACAAGGAAGGAGACAGAAAAACTAATTCTAATCTTTATTGTCCAGGGACCTCTCCATCCTTTCTACTCCAAGAGTCCCAGTACCTCCACAATGTTCATCACGGTGCTTTGACAGTCTCAAATTGTCTAAACGTTACACATTATAGAAAAAATAAAAGAAACAGTTATTCTAAATATTTTAGTTTATTTAGAATAAGAGAAAGAATATAAAGGACAAAAGGAAACCTGCTGTGCCCATTTCTTCCTAGTTAAAGCCAATCATAGTTTTCCTACTGTATCAGTCTTCTATTGGCACAATAATGCTGCGTAACAAACAACTACTAAACCTCAGTGTTCTCATGGCAGTTACACAGGAGCAAGAGGGGAGGTGGAAATGCACAAAGGCTTTCTTTATCAAGGCTCTGCTAGCATCCCACGGCCGTCACATGGCTAAGCTTAGAGTGAGACAGAACTACACTGTTACATGGCCAAGGGCCTGGGTACAGGGATGAGTGATGAATGCAGGCACTTAATTTATTATATATTTCAGATCTCAAATAGGCATTTGATTATTTTTTATAGATTCAGTCTTTTATGGTATTTTTCATCATGACATCTATCTTCTTGAACATATTAATCACTGCTATTTTAAAGTCTGCTTCTGTCAACTCCAATTACTGAATCAACTCTGCCTCTGTTTCTATTATCTGATTTTTTCTCTTGGTCTTGAATCTAGGATGCGTGGTCATTTTTTACTTAATTTCTGGCATTGTGTGAAGAAATGTAAAATCCAAAGAGAATGTTACCTTCTTTCAGAAATGATTGCTTAAGCATCTGGCAGACAGTTCTATTAAGGGAAGATCAGCTTAACCCAATCAGACATCGAGCTGATTTAGACTGGGTTTCAGTCTTTTAAGTGCTGGTATAATTCTTGTTTCCCCTTACTCCTAGGGTGTTGTCCTTCAAGCAACACAACTGAACGTCTGGGATGATTGCCAGGCTTTCTATAAAGTTAGAAACAACTGAAATATGAGGCTAAATTTTGGGGAAAACCAATGAGGTGGGGCTTTCAATATTTATTTTTTTCGCTGTTGTACTCCAAGTACCTGGAATGCTGTATGGAAAATAGTATATATCCAAAAAATTTTAGTTAACTGAATGAGTTATAATACTATCCTTTTTGGAAATCTGAGACCCTAATAAAATTATATATTGCATAAAACAAAAAATGTCTTGAGTGGATCCGTGATCTGCTTCAATGCAGATAGTTGTTCCTAAACATTTTAAGTTACTGTGTATTTAAATTAAGAGTGCTTTGATATCTTTCAACAGCATTTGGAGACACCTTGGAATAATTGGAGGTAGACTTGAGTATTAAAAAAACAGTGTAAAGAATTCTAATTTAAAGACTAAGCTTTAACACAAATGAGTTCCAGTTTTAGAAGGAGAAAATTCCCTTAACTTGCAAAGGTGTGCCCTTATTACTAGAACATTTTTTTGTCAGTTTATTGCTTTCTTTATATTCTACACATTCCTGCTGAATAAAATGTTTGAAATAATGGAATATAACCTTAATGAAATGACTTTGATTCTACTGTAAATTAATGATTCAATTTGATAAAATTCTTACTTAGCATATATTTGCTATGCACAGTATACAGAGTCAATCTAATATTATTTAATCTTCTATGTATGAAAATACAAATAACTGATATCCTTTCCACGTTTTGCTATATATACCTGGAGGGTTATATTTAATGTGATTTTTCTGTATCCTTTAATCTTATTTTCTATGTAGAAACATTCATGTTTATTGAATTTGCTAATAATTATCAAAACTGGATACATTCTAATTCATGCTCAACTCAATAAATCAAGGGAACAACCAGAGATGAAGGATCTCACATACTTCTATAATTTGAAGAGTTCAATTGACATAATAAATCAATAAAGTGATTTAAGAATTACAAGGCATTTTTACATATGTTATCTCAATAAATCTCCACTATAATCTTCTGAAATGGAAGTTTTAATCACCAGTTTACAGATGAAGAAACCAAGGATCAAAAACATTACCTGCCATGCCTGCTCAAGACAAATGCATGATCAGGGACCTGGAAAGAAACAGATAGCACTCTCAAATAGGAACCAGATGAGCAGGGTATGGGCAACCCACAAGGGTGAGTCTAGTACCTCAGGACTAGCTACAGTGGAGGGCAGTGGGAATGAGGAGGGGTGACAGATACTGGAACCCGGATGCAGACAGGGCTGTGTCACAAGCCCAATTGTCAGGAGCCACATGTAGTAGTTATCTACGGCTGCATAACAAATGACCCCAATATTTAACCACTTAAAACAACATTTATTATGTCAAGTTTTCTGTGGATCAAAAGTCAGAGAGTTTCTCAGGTGGAGACCTCTGTCTCAGGATCTCTGCCAAATTGCAATTAAGATACAGGACAGGACAACAGTCATTACAAGTCTGTGTCAAAGAAAAAATTGTACCAGACGTTGATAAACAGACAAAGGTGACTTTAATCGGGGCTGCTGTGGCAGGGGAGAGAAGGCAGAATTCAACTTCACTGAAACAAAGGACAGCAAGCTTTCTAAGGGCTGAGAGTGGGTTGGAGGAAAAGTCCTGGATGATAATCAGGGGGATTAACACTGGGTTGGGTGAGGGATTTACCGAGATTGCTATTAAGACCACTTGGTTTGGAATGTGTTCCTTTCAGTCATTAGGACGCCTGGGGTCTACAAGGGCCAGGAGAGAGGAGGAGATAAAGAACTACTCAGCTAGGAACCTCTCAGGTGCCTGGGTATAGGGGGCAAGAGTTGAAGGGGCAGGGAAGGTTGGGGGCGAGTTTGAAATTTAGAATCTTTAGGGTCCAAAGTTATCTTTTGTTTCCTTTTTTCCTTTTTCCTGCAGTCATCTCTGCAGTCCCACAGCTGCAAGATTAGTTTCAAGGTAGCCAGGGTGGGGGAGGTCACAAGTAGGGACACGTGAGGAGTAACACGGCTGACAGCTTGGTTGAGAGAAAGTAAAAGTCTTGGTCACTCTACTGAGGGAATATCCGACTCCAAGCTAACTCGTGGTTCTTGGTAAGGTAAACATCGTCATCACTGGCCATTGGCTGGAAATACAAGTTCCTTGCCAAGCAGGCCTTTCCATAGGGCTACTCACCAGCTTGTCCATGAGTGAGGGTTCTGAAGACACCAGAGGTTTTCTGGAATTTAATCTTGAAAGTGGCACCACCTCCTTTTTATCAAATTCTGTTTGATGAGTCACCAGGTTCAGGCCAAACTCAAGGGTATGCACCCCAGGAAGCAGGGATCATTGGGCACCATTTCAGAGGCTGCTCACCACAAGCTCTGTGACTGTCTCTCAACAGAAGATTTCAGCAACTCCACAAGGAAAGATCTGGGGAACTCCCTGACCTAATTATCCCCAAATCAAATCCAGCAGGCAAAGGGCATGAAGGTGACAAGGGATAGGTGAAGAGTGGATCTTGGGGGAAGAATGGAAGATAATCAATAAATGTGGATATCCATTGGCTTAGAATACCAACTGGCCTAGAAATTTATCTTCAGAAAATAAGTAGATATGTGTGTAAAGTCAGTTTTATATGAAGATTCATAAAAATCTTGTTTATAATTCCTTCTCCATCAAAAGGGTGTATTACTATGAAAATATGCTGCCATTAAAAAGTATGATATCAAGGTAATTTATTGATATGAACAAATGATTACATATAGTACCAGTAGATAACACATTGCTAAATATTAATATAACAATGGATTACAGGAAAATGCATGAATTTTATTTTCATCTTTAAATTTTCTGTATTCTAAATTTATGTATAACTTAATACCAAGAAAAAAGCAGCAAGTTAATAAAAAGTAAGTGCTAAGCATTTTGTTAAAATAGTTGAATTAAAGAAACGATCCCTACCAATCTACCTTCATCAAATTCTACTTTTCTTATTTTGGTTGCCATATTAACAGTACTTAAGCAGAAATAACCACCCCCATACCTGTCCCCTTCTAGTGAGACAATTACTTCTCTGGCTTTAGGGATCAGTTCAGAAGTGACATCCTCTGCCAATACTTCCTGGTTTAGATGCCCCTCATACACACTGTACTCGGGCACATCCTTTGGCAGCACCAACTACATTACTCTGTATTTGGTTGTTCAGTGAAGTGTGAGCTCCTCAAGGCAGTCACTGGGCTTTAATCATCTTTAAGACTCCAGCACCAAGCTTCAGGTCTGCTCATAGAGGATAAATAAATGTGTGTGGAGGAAGAATTGAGGGGTCGAGGAAGGGAAGAAGGAAGGAAGGAGAAGAGGAAGAAAGGGGTCTGCACCCATCGTCTGCACCCTGATGCCTCACTTAGAGAATTCAGTGTAAAGCTATGAAAACACAAGGAACACATCTCCAAACTGCACTTTTATAATGAATTTTGAGGTGTTAGAAATAATTCATTTTATTTTTTAAACCTTTGTTAATAAGTCCCGAGACCAGTAGGGTATCTTTGAGAAGCAATAGCAAACTGCAATCACAGGATACCCTAACAAGTGTTACTTTATGAAACCACCATGTCTTTCTGGAATTTCATTAAAATAAATGCTGTAGGCCCCACTCCAATCAAGATGGTTTAGAGAGACGCTTCGGGGCACTTTCCCTCACAGAAGCTTTGAACAACCAAGAACTGGCAGAAGCATCTTTCTCAAAGCTCAAAAATCATGTAAAGGACTACAGTAATAGAGTGAGCATGGAATCAAGAAAAAGGCAACTGGAAAGCAGTAGGATATCCCGGTGCCCTGTCTGGCCCCTTCTCCACCCCTCACCAGCTTGAAGTTCCCAGTGCACAGACCGCTGGTCCCAGTTTGGGAGGGAGCAGAGTAACATGCATGTCTGGCTCAATCTGTCTGGGGTTGGCCTGAGGGACTTGCTGTCCCAGAGCTTGCCCTGCGTGTACAAGGAGCTCACAGAGCTCTCCTACCCAAGTCAGGGGGAGAGCAGTCAAGTTATGTCACCTGGGGCAAGGGATTGCTGGCTGTCAGACATGCAGTGCAGTGCCCGGGAATAAGAGGTAATGGTTTCCTAGGGAGGAGGGACATCCATACCCAGAAAACGGGAATTCCCAAGGCCACCTGTGTATGCTCTAAACTAGAGGCGTTCACAGAAGGGGTCAGGGAGGCCCCTATGCATTGGCCTGGAGCTACTCTCTAAGTTCATTGAATGGATAAGCCCTGAAGAACACACACAGTTCAGCGTGCAAAGACTGGGAAAGGTGTTTTCTTTTTCCTCCTCCTCCTCCTCCTCTTCCTCCTCCTCCTCCTCCTTCTTTTCTTCTTCTTCTCCTTCTCTTTCTTCTCATTCTCTCTCTCTCTCTCTCTCCCTCCTTCCCTCCCTCTCTCTTTTGTTAGCTCTGAACGTTCAAGGAAAGGTCTTTCATAACACTAGCTGGATACAAGCTTAATTAACAGATGCCTCGAGGTCTAAATTCCAATGATAACACATTAAAATATCAAGATGTCCAGGTTTCAACATAAGTTTACAGAGCAGACCCTGACCCAGTTTTCATAACACCCCCCCACCCACTGACCACTTTCCAAAGCAGCTCTCTCCTTGACTAGGTTGCAAGTTTCCATTTCTCTTTTCTCCAATCTCCAAAATCCCCACCTACACACCCCATAGGTAAGTTCTTATTTTTAACAGCTCCAGCAAGACCAGCTTTAATAGGCTTTAACTGCCATAGGATGCAAAGCCCTGAGAATATTCTGTAAGCATGCCACATAGCTACATGAAATGAAATCAACACCCCAAGCTCTATCTAAAAATCTATATAATATGGTTATATTTACTTTTAAAACCCCTAAAACTACTCATTCTACTTCTTTTATTTGAACTTATAACTTTCAACTTACTTATTAAGTTATTGTTTAGAAACTTAAAGCCTCCTGATTATCCTATACCAGTTAAGCATTGAAACTCAGGAAAACCAGTCCCTCCAAGAACAACTGGGAACTCATGAATACCGTCAACTGCAAGCAAAACAGTTCCATTCCTCTGCCCCATAATATCTATGCCCTTTTTCTGCATGAAGAAGTTAGACCATTGCCCAGATATCCCCTAAGATTGAGGAACAGATAAAGCAAGAGGGGGAATATGGCCCCTAGGCCTTCTGATCTCCTTGCTTTGCACTTAGCAATAAACTTTTGAGAAAGCTTCTCAAAATCCTGGTGTCTATTGATTGACTGTGCACATCAAGCAAGAACTCACTTTTGAGCAGTAACAGTTATAAAACATATAAAGAAACAGGAAGCACTGGCACATGCATAGAAGATTAAAGCATTAGAAACTATCCATGGACCAGGCCTAGGACATACCAGATAGAGACTTAAAAAGAAAGGTTCTAAATATGCTCAAAGAGCTCAAGTAAAACATGAACAAAGAACTAAAGGAAATCAGGAAAATGATAGATGGACACAAAGAGAATATCAATATAGAGAGGAAAATTATGAAAAGGAACCAAACATAGCTGAAAACTATAGTGACGGAAATTTAAAATTCCCTAGAGGCATTCAACAGCAGATCAAAGTTGGCAGAAAAAAAGAACTTGAAGATAAGACAGTAGAAATCATCCAACCTAAAAAGCAGAAGGAAGAAAAAATAAAGAAAGGTGACAGAGACTGAGAAACCTCCGGGACACCATCAAGCATATCATATACCCATTGTGAGAGTCCCAGAAGGAGATGAAAGAGGGAAAGGGGCAGAGAGAATATTCAAAAAAATAATGGCTGAAAACTTCCCAAACTTAGTAAAGACATGAATATACATATCTAAGACATTTGATGAACTCCAAAAATGATAAACCTAAATGGACCTGTGCCACAACGTATTATAATCAAACTGTTGAATACAAAACATAAAGAGAGAATTCTGAAAGCCACAAGAGAGAAGCAATGTGTCAATACAAGAGAGAGCCACAATATGTTTAAGTGCCAATTTCTCATCAAAAACCATGGAGGCAAGAAGGCAGTGGGGTGACGTATTAAGCAAAAAAAAAAAAAAAAAAAAAAAAAAAAAAAAAAAACAAAAACAAAAAAACGCCAACCAAAAATTCTATACCCAGTAAAAATGTCTTTTAAAATTGAGGGAGAGATTTTGTTCTGCTCTTTACTCTGATTGTAGTTTTCTCTCATTGCTTCATAGCTATAGTTTGCTTTTCTTCAATTCAGCTGAATCTGTTATCCTTTTACCCTCTTTCAACTTCTCTTGTAACCACCCCCTTCGCAAGTTTTCTATTTGACACCATTCACTTATTTCTTCTCCCTCTGTCAGCTGAGAAATAACAAACTTAGCTGCAAGATTACAAAGACATTTATTTGGGGTCTTAGAATTGCAATTCAGGGAGCACAAGTTCAGGTAGCAATCCAAATCATGACCCATATTGGCATTTCCAGGCAAAAGTTTTAAAGGAAAAGAAGAATATTAGATGTTTGTGGTTGGTGGATATTTGGGGTACTCTAAATTGCCTTCAGTTTAACAGTTTACCAAGTTCTGTATCTTGTGGTTTGTTTATGGTGTCCGGTTGTCCTTGGGGTTTTGAGGAACACTGTTGCTTGAGGCTCTGCATACTCTGGCAGTTTGTGATGACCTGGCTCAGATGTGCATAAGAATAATCTCCAGAATGACCTACCAACTCCATTTTAAATCTCTTAGACATAGTAACTCAATTATTTTTTGTCTTTCCCTGGCAACTTTCCTTGGCTTTTTTCATTTGGAGTAGTCATTCTCAATGGAGGTGGGAGGGGGGCATTTTAAATCTCCAAATGGATATGAACTTTTATATTTGTCATAAGAGGTTTCAGGTAGCACATGTGCTAAATAAGATAGAGGAGACAGATGGAAAAGTCAACTGGCCTTTGTTGTATCTGACACTTTCCCTGAAGGAGCTCCAGCTCTGTTGCCACCAGACACCACACTGTGTGTTAAGGCCTGTCCAGTGGGCATGAGAATACCTTGTTTTCATTTTTTTTAATGAAATGGAAATTTCAGGAAATCAACAGATGGAAACTGAACAAAAGTTTCCTCATGTGCTTTATTGCCTAACAAATGCAACACCAAACAGTACTCTAATGTTACATATAAAGTTTTCAGCTATCTTCCTGAAAACGGGCATCGAACTCTCCTTGCCCCAGAGTTTGTCCTCAGCAGCCGGGGAAAGATGACCACAGTGGGGTGGCCCTGGCCATACTGCCGAGCGTCCTCGGGCCCCACCAGCCAACTGCTCTAGAAATGGAGAAGGAGCTACTCTGATTCATTTAATTATGTTTCCTGGGGCAGAAATTGTGGGCATATGGTGAAATTCAATTATATTCTCTGCCCAAGATAAAATCCAATTATAGCCTCCGCCCAATGGTGAAATCCCCTTGCAGGTTCCTTTTGCTTCATTTAGGACACAAAGAGACAAGTCTCCCCATAATCATTTATAGAGGCATGCAAATTGTTTAAAAAAGAAAAGAGGGCATTTATTAGTCATTTTCCTTCTGGGCAGATGTTTATTCAGCCTTTTGAACCTGAGAAGTGCTTAGCAACTTTGGCTGGCCTTATTAGAGATTAATGGTCATAATTAAAATCCTCTGTTGCTCAAAGAAGGCCAAATCAGGAGCAAGTAGTGCCAGGTGTATCTCAGGTAGCACTTGCGAATTCTTTCAAGGACCTGTCATGATAAAGTCACTCTTTTCTTACTGTCTAGTTATAGGAGAAGCAAAAAGCACATGTTAGACTCCCCAAACCAACTTTTTGGAACAGAATGTACTAAACGTTCTATCAGAAGATATTTATCCATTAGTGTCTTACCTAAGCCATATGTTTCTTATGACTTTTGACCATTTTGCTCCTTATTAACCCTTTAACAAACAGTGTGCACTGTGGGCAATTAAAAATCTCTGCTGAGAAATTTGCGACAGAAAAAATCTCAACATTCATGACAGAAGTATGTGTCAGCCCACATATAATTACCATCACAAGGTATTATTCATTTCAAAATAAATTTTCAATCACAGATTCTTGGAATTTCACCAATAGTAAAGATTTCTTTCAAATTCTTTTACATTGTAAATGCTTCAGTGAGTCCCAGTGCATGCTAAGATGAATTTGTCAATGTATTTTTTTTTATAAAAGAAAAGTCTGGGGAAATATGAATTCCCTACAGGTTAAACATTACAATAAAAGAGAGAAATAAAATAGAAAGGGCAACAGAAGTAGTGACAAAAATTAACTTTGCTGGCATCACAAATTTGACTTCTGTTGGCCATAGCTCTAGAAAAAGATCTCAATTATATATGCTATTTTTGTCCTTTATCTCCATGCTTAAAAAATAAAAAATTACTTGACATAAACTTTAGCAATATTTCATTTAGGCAAACTATCTATTTAGCAAATTTCACATAATCCAAAATAAGTTTGGTTGATTCCAGATAATACAATAAGAAATTGCAATTTTCCTTTTTCATTTTAAAATACATAAAACTAAGATTTGATTTTAATGGAAAATGTTTCTATATCTCTATCACATCATCAGATAGCATTTAAGCTAGATATGAAATCAGTGTGATTGTGAGTCTGTCTTTTTCTTTGTCTTGTCAGATGCTGATTGTTGACTCCCAAAAAGTCCACCCGAATTGTCAGCTGAGCAATTCCAATTTTATTAAACCTACTTCAATAAGCAAAAATACCTCCCTGACAGGAAACACGTAGTAGTGTCTTGGGCAGTGAGGCCAAGTTGGGGGTGAGAATCAGGAAAAGAATATTTTTAGGATTTGGAGTCTTTCTGGAGTACTTTTTAGGAAAATATTTCAAGGCAGATAGCTGATTAAAATTAGACATGTTTTGAGACTTAATAATTCACAATTGGTGAACTCAGTGAAACAAGTGTGTTGAAACAAGCCTTGGTAAGCTGACTATTGTGTGTAAGCAAGCTGTTTTCCCAGCTGAGTAACCTATTTTGCCGATAGATGGACTCTTTGCCCTTAGAAAGCTTCCAAATACCTACCGTCTGTTCCATAGTTCTTTACTAAGCTCTTTTTTCTGTAAAAATTTGCTTACAAAGCTAGCACCTACCAAAGTTCCCCAGGAGCTATTTCAGTAGAGATAGGAAGCTTTGTTGCCAGGTTTGACATGCAATAAAGTGTAAACTTTTGGCTCTGTGGCCTGTGATGGTGTTTACCACCTAAAACATGGCTTTTGATGATAGAGTCCAATGATCCCATTATATTATCTGTTTCATTGCAAAAGTGCTAAAGAAAATTGGGTGGAATCCAGAGAAAATTGTGTACAAAACCAACAGTCAGTTTGATACTATAGTTTTGCCAAATCAGAAGCAAAGTGTAGCTATGTATTGGGCTCATTTCAAAGAGTGACTGAGAATGCAAAAACAATAATAAAAACATGGTTCTGAGAGATATCAAAGCTAGAAGTAACAAGTGTTTGTTAACAATCCAGAACCTTAACACAGCAGATGGAAACAAAAAAATTCCTAAATAACCAGTACATCAAAGAAGAAATCACAAAGGAAATCAGAAAATACTTTGAGATGAACTGACATGACGACGTAGCATTCCAAGATGTCCTGAATGCAGTGAAAGTAGTGCTTAGGGGAAATTTATAGTTTTAAGTGCCTATGTTAAAAAAAGAAGAAAGATCTCAAATAAGTAACCTAATCTTCCACCGGGGACAAAGGAAAAAGGAGAAAAATACAAAAGCTATAGCAAGTACAAAGGACAAAATAGAGTGGAAATTAATAAAATGGAAAATTTTAAAAAAATGAAAGAATTAAAATTTAAAGCTGTTTAGTTGAAAATATCAACAAAATTAACAAGTTCTTTAGTTAGACTGATAAAGAAAATGAGAAGACTTAAATTACTAAAATCAGGAATGTAAGAGGGGAAGTACTCCAGACCTTACACAAATAAAAAGGATTATAAGGGAATATTATGAATGACTGTATGACAACAAACTGGATAAATTAGATGAAATGGACAAATTTCTAGAGATAAACAAACTACTGAAGCTGGCTCAAGAAAAAATAAAAAATGCAGATAGACCTATAACAAAGAAAAAGATTAAATGAGTAATTTTTAAACTTTCCACAAAGAAAAAAAGCCCAGTCCCAGTTGGCTTCACTGCTTAGTTCTACCAAATATATAAAGAACAATTAGTGCCAATTCTTTACCACCTTATTCTATGAGGTCAGTATTATCCTGATACCAACACTAGGCAAAGATGCCACAAGAAGAGAAAATTACAGACCAATATCTGTTACTAATGTAGGCACAAGAATCCTCAAAAAAATACTTGCAAACTAAATCCAGTAAAATATAAAAATGATTATATTCCATGACCAAGTGGGATTTATCCCAGAAATGCAAAGTTGGCATAACATCTGAAAAGCAGTTAATGTAATGTGGCATTTCTATAAAATAAAGAACAAAAATCATGTGGCCATCTGAATAGGTGAACAAAAAAGCATTTGACAAAATGCAATACCCCTTAATGATGAAAAATTCAACAAACTAAAAATAGAAAGAAACTTCCTCAGCCTAATAATATGAAAAATCCACAACTACCCATCATACTTAATGATGAAAGACTGGAAGCTTTCCCCCTACAATCAGGACCCAGACAAAGATTTCTGCACTTACCACATCTATTCAACACTGTATTGGAGGTTCTAGCCAGGACAGCTAGGCGTGAACATGAAATAGAAGGCGCTAGATTGGAAAGGAAGAAGTAAAACTATCTCTTTCCACAGATGATGTGATCTGGTACATACAAAATCCTAAGGAATCTACAAAACACTATTAAAAATAAACAAGTTATGCAAGGCTATAGGATGCAGTAGGCTGAACGTCTATGTCCTCTTCTTCAGTATCTGTGAATGTGTTACCTTATACGACAAAAGAGAATGTGCAGGTGTTAAGTATCTTGAGATGGGGAGATTATCCTGGATTATCCAGGTGGGCCCAATGTAGTCCCAAAGGTTCTTATAAGAGGAGTACAAGAGGATCACAGTCAGAGATGATGTGGGAGGATGGAAGCAAAAGTCAGAGAAGAGAAGATATTGCGCAGAGGGCTGTGAGTCAAGAACTGGAGCTAGTCTATAGAAGCAGGACAAAGCAAGGCGACAGATTCTCCCCTAGAGACTTCAGAAGGAACATAGCCCTAAAGATCTATTTTACACTCCTGACCTTCGAAACTGTAAGATAATAAATTCATGTTGTTTTAAGCCAGTAAGTATGTGGTAATTTGTTACAGTTGCAGTAAGAAACTAATATACAGGGTATAAACTCAATATACAAAAATCAATTGTATTTCTATACACCAATAATAAACAATCCAAAAATGAAATTAAAAAGACAATTCCATTTACAATAGCATCAAAACAAAAATAAAATACTTAGGAAATTTTTAACAAAAGAAGTGCAAAATATTGACAACTGCGAGACATTGTTTAAATAAATTAAAGAAAACCTAAATAAGTGAAAAGAGATCTTATGCTCAGGGGTCAGAAGGTTTACTATTGTTATTGTAGTTATACATCTCCACTGATCCACAGATTCAATGCAATCCCCATCAAAAACCTATATGGTTAGTTTGCAGAAATTGACAAGCTGATCTTACATTCAGATAGAAGTGCAAGGGACAAAGAATAGGCCAAATAATCTTGAAAAGGAAAAACAAAGCTGGAAGACTCACACTTCCCAATTTGAAAACTCACAACAAAGCTACAGTAAATAAGACAGTGTGATATTGTCATAACAATAGACATATAGATCAATGGAATAGATTTGAGCGTCCAGAAATAGACCCTTGTATTGATGGTCAATTGATTTTTTTCACAAGGTGGCAAGACAATTCAATGGGGAAAGAATATTCTTTTCAACAAATGGTGGTAGGACAACTAAATATCCACATGTAAAATTATTATTAAAAATATACACAAATTTTAAACCAAAATGGATCATAGACCTAAATATAAGATCTAAATGTAATAAACACTTAGAAGAAGATATAGGATTAAATCTTTGTGACCATAGGTTAGACAAAGCCTCCTTGGATATGACACCAAAAGTGCAACTGAGAAGCAAAAAAAAAAAAAAAAAATAGATAAATTGAACTGTATCAAAATTAAAAACTTTCGTGCTTCAAAGAATTCCACAAAGAAAGTGAAAGACAACCCACAGAATGGGGAGAATTTTTGCATATTATGTATCTGCTAAGAGATACTTATATAGAGAGGCAGGGCAAGATGGTGGAGTGGTGAGGAGCAGAATTTCATCTCTCCCGTAGAGCAGCTGACAATTACCCAAGAACTATATGAAACAGTGTTTTCGGGGTCTCCAGTAACCAGTCACACATTCGACACAAGTTTGGAATTGGAGGAAAAGCTGAGATCGCAGCGAACATTGTAAGTTCCCCGGACCAGGGGTCTGGCGCCCCTCCCCACCCAGACCTCACAGACTGTCTTGCAGCCGGCTCCCTGAAAGGGGGGGGGGGAGACAAAAAACAGCAATCTGCTGAGGGCAAGAAGGGAGGCTCAACCCAGCCTCAACTGCAGAACTAATTAACAAATTAATTAACTAACTTTGGGAGCTGGGGTGCTAAAGAAGGGCTGGGCTCCGAGAAGTGGGGGCACGTAAAAGCGGGCACCCATTCCCAGACTCCAAAAAAAGCCATTTTTTTTCCCCTTACATTTTGTCCCTTCTGGCTTCTCACTGATCCCTTATCTTTTTGCATTTCAATAGCCCCCAGCAGGGGTGGAACTGAAGCAGTTGGAGAGTAATTATCAGACAATAGCCCAAAGCATATCTTTAAATGCTCTATTCTGACACTGACAAAACTTCCAGGCTGGGGAAAGACATTTAAAAAAGACTCTTTTTTTTTTTTTTTTTTTTTTTTTAAATCTAAAAGTAATATATGTGGTTATTTTCTATCGGAAAGCCCAGGTTGAGGGACTGGGCTGGGCTTGAGGGGAGACAGAGTACCCACAGTGTCTTTGAATTCCGTATTCACTACTGAAGCCCTCCAGCTCCGTCTTTAATTGGCAACTCAGGCTGACCAAGGAATCTACCTGGAGAGGCCCCAAAGAGGAGAGAGGAGAAGGGAATAGTGCCCCTGAGAGACAACTGGAATTCTGAGGATTGGGAGAGTGGAGGGAGGCCCAGCTCAACTGGCAGTCCTCCTTCTGGGAATTCAGACCCCAGGGGCTGGAATTCAGATTCCAGCTTCAGTCAGCCACGCCCCTGACAGGAGCAGAGTCACCAGGAGAACTAAAGGCTCCATACCTCCTTACACTGGTGGGGGAGCTGCGGGCTGGCCAGCACCACCTGCTGGACACGAGAGGAAAAGCACCAATTCTAAAGACCTCATAGGAGGGTCTCATTCTCAGGAAAACTCCATACCCTCTCAATGAGACCTGGGCCTCACTAGACTGGGAAAATCTGACTAGGGTCAACCATATCTGAGGAGACCCACTCACAAAAAGGTTACATAGAGGCAGAGCAAGAAACAGAAAAAACAAGAGGGGAAAAATTCTGATCAACTAAATAGAACCTAAGTTAGAGGTCTAGAATACGTTGAACTGAATAACAGAGGCCAGAGAACAAAGCCAACCAACAAGAAAACCACTAGGTAAAAGACAGAAAACAAGCTCCAAAATAAACTAATCAAGAGAATCAGATGCCTAGACAACTTAAGATAACAAGCCATACCAGGAAACACGAAAACATGGACCAGCCAAAGGAACAAACTAATAGCTCAGCTGAGACACAGGAGTGGAGGCAACTAATGCTAAATAAATTTGATGAAATGAAGGAAGATATAGCAAAAGAGCTGAAGGATATAAAGAAGACACTGACTGACCATAAAGAAGAATTCAGAAACTTAAAAAAACAAATGGCAGAACTCATGGGAATGAAGGCCACAATGGAGGAGATGAAAAACACAATGGAGGGACACAAAAGTAGATTTGAACAGGCAGAAGAAAGGATCAGTGAACTGGAAGACAGGTCATTCGAATTCATACACACAAAAAAACAGATGGTGAAAAAAATGGAAAAATATGAGCAGGGTCTTAGGGAGCTGAGCGACAACATGAAACACACAAATATACGTGTGATGGGTATCCCAGAAGGAGAAGAGAGGGGAAAGGGGGCAGAAAGGGTAATAGAAGACATATTCACTGAAAATTTCCCAACTCTTATAAAAGACAGAAAATTAGAGATTCGAGAAGTACAATGTACCCCAAATAGAATAGATCCCAATAGACCTACTCCAAGACACTTACTGGTCAGACTGTCCAATGTCAAAGACAAAGAGAGGATTCCGAAAGCAGCAAGAGAAAAGCAATCCATCACATACAAGGGAAGGTCAATAAGACTATGTACAGATTTCTCTGCAGAAACCATGGAGGCAAGAAGACAGTGGCATGATATATTTAAGATACTGAAAGAGAAAAACTGCCAACCAAGAATTCTATATCCAGCAAAACTTTCCTTCAAAAATGAGGGAGAGATTAAAACATTTTCAGACAAACAGACACTGAGAGAGTTTGTGAATAAGAGACCGGCACTACAAGAAATACTAAAGGGAGTGCTACAGGCTGATAGGAAAAGACAGGAGAGAGAGAGTTGGAGAAGAGTGCAGAAATGAAGATTATCAGGAAAGGTAAAAGGAGAGGAAAAATAAGATAGGACATATAAATTCCAAAAAACAAAATGGTAGTAGAAAGTACTGCCCTTACAGTAATAACACTAAATATAAATGGATTAAACTCCCCAATAAAAAGACACAGACTGGCAGAATGGATTAAAAAACAGGACCCATCTATATGCTGTCTACAAGAAACTCACTTTAGACACAAGGACAAACATAGACTGAAAGCGAAAGGTTGGAAAAAGATATTTCATGCAAACAACAACCAGAAAAAAGTGGGAGTAGCTATATTAATATCAGACAAGTTAGACTTCAAAAGCAAAACAATTAAAGGAGACAAAGAAGGACACTATATATTAATAAAAGGGTCAATTCATCAAGAAAACGTAACAGTCATAAATATTTATGCACCAAACCAGAATGCCCCAAAACTCATGAGGCAAACACTGCAATCACTGAAAGGAGAAATAGATACCTCTACAATAATAGTTGGAGACTTCAATACACCACTCTCATCAATGGATAGAACATCTAGACAGAGGATCACTAAAGAAACAGAGATGTTGAATTGTTTGATAAATGAACTAGACTTGGCAGACATTTACAGAACACTACATCCAACAACAGCAGGATACACTTTTTTCTCAAGTGCTCATGGAACATTCTCTAGGATAGACCACATGTTGGGTCACAAAGCAAGTCTCAACAAATTTAAAAATATTGATATTACACAAAACACTTTCTCAGACCACAATGGAATGAAGTTGGAAATAAATAAAAGGAAGAAGGTCATAAAATTCACAAACATATGGAGGCTAAACAACACCCTCTTAGAAAACCAGTGGGTAAAGGAAGAAATTACAAGAGAAATTAGTAAATACCTTGAGGCAAATGACAATGAAAACACAACTTATCAAAACTTATGGGATGCAGCAAAGGCGGTGCTGAAAGGGAAATTTATTGCCCTAAATGCCTATATTAAAAGAGAAGAGAGAGAAAAAATTGAAGAGTTAACTGCTCACCTGGAGGAATTAGAGAAAGAACAGCAAACTAACCCCAAAGCCAGCAGAAGGGAAGAAATAACAAAGATTAGAGCAGAAATAAATGCAATTGAGAACAGGAAAACAATAGAGAGAATCAACAAAACCAGAAGTTGCTTCTTTGAGAAAATCAATAAAATCGATGGACCACTGGCTAGGCTAACAAAAAACAAGAGACAGCAGATGCAAATAAATGCAATCAGAAATGGGAAAGGAAACATAACTACCGACCCTGCAGAAATTAAGGAGATAATGAGAAGATACTATGAGCAACTATATGCTAATAAACTAGACAACTTAGATGAAATAGACAACTTCCTAGAAAAGCATGAACAACCAACATTAACTCAATCACAAGTAAAGAGATTGAGTCAGTCATCAAAAAGCTCCCAAAAAGGAAAAGCCCAGGACCAGATGGTTTCACATGTGAATTCTACCAAGCATTCAAGAATGAATTAGTACCAATCCTGCTCAATCTCTTCAAAAAAATTGAAGAAGAGGGAAAGCTACCTAACTCTTTCTATGAAGCCATCATCACCCTAATACCAAAACCAGGCAAAGATACTACAAAAAAAGAAAATTATAGACCAATTTCTTTAATGAATATAGACGCAGAAATCCTCAACAAAATACTCGCAAATCGAATCCAGCAGCACATTAAAAGAATTATACACCACGACCAGGTGGGATTTATTCCAGGTATGCAAGGCTGGTTCAACACAAGAAAATCAATTAATGTAATAAACCACATCAATAAATCTAAGCAGAAGAACCACATGATCAACTCGATTGATGCAGAAAAGGCATTTGACAAAATTCAACACCTTTTCCTGATGAAAACACTTCAAAGGATAGGAATAGAAGGGAACTTTTTCAATATGATAAAGGCAATATATTAAAAACCCACAGCTAACAACACACTCAATGGGGAGAGACTGAAAGCTTTTCCTCTAAGATCAGGAACAAGACAGGGATGCCCACTATCACCATTGTTATTCAACATTGTGCTGAAAGTTCTAGCTAGAGCAATTAGGCAAGAAAAAGAAATAAAAGGCATCCAAATTGGAGAGGAAGAAGTAAAACTTTCACTATTTGCAGATGACATGATTCTATATGTAGGAAATCCAGAAAAATCTATAGCAAAGCTACTAGAACTAGTCAATGAATACAGCAAAGTAGCAGGCTACAAGATCAACATGCAAAAATCTGTAGTGTTCCTATACACAAGTAATGTGCAACAAGAGGAGGAAATCAAGAAAAAAATCCCATTTACAATAGCAACCAAAAGAATCAAGTATTTAGTAATAAACTTAACCAAGGACACAAAAGACCTTTACATAGAAAAGTATAAGAAACTGCTAAAAGAAATTGAACAAGACCTGAAAAAATGGAAGAACATACCATGTTCATGGATTGGAAGACTAAATATAGTTAAGATGGCAAATTTACCTAAACTGATTTACAGATTCAATGCAATACCAATTCAAATCCCAACAACTTACTTTACAGAAATAGAAAAACCAATAACTAAATTTATTTGGAAGGGTAAGGTGCCCCGAATAGCCAAAAATATCTTGAGAAAAAGGAGTGAAGTGGGAGGTCTCACACTACCTGACTTTGAAGCATATTACAAAGCTACAGTGCCCAAAACAGCATGGTACTGGCATAAGGACAGATATACTGATCAATGGAAGCGAATTGAGTGTTCAGAAGTAGACCCTCACATCTATGGACAACTGATCTTTGATAAGGCAGTGAAGCCGAAGCAACTGGGAAAGAGCAGCCTGTTCAATAAATGGTGTTTGGAGAACTGGATATCCATTTCCAAAAGAATGAAAGAGGATGTCCATCTCACACCTTATACCAAAATTAACTCAAAGTGGATCAAAGACCTAAACATTAGCACCAAGACCATAAAACTCTTAGAAGAAAATGTAGGGCAATATCTTAAAGATCTTGTGAAAGGAGGTGGTTTCTTAGACCTCACACCCAAGGCACAAGCAACCAAAGAACAAATAGACAAATGGGATCTCCTCAAAATTAAACACTTTTGTACATCAAAGGACTTTGTCAGAAAAGTAAAAAGGCAACCTACACAATGGGAGATGATATTTGGAAACCACATATCAGATAAGGGTTTAATATCCCAAATATATAAAGGAATCCTGCATGTCAATAACAGAAAGACAAACAATCCAATTAAAAAATGGGCAAAAGACATGAACAGACATTTTTCTGAAGAGGAAATACAAATGGCTCAAAAGCATATGAAAAAATGCTCAACTTCACTGGCTATTAAGGAAATGCAAATCAAAACCACAATGAGATATCATCTCACACCTACCAGAATGGCCATTATCCAAAAAACAGAAAATGACAAGTGCTGGAGAGGATGTGGAGAAAGAGGCACACTTATTCATTGTTGGTGGGAATGTAGAATGGTGCAACCACTCTGGAAGACAGTATGGAGGTTCCTCAGGAAGCTAAATATAGATTTGCCATATGACCCAGCTATTCCATTGCTGGGTATATACTCAGAGGAACTGAAACTTAAGACACAAACAGACATTTGTAAACCGATGTTTATTGCAGCATTATTCACAATTGCCAAGAGATGGAAACAGCCCAAATGTCCATCAAAGGACGAGTGGATAAACAAACTGTGGTATATACACATGATGGAATATTATGCAGCTGTAAGACAGAACAAAGACATGGATCATGTAATAATGTGGATGAACCTTGAGGACATTATGTTGAGTGAAGTTAGCCAGAAACAAAAGGACAGATTCTGTATGGTCTCACTAATATGAACAGACATTAATGAACAAACTTTGGGAGTTAAAAGCTGACAACACAGGCGACCAGGAGATAGAAAGAGGGCAGAGATCAGCCATTTGATGCTGAAGGACTACAGAATGTTTAGGATTGATTGCATAGATCCAGAAATAGATAGCATAATACTGTGTGATGGTAGCACGGTATTGTAAGTACACTGAACAAAGATGTCTGTGAGTAAAGCTGAAAGAGGTGAGATAGGAGAATGTATGACACCAGAGGTAAAGATAGATGATAAAGACTGGGACTGTATAATGTGGCAAAAACTGGAGTGGCCAATGACTGTTACTAAATATACAAATATAAAAATGTTTTTGCATGTGGGAAAGCAAATGAATGTCAAACATGCAGAAATTTGAAAAAGGGATGGTATTCAGGAAAAAACATAAAGCAAACTGGAGTCTATGGTCAACAGTAACATTGTAATATACCTCCATTAAATGTAACAAAGGCAATACGCCAATGCTAAATATATATGAGAAGGGGATATAGGGGAGTAATATGGGATTCTTGGTAGTGGTGTTATTTGCTGTCCTTAGTAGTATATTGTATTGTATGACATGTTATTTTTCTTTTTATCATTTTTTTTATTGCTAAAAAAAAAAAACAATTTTTCTTGTAGTAATCAGTATGTTCAAATGCTGATTGTGGTGATAAATGTACAACTTTATGATGATACCATGAACAACTGATTGTACACTGTGGATAAATGTATGGTATGTGAATATAACTCTATAAAATTGTAGGAAAATATATATATAGGAGTAAAAGTGTCGGAGAAAACATGGTGAGAGGGATGATGCCTCACCAATATGGACTAACTACAATGTGTAAACTCAGAATTGAATCTTAGAACATAGCCTAACGTGGACACAATAATTGTAATAGTCCCTAGATTGTAAGCTCTTACAGCAGTTAACTCTATCCCTGAGTTGTAAGGCCTATCTCTAAACTTTGAGATGCTGATCCCCTAGCATATGTTGTCACAAACATTGGGACTGGCGGTTTGATGTGCTGAGCCCTCGAGCATGGGACTTGCCCTTATGAAGCTCATTACCACAAAGGAGAGTCTAAAGTTGTATGTAATGGTGCCTAAGAGTCTCCCCCTGAGTACCTCTTTGTTGCTCAGATGTGGCCCTCTCTCTCTCTGAGCCATCTCGACAGGTGAACTCGCTGCCCTCCCCCCACTACGTGGAACCCAACTCCCAGGGGTGTAAATCTCCCTGGCAACACAGAGTATGACTCCCGGGGATGAATGTGGACCCGGCATCGTGGGACTGAGAGTATCTTCTTGACCAAAAGGGGGATGCAAAATGAGACGAAATAGTTTCAGTGGCTGAGAGATTCCAAATGGAGTCGAGAGGTCACTCTGGTGGACATTCTTATGCACTATATAGATAACACCTCTTAGGCTTTAATGTACTGTAATAGCTAGAAATAAATACCTGAAGCTACCAAACTCCAACCCAGCAGTCTGGACTCCTGAAGACAATTATATAATAATGTAGATTACAAGGGGTGACAGTGTGATTGTGAAGACCTTGTGGATCACACCCCCTTTATCTAGTGTATGGATGAGTGGAGGAATGGGGATAAAAACTAAAGGAAAAATGGGGTGGGATGGGGGGATGATTTGGGAGTTTTTTTCACTTTTATTTTTTATTCTTGTTCTGGTTCTTTCTGATGTAAGGAAAATGTTCAGAGATAGATTGTGGTGATGAATGCATAACTATGTTATCATACTGTGGACAGTGGATTGTATATCATGGATGATTGTATGGTGTGTGAATGTATTTCAATAAAACTGAATTTAATAAAAAAAAAGAGATACTTATATAGAATATATAAAGAACACTTACACTCAACAATAAAAAAGAAGTAGCTCAATTAAAAATGAGCTAATTATCTGAATAGATATTTCTTCAAAAAAGATATACAAATGGCCAATAAGAACAAGGAAAGATGTGAAACATTATTAACCATCAGGAAATCAAAATCAAAATCAAAACAAGAGACCATTCCTTATCCACTAGGATGGCTATAATTAAAAAGACAGATAATAACAAGAGTTCATGAGAATGTGGAAAATTTGGAAACCTTATACACCACTGGTGGAAACATAAAATGGTAAAACCTCTTTGTAAAAGTTTGGCAGTACCTCAAAAAGTTAAACATAGAACTACCGTATGACCCAGCACTTTCACTGCTAGGCATATACTCAAAAGAAATGAAAACATATTCAAACAAACGTTATACGCTGATTACTAATGTACACTATTTTAATAATAGCCACAAAGTAGAAACACCCGAAATGTCCATCAACTAATGAACAGATAAATAAAATGTAATATAACCATATAATGGAATATTACTCAGTTATGAAAAGGAATGAAGTACTGTTTCAGACTATAACATAGGCATCCTTGAAAACATCATGCTAAGTGAAAGGATCCAATCATAAGCTCACATATTCATGATTCCATTTATATGAAATGCCTGTAATAGGCAAATCTATAGGGACAAAAAATTGATTCCTGGTTCTTTAGGGCTGGATATGGTGGTGAGGAAAATGGAAAGTGACTGCAAATGGGTACCAAGTTTCTTTTAGTGTGATGAAAATGCTCCTAAAAATCGATTTTAGTAATAGTTACCCAACTCTGTTAATATACTTAAAAAACATTATACACCATATATATTATACAGTATGTGAATTATATCTCAATAAAGCTGATACACACATAACAGCAGAGGGTAAAGAAAATACCTAAGAAAATAAAGAACAAAGCCATTCAGTTTAAGCACGACAATCTGTGGCTTGGGTCTCCTAGATCTTGCTCACACAGCTCTCTGGATCCACATGATTTGGTTGGCAGCTATCTCCTCTTAAAGCTTGTCTGCTTTTAGAAGAACCCTAAAATCTTCAGCTTGAAGTCTCCGGTTAGGGCAGCTTCCCAGGAATTCAAAGATCATTTATGTCTCTTTGAATGAGAGACCACAAGCTGAGGATCAACTCACCGGAAGTTTACTGCTGTGCTGGTTGCTGACTCGACTTGATAAGCTCCTTTCCCTTGGGGTTCCAGGACTTTCTCTCCTGTCTCTGTCAGAACACCAGTTCTTCTGGCTTAAGGTCATGCAGTGAGTTTTAGGAAGGAGATGAGGAAAGACTGCCCATACGAGATTGGTGTATGGCATGTATTCCTTTCTGTATTTAGACGTGTCTGCTTGCAATAGGGTAGAGCCTAGAATTAGAGGTGATTTCTTAGCTATGTATATAGGCTGGCCTGTCATGAATGCATAAGGGAAGAGTCAATGAGCTGCAAAAGACTTTGATATCATTGCCATTAAAGAAAAGGCAATATCTTAGGCTATGGAATTTTGAAGGTTTCTGAACGCTCTCCTCATTTTAGTTTATAAATTCCTTTTTTTCTGTATTTCCTGAATATTGAAGATGATATGGGCCATGATGTTTCAGGGTAAGTGCTAAGATTTTATAAAGCTCTTTAATGACAGTCTCAGTAAAAGGGGTTGAAACACAAAATCAAGTAATATCTTTATGCTGTCAGAATCATAAATTTCTAGCAAGGAAAAAACCTCAACTCATCCCTGAGAATCAGTGAACAATGACTAGAACATATTTTAATCTATTGCAGTGGGTAGTTATCATATGTAGGTGAGGCTCTTCTCCATGTATCACTTTTATAGGTTTGCCTGCATTATCCTGGTTACAGAGCAAACATGCAATTTTAGTAAATCATCACTGACAGAGTAGATTAAGTACATTAAGCAATTTATTCTTTTAGTGGTGGTTAATTTCATATAAACATTTTTTAAGGTTCCACTTGAGATTCTCTGTTGCCACTGAGCAGTTGCCTGGAAAGTGCTAAAATTTATCCTTCTGATATTTGCAACCAGATTTTACTCCCTACTACTTTCTTGTTCTGGAGTCAATTGCTGACAATCAATAATAGCCTTTTGGACCTTCAGCAAGTAATTTGGCCTCTGGGGTATCATAGGGCTAGGATCTTTTCAAGGGCTGCTATCCTGGCATCATGATGCAACAATTCTTTTAGCCTTCATGTTATTTCGTTTTGCAAAAGTTTCTATCTTTAAAATTGCCACATCTTAGAAACAGCTCTAAAATGTTAATTAAAAACAGTTCCTTAACCACATTAGAAGAAAAACTGAATTCCTATTCCCTTATAGAAAATAGTACAAAACTGTAATACCAAAGACCAGACTCCTGAATTCCTTCCTGAACCAAATGGAATGTTACATCTACATGTTCTAGAACGAACTCTTGCTTAGGGTAATGGTGTAAGAGGATATTTGAAGCTGGATCAGAGATAAGAATAGAAGAGAAAATGGGTTTGGCATCCTTTTCCTCTGGAAGTCCTCTGAGACCAGGAAGGACCACCTCTGGGTGGAGAGAGCCTGTTCTGGGAAAATCATAACTGTCATAGAATGTTCCCAGTTTGTGGTGATGGAGCCCAGCCACATTCTGGGTTTCTCTAGGGGAGAAAACATGGATCTGGTCCAATATTGGAATTTATACAAACACTAAGGTTTCAGATGGATTCCAGAATCTGAGAAGGATGCCAAATTAGAGAGAGACCAGAGGGCATCACACCTGGGTAAGACCAGCAGGGTGGGTCCAACAAGACAGCAGCCTGGCTCTGGAAAGCAGAGGACCCGGGCATGGAGAGAGGCTGAGCCTGGCCATGTTGAGGTCAGGGCCTCCCCTCCCTGTTTGCCGACCCCTTAGAGTGCTTGAGTCCTCTGCAGAATAGAATTTCACAGTGAAAAGATAAGAGTGTGTCACTGGGCCCCCAAAATTTTTCTGCGAAGCCCCTTTTGAGAAGAGGAGATGAGAAGTGGTTCGCAGGAGACAAAGAGGGGCAGCAGAAGGCAATGGTGGCAAAAAGGCCTGTAGAAATTGGGCAGTGATCCAGTGACAATTTGAGATTTTCTGTCCAAAGTAAGAACACATTAGCCCCATGGGCATAGTTGACAGAAGGAAGAGAAGAGCTGCACATTATCTGGAGCTAATCTGATTATATGGAAACCTATCTACTCTCCAGCTTCTTCTGAAGGAAATAGTTGAGTAGGGATGCTGGAAAAGACTGGGTTGCCAGGAAATCAGACAAGCATGGTGCTCAGAGCATTGGGATTTGGGGATCTGTAACACATTTGTACTCCTGGGTGGGGAGGCCAGGGATCTGTGAATTACATAAGGTTGTACATATGCTTTTTCCCAAGAGTTGTCTTCAGGTATCACCTGAACAGATCCCATGATGTTATGTCACCATGCCAGTAAAGAAGCTAAGATTCTGCAAGTCAGAATGGTCTCTGCAGACCCCTTTATATTGTTCGTCTTTTTTTCCTAACAATATCCTGCAACACGCATGTCTGTGGCAGTCAGTTGGACACATTCTCTTGGCTAGGCCACAGTCCCCAGTTATTCAATCAAACACTCAACTAGGTGTTGCCATGAAGGGATTTTGTAGATGTGGTTAAAGCCCATAATCAATTGACTTTAAGTAAGATAGATAATCTGGCCTGATTCGATCAGTTAAAAGGGCCTTACAAGAACTGAGATTTCCCTGAGGAATTCCAGCTATACACTATAGCTTCAGCTTCTACCTGAGTTCCAGGTGTCCCCTTCCTGACAGCCTGTCCCATGGATATTGGACCTGCCTCGCTGATTCCTACAACCTCATAAGCCAATTCTTTTTAATACATCTCTTACTGTGTACCTCCTTCTGGTTCTGCTTCTGTGGTTGAACCCTGACTGACACGGTAGGAGAGATATAAATACACTCCTCACATTGGACTTACAACAATTAGTCAAGGACTTGCTGTTCATGGTTCATACAGAGTTTGACTCGGAAGCCTCGTCCGAGTTGGCTATGTCTCTTCCAGAATAATAAGTTACCATGCAGCACCCACAGTCTCTCGGAAAAAAAAAATCACTCTAACTGGCAAAGTGAGCAATTCCTTCAGGAGCATAATGTGTTTATTCAAAAGGGCTTGATTATATTCTCAAAGTTTGATTTTATTAGACTTTTCAATAATTGAAAACAACTATGTTTTTAAAATCAGGATATCAACCTGAAATATATGGGTCACATTTTCAATTTTAGGTCAAGCCCTCTGATGTCTCCAGCACTATTTGTTGTTAGTTATGTCATTTTAATACTGAATTCTCCCAGAAATTTCCCCCACTGAGAGGACTTTCCCTGCCCTGAGACTGTCTTAGAGAGTCAGAAGAATGTAATGGTAAAGGACAATGGCTCTGGACTCAACATACCTATGTTTAAATCCCAGCTCCTCCATTGACTCCCTCTGTTCACAGAATTGTCATGAAGATTAAACAAAATAACACTGTAAAGTGACTGGCATACAGTAAGCACTATATATAATGATATATAATGTTAATGAAGAAGGAGGAGGGGGAGAAGCAGGATGAGAAAAATCACACCTCAGTGATTATTTTTTAAAACATTTTTATTGTGAAATTTAACATATATATAGAACAGTGATAACTATCAAAGTACGCTTTAGAGAGCAAATTTCCTTATCCAGTAGGAGGTACGAGTTAGAGAGCAAATTTCAAAGGATGATGTGGGTTAGAGTTCCACAATTTCAGTTATTTCCTTATTGTGATATATAATAAATATACAGAAAGGTGACAACTTTCAGAGTACAATTTAACCAGAGGTTATATAGGTAATTTCAAAGAATGTTATGGGTTACAGTTCCACAGTTTCAGTTATTTCCTTATTGTGAAATATAAGACATATACAGAAAGATGATAACTTTCAAAAGGTTATTACAATCAGAATGATAAAAGAAAATAGGAAGTCAGGATAATGATTCTCCGGCAAGAGTCTAGGTCTTTGTTGACAGGCATGCATAAATCAGAGATGGCATCAGGTATGAGATTATTTTTCAATCACAGTGGATGCTATCTTACTCTGCAGACTACTTTCAGGCCACCCACCAGGGATCCAAGTGCCCCCCTCGGATAATCCATCCCTGGCAGATAGTACTCTTGCACTGTCTTCATCAAATGTTCATGTACTTCATTTCAATTCATTTCTGTGTATAGTGTTTGGGGTGACGGGCAAGGGTAAGAATAGCTCAGAAACATGCAGACGAATTTAATTATGTCTGCAACAGTCTTTGAATTTCTTAAACAATTCAATCAGAACAACTATAATTAAGACACGGACTTAGAGCTGTTGCTGCAAATGGTAGGAGATTAGGGCTCCTTCGTCCCCAGGCCCTAACGGAGACACCTTATGAATTCTGCCTCTGATGGTGGCCAGGGGCCAGTCCTTTCACATTTCTTGACCTCTGTTTTCTCTTCTAAAAAATAAGAAATTGTTTCTACAACTGCCTTGAGCCTCAAAACCCATGATATAATGGAATGCTTTTGTGAGGCTGATGACTCAAGTTGGATACAATCTGTGACAGTTAAACTGATACCAGATAAACGGCTCCTGCAGAAATCGAAACTGCCTCTGTGGCCCCATTAGTCACATAGCCAAGGAGGAGAAGCAGGCACAACAGCAAACTGCTTTCCTTGTGACTTTACATTTGTTACCCATGTGGACAGATGTGTCTGCATAGATTGTGTCTGTAAATGAATTTCTGGCAGTATTATTTTTAAAATGTAATTAAAGTGAAATCCAGGAGTGCTTTTTAAGATATAGTTCTTACGGAAAAAGGTGTTTATGGCTACCATCTGTATTCAAAGATGGCATTATTCATTCCTGATGACTCTATAAAACAACGAAGATGAAACCCAAGAACAGTAACTACTCTCTTTTGTGTGCCATTGAGCATCTGCAAAGTCTTTATTGATGATATGCACCAGGAGCAGAGGAAGTCACTGAAGCAGAAAAGAACTTAATTAGCATCATCCTATTATCTCAAAACCTCTGAAAAAGTAAGCTCTTATGTGATCGCAACAGATTTGCAAATCATTTTTTTTTTTAATTATAGCTTCATTTAAAGTAAAACAAAACAAAACAAAACAAAACCACATTATATTACTACCAATAGCAAATCTCTAGCAAGCAGCCGGCGCTGAAGGGCAGGGGTGTTACGTGGGAATCCAGCAAGCAGCCAGGCCTGCCCAGCCGTTGCTCCCAGTGGGCAATGCTCTCTAGTCGTAAATACCACCCTCACCCCCAGAGAGGACAGTGACCCAGTCCACAGGAGCAGAACCGCGTGTTCTCAACACTACCCCATCCAATTCTACCAAATTGTTTCTTACCACCATTCAGGGGTCCTGAGTTGTCTCTTTTGAGAAGTCCTTTCCTTACATTTATTTTCAATAAAGTTGTCCTCCAAACCTTATCAAACTAAGCTGTCAAGTCTAATTTTGGGTGCAACCAATGGAAATATTTGCTGGAATATAAGCCTACCACTGATTATTAAAACACCAACAGTTCTAGAGAGCATTATGCTGTTTTTCCTATTCTGGTGCTGCATTCTTGAAAAGATTTATTAAATAACGCACAAGCTCAGATGTACCACCAAAATAGAACTCATTTCAACTAATAGGACAAAACACAGCTTTATAAAACAGGTCGTTTAGAAAATGGTTAATCACCTTTAAAAAAATCTTTTTGCTTGGGAGTAGGATTTGCCAGACTAAAGAGCAAATCCACAGAACAAAGAAAGACACAGGTGTTCCCAGACCCATAAAGTTTTTGCAGGTGCATGCGCATGGCCTCCAGGAAATAACTGCCCCAGAAAAACTGGGAGAGGAATTCCTTATTCCTCCCTATGCATTCATGTAGGATTTCTTTTTATTCTCTGCTTCTCAGCTTCAGATTTTGCTCTTTCCTGGGACCTGCATCTCCTTTCCTCAAACCCTCTTCCTAGTTTCATTTTCCCTAAGCCAATTTAGAAAGTTTCAAGACAGCAGCAATGGCAGTTAGAAGAGCAAGACAGCGAAGAAGGGAAGGCAGGCTCTGCTTTGCTCCACTCACTGGCCCTGCTGCCACCCTCCCAGCCAGCACTGATTTTATAAGCAGCACAGCCACCCACTCCCTTTCGGCCCCATGACTCCATCTGCTCCTTACCTATCTTTCCCTTTAAGAAAATATCTTGAAGACTCACGAAATCTGGTTTTCCTCTGAAATCTAGCTGAATATTATTTCAGATATTGTATATAGGCAACCTTCAAAGCATGCAGCTTTTGAATATTATTGCATTGAAATCACATTATGTGGAATGATTTTGTTTCCAAGCCAGCACCGAAATGCAGGTCAATTTTAATTTCAATTATTCTACTTTTCACGTTCTCCTAATACTTTGAAACAGCAAAACATTTTGGTAGGACAATGAGTTATATTTTAATTTATATTCTAGCAGACCTACCATCATCCACGTGTGCCTTCATTTTTCCTATAAGGTCTAAAGGGGAAAAAAAAGGAAAGGAAAGAAAGAAGAAAAAAAAAAGATTTGGCTTCCCATTAGAACTAACATGAAATCTTTGCCAAAGAAGAAAAATCAAAAGACCCTTGTGTTTGCTGCCAGGACAAAAGCATAAAGAAATGCCAAACTCTGGTTCTCTCAGAAAGTGCTAAGTGAGACCTGGCTCTGATAAGGCTGTTGACCATGGCTAAAGGCTTTTGTCCACAACGAGTCACCATCCTACCAAAACGTTTGGTAGGCGCTGGTCTTCCTCCCGTTCAGTGTGCTGAGTGCTGTTACCTGACACAGGAAGTTGGTCATGCACAGAACCCAGAAGGCATAATCCCTCCAGTGAGGAGGATAACAATGCACGTGATCCTCTGGTGTGGTTTGAATGAGCCCCAAATAATGTCACTGAGGAGAAGAACATGGATGTATCTCACTGACCTTATACCTTGAACTGTGTAAAAGAACATCCCACTGAATAAAAGAAATACCGCAAATCAGCATAGATTGTCTGAAAATATTTCAAAAAAATATATAGCTGTAAAAAGTGCCTTGCTTATAACAGTGTTCAGTGCAATTCCAATGCATCTGTTGAGATTTCCACTCTTCACACACAGAAGATACACGATTGTAACTTCTTTGCTCTAGCAGCCTTTTAATTAATCACTTACTCTTTTTTTTAAAAGGAAAAGCTCCACACAGTTTTTTCAGTCTTATGGATTGATGTTTTTTGATATTTTTCCCATTTCGGGTTGTGTATTATGGTGTCTTTAAATAACACTAGGCATTATCAAAATTTGCTAATTTCACTTTTCACAGATTTGCTCTCGAAATTTATAGAAAAAAATTATAGAAAAAATTGAGTGCTTGTGACTTGTTCTTTAATATCCCCACTGCCTCCTCCCTATTTAAGCTAGTAGTCCTCCTAACATTTTTTTTCTTTCTTTTCTCCTCATCTCTATTTTCCTCCACTCACCCCCTGTGCTGGTTTGGAGATATTGTGGCCCCCAAAACACCATTATCTTTGATGGAGTCTTGTGGGGCAGATTGATTAATCTTTTTTGATTAGGGGTGTGAACTTCTGATTAGATGTTTCCATGGAGATATGACCCACCCACCTGTGGGTGATCACTTTGATTGGATAATTTCCATGGAGGTATTACCCCAGCCAGTCTAAATTAAATCACTGGAGCCATATAAATGAGCTGACAATCAGAAGGAACTCAGTGCAACTGTGAGTGACATTTTGAAGACTAACTGAGAGTGATATTTTGAAGAGGAGCTACAGCCAAGAGGGACACTTTGAAGAACGCACAGGAGCTTCGGCCAAGAGAGAGATGCAAACTGGGAGCAAGCAGACACCAGCCATGTGCCTTCCCAGCTAACAGAGGTTTTCTGGATGCCATCGGCCATCCTTCAGGGAGGTACCTATTGTGGACACCTTACCCTGGACACTTCACGGCCTTAAGACTGTAACTTTGCAACCAAATAAAACCCCTTAATAAAAGCTGATCCATTTCTGGTGTTATGCAAAAAGGCAGCATTAGCAAACTGGAACTCCCCCCAAAAGAAAATAACCAAAAAATTACTGAAACAATCCCTATCAGAGTGATTTATGATAATTAAATATTACTTCCAACTGATTTTTGTTTCTTATTCTTTCAAACTTTTATCAATGTAGATTTATACAGCACCAGAGTATTTTGCCGTGTGTGTACATGTGGTTGTGTGTGTCTGAAAACTCTACTTATGTCTGCATTATCTTAGTAGAGCAAAATTATTATTCCCAAGTGATTTTTTAAAAACACACTTCAATATCATTAACTTTCCACTATTGAAACAAAAACCTTAATCTGCTTGATTCCTGAAGACTTGATTATAGACTTCACTACATCACAGGCTCTTGAGTATTTCAGCCATTGTGACACTGCTGGAAGGTCCTGTCTTTTACCAATTTCAGACTAAATCTGGCCATGCCTTCTGCTAAGCCCCACATGCACTAAACTAGTAGATACACTAAGCTAGTTTTCGGATAAGCCCAGACTTGAGGGCTGGCTGGAGCACTGCACACATTTATTTGGTGAGTGACAACTTTCTCCTTAAGTTTCCAGTTTCTTCATGAGTGCCATGGTTGCCTCACAATTTTCTAAAAGAATCACAATATTAAAATGTAGTAAAAGCACTTTACGGGTTATTAATCAACTCCATTCTGACCTTTTTTTTTTTTTCCTTTTGTCCTCCAAAATAGTATGGCTCTCTTCAGCTAAAATTTATCTTTCTACAAGTGCAGGGTAAATTTAAATTACAGAATGCTGATCACCACCTGGGAGACTGGGAAGTATGTGGAAGTCAGCGCTACATAGGTCAGATTTCAAATTTCGCCTTTACCCACTAGCTAAATAATCCAGTTTAAAGTCCTTAATTTTTGTAAACCTCCATTTTCTTAGAAATGAAATGAAGATGAGGATTGAATTGGAATGACCAGGCACTAAAGAAATGCCATTTCGGGAAAAGGTAAGGTGGAACAGGCTTCTCCTCCATCAGAGTAACTAGAAAGGGGCCGGAGGACCCCAGGGACCACAGTTCCAGGGTGTGACTGGTCATAGAGGGTTCCCCACAGTACGTGAAGGGGATGGAGGGGACACCCTACAAAAATGGAGGAGAGGCAGTGGCTGGACGGGCACGGTGAGTGTGTTCCCTGTCTGGACCACTGTGCCCCCAGTGGCAGCAGCAAAATTGCCACAGGACAAGGGAGTGAGCAGTGACTCTCCACTCCTGTCCACCTACCTTGACAGTTTGCTGGGGGTGATCCTCCTCAGCCAGACAGCAGGGAGCTCCAGTGAGGGAACCCAACAGGCAGCGATGGCTCTCCCCCCATGGAAGTCCAGAGAGTGCAACAATTAGAAGCGGGGAAGGCAGAGGCGCCATATTGGTGATCGACAGCCCCTCTCACACCCCAGAGACTTGCGGGCACAAGGCAGGCAGAGAACCGACAGGTAAGGCCCATGTCCCACCTGCAGGATGCACTTGATCAGGATGCTCCCTGCCCACCTTGCAGCCTGAGGACTGGGATTCCCCAGAGCACACAGAGACTTGGTGCACTGATTACTTCCCCACCCATTTTGGACTCTACCCAGTGCACAGAAGTTCGGGGAAGACTACTTGAGAGCACCACCTGCTGGTATAATTGGGAAACTGCACTCCAGCAAGCTGTACCTCAAGAGTGCTATCTGCTGGTAGGTTAGGGAAACTGCACTCCAGCAAACTGTGCCTCAAGAGCACCACCTGATGGTATACTTTGGAAACTGCACTCCAGGAAACCAAATCATGTATAAATAATTAATTCTGCACTTCCCAAAATAACCCTATCAAGATAAGCAAATGCCCAGAAGCCAGCAGAAAATTACAAAGCATTTGAACAATATGGAATATATGGATAAGCCAAATGAACAAATTAAAAAGCCAGAAGAGACACAAAATTTGGAGCAATTACTCAAAGAAGTATTCACAAATATCACTATTATGGCTCAGGATATAAAAGACATGAAGAACACCCTAGAAGAGCATAAAGAAGAATTGGCAACCATAAATAAAAAAAGTAGCAGATCTTATGGAAATAAAAGATACTGTTAATCAAATTAAAAATATTCTTGAGACACATAACACCAGATTTGAAGAAGTATAGGACCAAATTAGCAAACTCCAAGACAAAGTGATGGAAAATGAAAGCATAAAGGAAAAAATGGTGAAAAAAATCAAAAAATTTGAAATGGATCTCAGGGAAATGATGGACAACATGAAGCACACAAATATAAAAATCATTGGTGTTCCAGAAGGGGAAGAGAAGAGTAAAAGGCTGGAAAGCATATCTGAAGAAATTGTTGGGGAAAACTTCCCAACCCTTCTAAATGCATAAATATCCAAATTAAAGATACTCAACAAACTCCAAAAAGAATAAATCCAAATAAACCTACTCTGAGACTTATACTAATTAGACTGTCAAATGCTGAAGAGAAGGAGAAACTTCTGAAAGCAGCAAGAGAGAAGCAATTCACCACATACAAGGAAAACAATCTAAGACTAAGTACTAACTACACAGTGGGCACCATGGAGGTGTAGTCATATTTCAGATTCTGAAAAAGAAAAATCGCCAGCCAATAATTCTTTATCTAGCAAAGCTCTCCTTCAAAATTGAGGAAGAGTTTAAAATTTTCACAGATAAACAAACTCTGAGAGAATTTGTTAACAAGAGACCAGTCCCACAAGAAATTTAAAGGGAGCTCTACCGGCCTCTACCAGCTGAGAAAAAAAGAATGGAGAGAGAGGTCTGGAGAAGAACACAGATGTGAAGTTTTTAGTAAGGGTAACTTACAGGAAAAAAAAGGGAGAGGAAAAAGAATGCTATTTCTTCCTTCCCCATGGCCTCCTATCATTTTTTCCTCTTTTGTTTTTTCTTTCCCTTCCTCTGGTGGCCCTCTCTCCACCCATTAAAAAAAATGTTAGCACATTGGTCTCTTCAATTCTGCTGCTTTAGTGCTATCCATTGTGTTTTGGAAATTTTGGCATTTAAATTTCTAAAAGTAGAGGTTTCTCTTTAGATAGGAGCAACAGTTCCCAACTGGCTTCAATCCCTGAGTCTCCTTATTCAAAGGGGTGGGCAAGCAATGCTTGTAAATGGAACATGACGTTATCCCATTGTGTTAGAATTTGTAGGAAGGTGTAATGTATGGATCAAACCAGCATGAACCATAAGCAGATAGCTGCCTGCATGACAGCAGGTGCTTCCTTGTCTACAAGAGAATGAGGACCAAAGATACATATAACAAAGGAAGTCACTGAAGCCTAACAGAGTTTACCCGGGAATTTTGATAATAGTTAATAGATCACCTGTATCTCCGCTGAGGGGTAGGCTCCCTGCCTCCCCATGCTGTGGATGAGCTGGTGAAACTAAGACAAGGAAGTCTTTGCGATCATCCCAAGGAATTAGCCCTTCCTTGAGACATGCAACAAAGCATGTCTACTCCTGGACAAATTGCCATAAATACTGGTCTAAGTCCCAGGAAAATCTGGAGGTCTCACCCAGCAGGGGACACTCTGCCTGGGACTGTGTAATAGCCAGGACTCTGATCGGCTGAAGAACTGGGACTTCCCCAGCCAGTAGTGTCAGATGTGGGGGCTTTCCCTGGTTTGGTGAGTTCTTCTTTTTCTTTCCTTTGTCTGCTGGACAGACTGCTTTACTTTCAACTATCACATCATTAGTGGTAAACATTTGTAGTCTTGTGATTCAGTAAATTTTCTTCTTTAAAGTCATACTATATTAGTTTGTGTCTCTTCCTTCTTCCCGTGATTCGCTTCACACAACACCCATACATAAAAGTAAAACATGCCATATGTTATCATACTGTGGACAGTGGATTGCATATCATGGATGATTGTATGATGTGTGAATGTATTTCAATAAAACTGAATTAAAAAAAAAAAAAAAAGATCTAGACCATGAGTAAAAAAAAAAAAAAGTAAAACATGCCAAATTTAAAAAGGCATCAATTTCTGAACTGTAGTTCCTTTTGTCCTATTTATATGTTCTGGAAATTCCACAAGAAAGAATTTAGCCAGAAAACTGGACACTCCTTATGTCTGTTCTTCAAGTTTCTGCTGATTTCTAGCTCCCCCCCCCACCCTCCATGGCCTTCTCTGACCTCTGGCTTCCAGTGTCTTCTCTTTATCTCTTTATAAAGCCTGCAGTGACATGAATTGGGACCCACCAAGTTTCAGTTGGCCATACTTTAATGACAAAACCTTCAAAAGCTCCTATGCTGGTCTGAATGTATTATGTGCCCCAAAACGCCATTATCTTTGATGTAATCTTGTGTGGGCGGACATATTAGTGTTGATTTGATTATAATTCTTTGAATGTTTCCATGGAGATGCAACCCACCCAACTGTGGGTGATAATTCTGATTGGATAGTTTCTGTGGAGGTGTGGCTCTGCTTGTTCAGCATGGGCCTTGATTAGTTTACTGGAGCACTATATAAGCTCAGACAGAAGGAGTGAGCTTGTTACAGCCAAGGGGGACACTTTGAAGAATGCACATGAGCTGAGAGAGGAGCTGCAGATGAGAGACAGTTGAAGACGGCCGTTGAAAGCAGACTCTTGCTTCGGAGAAGCTAAGAGAGGGCAAACACCCAAGAGCAACTGAGAGTGACATTTAGAAGAGGAGCTGCTACCTAGAGAAGAATGTCCTGGGAGAAAGCCATTCTGAAACCAGAACTTGGAGCAGACACCATCCATGTGCCTTCCCTGCTAACAGAGGTTTTCTGGACGCCATTGGCCATACTCCAATGAAGGTACCCAATTGTTGATGCATTACCTTGGACACTTTATGGCCTTAAGACTATAACTGTGTAACCAAATAAACCCCCTTTGTAAAAGCCAATCCATTTCTGGTGTTTTGCAATGTGACAGCACTGGCAAACTAGAACAGGTCCTATTTACAGATAGATTCAACCCACGGAAACTTAAATTGAGACTGAGAACATGTCCTTTGAGGGCATATATAATTAGATCTACCACAAATAGTACATGCAATTTTCAATCTAATAAGCCTTTCTTTCCAACCCCCTCAATAAAGGACATGATTTTTCTTAGGAAATATACATGGAAGTATTAAATGTTAAAGGAGCATGATGTAGACAACATACTCTCAAATGTTTAGAAAATAGATAGATTAGATTAGATTAGCTAGCTAGACAGACAAGTAAGTAAAAGAAATAGAATGATATAACAAATGTGGCAAAATATTAAAATTTGTAAATCTGGGTATCTGAGTTGGAGGAAAATTGAAGATCTCTGTATTGTTTTTGTATTATTTTTGCAACTATCCTCTAAGTTTGAAATTATTTCAAATAAAAGTCTTTAAAAAATAAAGGGCGAAAAAATGTGAGGTAGAGCAAAAGAATAAAAAGTCAAGTATCAGGAACATTTGAAAGATTAGCTAAGAATTGAGGGATTCATACATCCAGGTTAAAGCTCTCCCTGGATGTGTTTATTTTCTGGTTTCTCTTTTGCAGTCCTCAGGTCACCAATGATTCTTTTACCAAAGGCAAGACTAATTCTGAAGACAACTTGCATATCACCTTTTTTCAAGTAATAAAATAAATCAAAATTGTATGTGGAGGCTCGAAATGAGATTCTTTTCTTCTCCGAGTTGCCAGGTACATAATATATTCATGAATGCCCTGCCCAGCCCACAACCAATCTCTCTGAGGCTTTGGCCTGGGCCCATTCAGAGCTTTCATGCTGATTTGTTATGAGTCACTCCAAAGGGAAGAAGGAAGGAAATTTCTTCTTTGACTACTGGGTTTCTACATTTCTTTCTCTTTCTCTTTGTTCATCAGTGCATTCATATTTTATCCACTGAGCAAACAGTTTAAGTGCACAACTAAACTTTACTGCAAATGTAGTTTGGGGCTGTGTATCACAGAAACTGAGTCAAAGCACAAGAATAGTCACTTCCGTCCATTTCACTCACATTTGAAGGAGAAAGGAATTGAGATTTATTCAATCATTTCTTACGGACATTATGACATATTTCCAAAACAACATACTTATAAGGTAGATACTGTATTTGCCATTGAATCACTGAGGAAAGGAATATTTATAGAAGTTACATTTTACTCAAATCACACAATTAGTAACTGACCTTTGAACCTAGACTTTGTGACTCCAAAGCCAACACTTTCTCCACAGGAAAAGATGCAACATTAATGAGTAGGTCCATGTGTTCCAGTTATGGTTCCCTGCAAGTACTCCAGCTCCTCTGGTAGACCCCTACTGAATTAGTAGGAATTTGTCTACAAATTCATTTTTAATTTCCATACAAACCATTTAGCTTAGCCTAACTTACGTATCAGGAGAAAACTTGATTTCTTACTGACGCTGCCCTGAGCGGGCTCTCCTCCTGGCAGACCACTTCTCGTTTCACCATTTCTCTTCTACCTTTGCTGGAGGCTCCTCCAACGCTCTGCCCCCATCTCCCCACCAGCTGCTCCAATTTGTACTTGCGTCTCCTGGCTTCCTCCTTTTGCACCTAAAGCCCTCGCAGTCTCTTTCCCAAACCACCAGCCTGCAGGCAACATCAGCCTCCTCGCTGGGCAGATGCCTCTTACTCAGCCCAAGCATACCTCTGTCCCCTTTCTCAGAAAATCACTATATACACATGGAAATATATTTATTATCTTAAATATGAATATATGAGATGTACGTGCATACACACACCTATATAATAGTAATTACCATGTGTTATAGAATGAGTGGCAGGTTTCACCCAGTCAGATTTTTAGCACACTTTATAAGTTTCTACCTGATTATATAAAACTTTGTCCTCAGTTTAGAGCTATTCCTCCATCCACAATGACTTTTGGGAGAGGGGGCATTATTGTCACAGAGGGTATTGTAAGTATTTCTTATTTGAAGTCTTCTGTGCTTCTGGCCACAGAACAGAAGAATTTTGGATTGAGGAAGATTTGTTCTACAGACTATTTAAAAATACAGTAATCCTGAGTACCAGACTCCAAAACTAATACCAGCAACATTTATTTATTTGCTGAAACACTTCTTTTGAAGTAGAACTAAAAAACGCATGATCTCATTGACTTTCCTGTTTCATCAATTGGTCTGTAAGTAGAGTTAAACTCATCTGCCTCCCGCTCCAAATCTTTTTACAGTTCCCGATGCAGATTCCAAATGCCAAATCATCAGATCCCCACACTCACAGGAGGTGTCAAGTTGTCAACTCAAGCTCAGACCCCCTCTGCTTAGGGTGACAAACCTTCCAGCTGCCCATCCCATTTCCATAAAGTGCTTTTTCTTTCCTAGCTAAATGGTGTTTTTTTGGTGTAGTTTCCCAGTCTGCATGTTCTCTACAGCTGACAGGATAATGAAAAAAGCCATTGGTTCCAGATAACTCAAGTTCTCTTTGATTTTGACACAGTAATCTTCACCTTAAATCTTGACCATGGGCTCAAATTCAGGAAAAGCACAAGCTGACCAGAAGGCATGAGGTCACACAAGCATTTAGTTCATAAAAAGGAAGAGATCACGAAGTGCCTGTGGAAAGGCGCTGAAGAGTAAGAAGCCATCAAGTGTCAAAAAAGATTGCAATCTCTGCAGACCCAAGAAACTTTGGAACTTTCCCAGGCCCCAGCCAGTCAGAGTTCCCCAATAATGATAGTTCTCACTTTCTGCTCTTAATTCCAACTCTGTTGTGTCTCCTAGCTTATCACTGCCACGGTACAAAATGTTTTACCATCACTGACCTGGACCAATGTGATCAGCTGCTCCCTGACCTTCAGGCTTCAGGACTGGGACTCACGAACCCCCACCCCACCTAACAGCCCCCTCCCCGACGCTGCCCACCCTGTCTGTCAGATACGATCTTTCAAATTAATCATACAGAGGTTCAATTCTGAGGCAGACACTCCCTGGATCAAACATTCTCCAGGGCTGCTTTCCACTTGAAAAACAAATCAGAGACAAATAACCAACTCTAAGCCACCTGCCAAAGTCTCCCATGACCCAGCTGAAACCTGAGTCTAACAATGCGTGTACCATCTTCTCAAATTTCTTTTCAATTGGATCAGACCTCTGCTGTTTCCTGAGCACTTTCCTCGACACAGTCCTTTGCTCCCACTGGAATATTCCTCTCCAACTTCCTTATCATCAACATTCTACTCTTACTCAAGATCAGCACCATTGCCATCCCACCCCCATTAACTAGCCCACAGTCTGACTTTGGGCAAATGACTTAACTTTCCTCCTTGTTTCATCATCTATTAAAAAAAAATAGCAGCCATTATTAATTGGTTCATCCTAGAGCATGCAGCCTAGATATAACAAGGGCTATCAAAGCCACTGGCTTCCAGCACTTTCCTTCCTTCATATGATAACAGACCATACTGTAACTAGATCCCCAAGCACCCGGGCTTTACGCTGACTGCAGAAAAGTACTAGGATTAAATGAGAAATCCTGTAAAGGCATCCAAATTAACAACTACCCATTTGGAACAAACAGAAAACAGAAGTCTTCTCTTCCTGGGAAGCAGAATGATCCAAGGAAAGATCAATCAGTGGGAGCTACTCAAGTGACCATTGACAGAGAGTAGGTTGAAGGAGTACGGCCACTGGGAAGGGAGATAAAGTAGGTTTCGGGGCAAATCCTAGGAGTCTAGAGAAGCCAGTACAATGGAATGAGAAATATAATCAATTCCGCTTAATGTGTGGGAGTCTATATGATATAGCAGCACTCATCCCAGGTTTATCAAAGATTGAGGGAAATTAGTGGAAGCTCTAGATCTCTCGTGTTACCGCCATCCCAGAGCCCTGCCTGCAAATTGTATCCAGACCCCTAATCTTATTTTTCTGTTCATTTTCCTTGAACAAAAATCATATTAAGCCTTTTTGATAGATTTAATATATAATTTTTAAAAGACTCATCATTTCTCCAACATCATGGATACGGAAGCATCATTTAAGTGAATTCTTTTTTCAGGAGTGTGATTGCAGGGGTAAAATGTTGAATGGAGTTGGAGAGTTGGGGCTCAAATTCTGCCCTTTGGATCAGGGCATTCAAATGACAGGAATTGGAAACCAAGTCAGGCTTGCTCTACCACAGCTGTTAGCAAAGGAGACTTAAAAAAGTAAATTATAAATAAAACTTTCATATTAGTTTACCTCTTCAGAGTTCTAAAAAGGGGTGTAATGGGTCAGTGCACTCATCCAAGATGCCATTTTTATTGTCATAGGAAACAATGTAATCACCATTACATCCATTAGATGCTTGGTGCAATGATGAATATTTAGGCATATAAAGCAATTTAGAACCAGAGAATGGAATGTCACCTTCTTATTTACATTGTAATACATCTCTTTCATGCCCTGTTGGTGGGATGGGAATGTTCTTTTTTCTGCATAATTTTGTACTCGATTTTCTTCAGACAGAAATACCTCAGATTTTTGTCTCTTGTGCATTTTCCGTCACCTCACTGACCTGGTTCTCACTTGCATTCATCAAAAATCCAGATTATGGCAGCTCTTCCCCCTGATGGCTTCCGGGAGAGTGGCAGACCCCACTCCCACCCTAAGCATTGCTAATTTGAGGAACTTCTGTTGCCCAAGAACCTATACTAACTTCATACAGCATGTGATTATCACATCCACATTTCTACAGGAGATGAAAGACCCTTCATGGAAGCTGAGATGTCAACTTCCCATTTGTCCCCAAGCATTGTTCTTAATTTAACAGAGTCACACTTATTCTTGCCTCTCGATGAAAGTCAGGTTAATTTCAGGCTCCAAACCTTTGTTCATGCTGTTTTCCCTACCTGGTTTACATTCTTCCTCATATATTCATCCATTCAAATTATGTGGAGACAAGATACCTCGGTAACTTAGATAGAAGCACAGCTCTATAAACCTGAGCTCTCCTTCCAACATTTCTATTCCTCCATATCTGCTTTATCTCACATTCCTTTTTTTGGTGCCTTACCAGATACTTATTTTGGGCAGCAAAGAGGTTAAATGCCACCCACCTCACATTTGATTATTTACTAATTATTTCATGTGTGCTAGCTGCAGCCTTTATGTAGCCTGGATAATATTAAGGGCAGAACAATGTTTAAGCATCTATGAATCCATCACAACACACTGCATGAGGTGGAACATAGGTTAGGTGCTTATTAAATAGTTGTTTATTTATGAAATAATCAACGGACTGGTTGATTGTTGGTTGGTTTTAATAGAGAAGCTGAGGAAGTTGGATGAACAGTCTCCAGATACATAGACAGTTTCCAACCACTAATATACTAATTAAAACACTCTAAGTAAACTTCTTTTAATATTTAGCCACAGTTTCTAAAAGAATATGTTATACTTAGTTCTCATACATGTTTTATGCAAAAAAACCTATAGGCTCCATAAATATGAACCAAATCCTTATGACCCAAATCCTTCTAATAAGTGCCCTAGTTAACTGTTTTGTTTTGTTTTTTTTTTCCCCCTTCCTGGAGAGTTTTGCTTCTAGAGAAGATGCGCCTCCAAGGAGACTGCTATCACCAGCTCTTAGTGGACATATTTTAAATTCACTGTTCAGATTTGGCCTTCAATCACATTGCATTCCTTTGAAATCATTAGTTTTTAGCAATCAATTCTCATGCAAATGCTTCTCAGAATGAGATAATTTCTCAGAAATAGATAATTTAAATACAATATGCTTAACCAGGGCATAGTGCTCATCTCCAAGTGAACATGACATAATACAAGCATGGGCAATAGAATTATAATTACAAACTAAAACCTTTAAAGTCAACTATCCCTTGGAAATGGTTGAGGACTTTAATTGTTTAAGACAGAGAATAAACTTTAATTTTTAAAAATGCTTCAATAAGATTTAAACATAAGAAATCAATTATACTATCATTTAAAACAAGAAAACAATGAGCAGGTCAATGGTAATCTCCTATTTACTCTGCGAAATTCATTAAGCTGAATTTGAATGTCACTTGGGTAATTGGTCTCAATGTCTAGAATGTGAGAATTTCTTTCTGTATATATTTTTTGTTATTAGCAAATGGACTCTGGAGTTATTGTAACCTTTCCTGGTTTTACATCCATTAGCTTTCCCCTTTTACAATAAAAGCCTTGCATTTACAGCTCTCCATGCGCAGGGCACACATTTTAAAAATAAATAAAAAAATTAAAAGACAGGTGAAAAGATGCCTTAAATTAATGGAGCTGCAGAGGATATAGAGATTTTTAAAAATATTTTTAATCTCTGAACAAGAGAGTCAAAATTAGTTGCAGCACTAGAAAGTGGGACAGTGTTTCCCAGAACTAATTTGTATCATAGATGAGGAAATGGGCCAGGAGCAGCTGGGTGCCACACATCACACAGCATGGAGTGGGGATCCCCATCCAGTTTCCTGATCCCAGTTTCCTGATCCCAGTGTGGGCTGGCCACTCCCCCTTCCTGGGGTATTATATGGAAAGAATAGCTGTAGTTTACTGAAGCGGCTTGAGTGTGTTTCTTATGCTCTATTATAGAACACTTTCCTAAGAGTGTTGAAACAGTCATAAAAATAGCTCCTTTAATTTCATTAAGTTGGATACCTTAATTAATTTCATTTAAATATCTGGTATCTTGTAAAAGGGCATGAAAAGAATAAACAGAGAAGAAAAACCTAGAAAGCTGCAGCCAGAATAAATATTGTAGTAGAATTCTATATTTGAATAGGCAATGCATTTGCATGATTCTAAAACCAAAACACATAAATACACATAGATGGATAAGTCACATCTTTTCTTTTATAGCTTCTGGATTTTAAATCACAGTTAGATAGGACTTCCCCATTCCAAAGTTATAAGTAATTCACTGATGTTTTCTTCTAGTATATTTATCATCTCAAATTTTATCATATCTGACTTTTGATGCCACTCTCACCACATTCTAAGTTCCTATATGTCATGATTCTCTTTCTGGTCTTTCCCTTGTGTCCCATTGTCCTGTCTATCCATCCACATGACAATGCCATTCTGCTTTAATCTTGATTAAATATGTTTTAGTGCATGATGAACATTGTTCCTCACAGTTAGTTGCTCCCCATTTTAAAATTTTTTATGATTTTTCTTGATTCTTTATTTTTTATTTGAAACTTAGAAATTAGATGGTCTAATTCTAAATAAAAAAAAAAATAGTATCTTTATTGGCATCTGTGCTGGTTTGGAGCTGTTCTGCACCCCAGAAAATGCCATGTTCTTTTAATCCAATCTTGTGGGTTCAGACCTATTGTGGGTGGGACCTTTTGATTAGGTTGTTTCTATGGAGATTTGACCCCCTCAATTCAAGATATGTCTTAAATCCTTTACTGGAGATTTTTATGAGGATAAAAGACAGGATGCCAAGGGCCTTTCCTCAGAGAAGGTAGCGTCCTGATGATGCCTTAACTGGGACATTTTCATGGCCTTAGAACTGTAAATTTGTAACCTAATAAAACCCCGCTGAAAAAGCCAACCCATTTCTGGTATATTGTACTCCCACAGCTTTAGCAAACAGAAACAGCATCATTTTAAATTTATACATAAATGTATAGAGAACTGACTTTCTTATGTTTTGGAGTCCTTCTGTCCCAGAGCATGATATGCATTTCCAGTTGTTCAAATCTATTTGGGTTCCATCAAAGAAGTTTTAAAGTTTATCAATGGTTAATGCACATTTCTTGTTAATCTTTGGTCACTCTTTTAAATGAAGTTTTCTTTTTGTTTATCTTCTAATGAATTATTATTTGTATATTTGAAGACTATTAGTTTCTGTATAGATAATTAATGCACTGCCACCTTAATGAATTAGCTTCTGGTTTGTAATAGCTTTTCAGCTGATTGGGAATTTAGACAATCAAAGGATCTGTGAATAGAGGTAATTTTATCTCTTCCTTTCTGATGGTTATATTGCTATACTTCTATAATTTGGTACTTCTAATTTCATTGACTAATACCACCCATAAAATGTGAAATAGTGGTAATGAAAGCGGCATTCTTGTCTCGTTCTTGACTGGTGTTTCCCCTTCTAAAAGATGCTGATTTGGGGACTTAAATAAGTTGAAAGAATATCCATTAATTCATAATATTTTTAAATGATAATTTAACCATGGATTTTTTTCTCCTTGGATCTATTACTATCATTTGATTACGTTAATGAATTTCCTAACAGTGAGTTACTGTTGCAATCCTGGAATAAAACCCTACTCAGTTGTAACATATAAATAACATATAATTGGTTGTGCTATGGGATTCTGTTTCCTTTTTTTTTTTTCTTATTAGGGCTTTTACAGTAAGATTTCTAATTAAAATTGATAAGTAATTTTCTTTGTTGCACAATCTTTATCTATTTTTGCCCACTTCTTAAAGAGAATTAGAAAGTTATGTATCGAGAGAGGGCCTTTATGTAAGTAGAACTAATACAAAACAAATATGGACAGTCTAGCAGGGACCAGTTAAGAAGTTGCATTGGTTATTTTCAGCACTGATAAGGTGTTATTTCAAATCACTTATCAAAATTGTTTTTGTTACATGTATTAGCTTTTTTATGACGCTTAAGTTTCTTAAGCTGTTATATAAACTGCAAGAAAGTATCTATATTAAAAGTAAAATATGTTTTTCTATATTTAAAAGTAACAAAGCAATTATAACTAGACAAAACATCTTTCACAGATCCTCAAAAATTTCAAATTTGAAATTTCAAATATTCATTATTTGATAATTCATATGGAGAACTTTTGCTAATTATTCTCAATAATTAACTCATCTTTCTCACCATAATTGAATACTAGCTAAGAAATATTCATTCAAATTCTACATTATTATTAAACACCTACTTTGTTCTTGACCCTGTGCTTATTGCTGTAGCAGATATTGGGATATGTAAAGTAGACTTTATCATTCTTTGCTGTAAAGCAATTCATTTTCAGTTAATATTTGCTAACCCATTAGGATTTCATTAACCTTTACCACTGTCAGTTTCCTAGTAATAAATGATGCTTACGTTCTCTAGGATTTCTTTATTTATTGACAATAATTCGAACATTAGGGAAAAACAGAATCATAAGGTACATGTTAAAAATCTCATTATCTTTAGAATGTATGATGTATTATAATTGTTATTTTACTTTCATTAATTAACAACCTACAAAGTCAAGTATAACTTTTAAAGATATGGAAAAATGTAATCTAATGAGTTTTACAGTCCCAATAGCTAGGCTTTTTAAGAAATAATTTAGTGGTACACAAATTTTCCAGTTTAGTTGGGATGTTGTTCTGTAAGAGGATGCTATGCTTAATTTAAGCCATTAAAGTAATGCATCACTACAGCAGTTGGCATACATCTAAATTAGATACCAAGGTAAATATATATAAACCATCTAAAGAGTGGGAGATCTGGGGTTATAGGAAAAAGATAAATGCTGGGACTGAGATTAATTGCCAGGGAAAGAAAGAGCATGGCACAAGCTGAGTGGGGGAAAAGTAAAATGTTGCCTCCTGTCCACAAAATAAGCCTCAGGAAAGAGAGGAGAGGTTCAGTGAGTTAGTAAATCTACAGCTTCTATCCTTTTAGAAAGGGAAGATCGTTTACTAAGGTAAAAGTTGGCAATGAAGATAACCGTGTCAACATGCATCTTTCTTTGCCTTCTGTCAAATGCACCAAGGGTCATGTCATCTGATCTCACATTAGAGCAAAAAGAGAAAGTATATTATGAAATAGATGTTTCATAAACTGCATGAAATAGGTATAAAAGTATAAAAAATATCCTTAGGTATTTTATCTCACATACAAGGAAAAATACCATAGAGATATTTATCTCCAACTAGGATTGAAAAATACCAACATTTTTCCAAAGGTTTTTATAGCAATGATGCAAAGATTACAAGATCTCTCTGATGTTTATCTCAATCTCTGTGTGTAGATCTTTATTTGCTAATATAATCTGACTATATCTCTGCGAGTGGCTTACTATGTGCTACATGCTGAAAATACAAAGGTGAATAAAACACAATCCTTTCCCTTTCCAGATCTTTGTGGAGAAAAATACCTGGATAAGAAGAAAACAGAAAATTTTCAAAATTGTTCACTTTGCTCCACACTAAGCTTTACATTTAGTCACAGCGCCAGTGGAATTGTTTCAAGCATGACAACTGGATGCTCCATTAGGATGAATCCCTGATAGCTGATACTAACAGATTTTTGGGGGTAATATTTTTCACTGCATATGGTAATTTTCTTCATAGTTTTATTCACCTCATATTACATATTTATTATACGTAATGGTAAATGTAATAAGACATAACTACATTTAATCTCTGTTTAATATACCTTGTGGATTATAAGCTTTGTGAGGACAGAAAATGTGGCTCTATTTTTAATCATCATATTCCAAGGGCTTTGAATAATAGACACGTGATGTATATTGATTAAATAAAATTGTGAGAAATATAGAATATTTTCATAATTATTTAAAATAATAATTTATAGGCATCAGTCTGAGCTCCTGACAAGATATATTACTATGTAGCCCTGTCATGCTCAATTAAGCTTTCTAGATGAATAAATGAATATAAAAACAATTAAATATCCCTGTTTAAAAATATTTTCCAACTGGTTACTAATGGGGCACAAGAATACTATTGAATATTATTCAATTATCTTTAATGCATTTAGGAAAATTGTTTCAGCCTATTTTGTTTGAATATGCAACCTAAACAATAGATACATATGAAAATTATGACATTAGTTATTTGTTCTTCCAATATTTATTCTTTATATCTTGTTAATGTCTTATTACATTAGCAAAATTATGAAAGCATGTTAAATAATAATGGTTATGCTGACAATATTATTTTGTTTTTGTGTTTGCTGAAATGAACACAAAATGAAGTTAGCTTTTGGAAATCTATTTGGGAGTAAATGAATGGCATGATTTGACTTTGCTACAGGAAATAGAGATGGTATTTTGTTTTTCTATCAGGAGATATAATACCTTTTGTCCTTTGTTTTGTTATTTTGGCCAACATTGATGACCATTGCAGTACTTTCAGGAAATCATACTGAGATGCAGAGTTTAGGAAAAATTAGAATTGGATTCTTTGCCTTACATCAAATCCTCAGTTGAAGTCCATCTAGGTTAAAGATTTAGGGGCAAATATTAAGAAGCTTGAAAAAATATATAGCTGTTGTTTTATGATCTCAGGCAGAAAAGGGAACAAATGTCAGCTTTGACTCTATAAAGATTTGAGATGTATATTTAAAAATTCCACAAACAAAAATGAATTCAAAGTAATAATAAGGAAAATTCAAAGTACATGACAAAAAAAAGAGATATCTTTTCTATTTGAATGACACAAAATTATGAAGAAAAGACAAACTGTCTCACAGAAACATGGAGAAAGGGCATATATGAGACATCATATGAGAAATACAAAAGATAAGTGAATACATTAAAAGGTGGTAATTGACACTAGGAATCAAAATAATTAAATTAATAGAACAAAGCAATGAAATTTTTTCAGATATAAAATTGCCCAAAGTATTTCCAATTCATCTTCTGCTGACAGAATAAAGAAAGAAACATCTTTTTGTAGCTCTTTGACTATACATATCAAAAGCTTTAAAAATGACTCTATCCCTTGGACCCCTATTTCTAATTTTAAGAATTGTTCCAAGGGAGTAAATTCATAGATTAAAAAAAAAAAAAGACATAAAAGTCAAGAAACTTCATCTCAGTATTATTATAATAGCAAAACTTAAAAGAGCAAAGATTAAGAACAACCTAGATTTCCAGTGCTAAGGGATACTGATTAGATATCATGGTACACTATATGATGAACTGCTATTAAATTATTCAAATCATATTTTAAAGAATATAAAACAAAATAGGATGTGTGTGTGTGTGTGTGCACGCACAATAGTTTTAGTTTCCTGGGCTGCTCAAACAAATGCCATGAAATGGGTTGGCTTAAACAATGGGAATGTGTTTGCTCTTGGTTTGAGGCTGGGAAAAAGTCCAAATCAAGCCATCATCAAGGCGATGCTTTCTTCCTAAAGACTAGTGTTCTGGAGCCAGTTGCCAGTGATCCCTGACTCCTCTGTCACATGGTAATGCACATGGCAGCATCTCCTGGCCTCTCTGTTCTCTTCTGGGTTTCATTGATTTCACGTCTTCCTTTCGTGGCTTTCTCTCTCTTCCTTCTGAATTTCACTGATTTAGGTGGGTCACACCTCAATTGAAGGAACCTCATTAAAAGTTCCTACTTACAAGGGGTTCACACCCTCAGGAATGGATTTAATTTAAGACATATTTTTCTGGGGTATATACAGCTCCAAACTACCACAACAGTCGATCCTCACTATTCATGGCTTCCACATTTGCAAATTTGTCTACCTGCTAAATTTATTTGTAACCCCAAAATGTATATTTGCTGGGTTTTTTTGCAGTGATTCAAGGCCATTTACAGAGAGGAAAAACATTTGAGACACCTGACTTGCACATTCCCAGCTGAGGTCGGCAGTGAGTCTGCCTTCTTGTTTCAGCTCTCGTACTATACAGTGTCCTTCTTGTGGTAAATTTAGTGGCACATTTTTCACATTTTTTGCTTTCCATTGATGAGTTTGCCATTTAAATCAGCCTCCTGGAAGTAATGGTTCAGTATTTACTAAATCAGCATTCATGGTGACTTTATAGAGCATAACCACTGAAATAACAAGAATCAATTGTGTGTGTGTGTATATAATGCACAAGCAGGTAACAAATAGTAAATAAACAATTGTTACAATTTTTAATTAAAACACATAGCTTCTGTAAACATTATACAGATAAGCGAGCACACATATTCACACAGATAAATGTCTGAAATGATAGACACCAAAGAAGTAACAGCAGTTATGTCTGAGTAGTAAGCTTAAGGGAAATTCATTAATCTTTTTTTTTTAAGGCTTTTCGTATTTTCAGATTTTCTGAAATGGATACATATTTCTTTCATAATCATAAAAAACATGTTTTTTTTTAAGGGTAGACATTTGTCAGGCAAGAAAGAAAGTGAAGAACATTTGAACAGAGATCAAAGCCCAGGTGAATGCCTGTTAACAACAAAGGGAATGATGAATTATAAGAGTTTCTCAGCTCCATTCACAAATTTCAAGCTTTCTACTGCTCACTGAGAATTCAGGGCTTTTGCTGAATCTACAAACTCTAATCTCCCAAGACATCCAGTTAACAGAGCAGGGAGTAAGTCACAAGTGTGCATTGCAGGCTTCAAGAAGGATTGACCAATTGGGACATTTTCTTCTAACCCATCTTTCCCTAAGAAAAATGGCCCCTGAGCAATCAATACCTTTCAGAAATTTCCCCCATCTTGGAATTGCCCATTTCCATTTAGAAATGTTCCAAAGCATTTCCTCTCATCATGGTATCACAAGGGAAATTTTAACAGCCTCTGAGGATTTACAAAGGGCTCACTGCCATGTGTCAAGGCCAAAGCAAGAAAGGTTCCTATTAATTTTAGATTGGTGAAATTTGTACTTTCATCTTGTTCAAACTTTTTCTCCCTCTCTCCCCACATTCTGACTCTTCCAGTGTCTTAGAGAAAATGGGGATGAGAAAAAAGAAAAGTCGGAGGACAAAACAAAGGCCCTGCTATGGCCTTATTAGCTAGTGCTGTTTCTGGCCCTTCTTTTCTGACCGTGGATGGCCAGCATGTCCTCTAGGACCACCACCAAATGCTGACTCTTGCTTGGAGCATATCTGTGCATTCTTCAGGAGTCCTGTGGGCAGGGATCTCTGTGCTGTGCTACTTTCTGACATGGGTAACCCACCCTCTGGCTGCTACCTTGCACACAACCCTAGAGTCTCTTACTCCTGGAGCAGACATCCTTGATGGGTAGGGTTCTTTCAAGATCTTAGGCTTGAATACCTTCTAATCTATGACATCTAATTGACTCGTAGCAAATATATGTATCCTTGCTTGGCAAAAGAGAGGAAGTGTAGTTTGTCCAACTGCTAACCTCTCTTCCTTGCCCTGCTATTTTGAGCTGCTCATACCAGGCTAGAGCCTTCAAATTTCTCCATCTGGGAAGTGACACATCAGAGTCTATATTAACCTATGCCTCCAAATCCTGGAGACAGATGGCAGATCCTCACACGAATTCTTTTGCTTTACTCTATGCAAATGGCTGCATCCAAATGGACCTACAGATTAGCAAGCATTCAGTTACCCTCTTTTGGGAACTCTCAATCTGTAGAGGAGTTTTCTTGGAGTCCTTCTTCTTGGCTTAGGAGGAGAAGAACACCTACTCTTTTCTCCTAAAGGGAAGGAAGGAGAAAAACCTTAGAATTGTCTACTCTTGCAAATTTCCCTAAACCTTTCCTCTATAATTTCAAGTCTCATAAATGTAAGTCTTTTGTCATTCCTTTTTTATAATCTGTAGGCTTGTATTAGTTAGGGTTCTCTAGGGAAACAGAATCAAAAATAGATATCTGTAAATATAAGATTTTATAAAAGTGCATCATGCAACTGTGGGGATGCACAAGTCCAAATTCCGTAAGGGCAGGCACCGATGAAGGTGTTGGATGAACTCCTCAGGAAACACTTCACTGGCTAGCCAAAGAAGTGAAGGTCCTCTCTCTCTCTCTCCCTTAAAAGTCTCCAACCAATTGGATTAAATCCAGCTGACTGATTTCTCTCATTGTGGAAGACACGCCCTTCATTGATGTAATCAGTCACAGGTGCAGTGAATTGACTGATGGATTAATAAACGAGTCTTCTGGTTTATTAATCAGCCACAAATGTCCTTGCAGTAATAGTTAGGACAGCGCTTGCTTGACCAGACACCTGGACACCATCACCTGGCCAAGATGACACATAAACCTAACCATCACAAGGCTCTTGATGGTTCCTGGATCATTTCTGCTGCATTTTAGGAATTCCTTCTTGGACATATTCAGCAACTCTAGGAACATATTGATAAGTTATTGAGACAACAGGAAAAGTCTCTTAAATATTCTATTACCTATTCAGGATCACATTTAACCCTGATGACAATTCTATAATGTATTTATTATTATTTCTATCTTATAGGGAAAGATACCAACATCATTTGAATTTAAGTAACTTTTCCAAGGTCACAGTTAATAAGCATGCCCAATATTTGAAACTCAGATGTATCTAACTATCTCATGATTGTTGTAGAACTATCTACATCATCCGTGGTCGTAGAACTTTCACGTACATCAGAATAATCTGAAGAGCTCATTAAAACATAGATTGCTGGGCCTCTCAACTGATCTGTAGATGTACCTGGAAATTTGCATTTCTAACAAGTTAACATGTTGTTGATGCTGCTGGTCTGGGGACCACAGTGTTCTGAGAACCACTGCTAATTCATTCATGAAAAAGTAAAAGAAAAATAATGCAAGACTGTACCTCATTCACAAGCCATTGCTTTCCAGATGCTCATTCTCCCAGCACTTTTTATTCTTGGAAATTAACATAAAATGTATTTCCCTAGTAACCTTTGTAAATTCCTCAGTTTTTATATATTGGCCTCCATTGTAGATTGGCTAATACAAGTTAATTTTCTTTTAACCATCCAAACTACTTTCTTTATCTCCTTCCCTCTCCCACCAACCTCCAGTATTTCAACCACTTGAACAGAAAGCAGAACAGATACCTGCTGATAAACAGAGACAGGCAGTGGATATGTCTTGCTGTTCTTGGTCATTCACACTTTGGTGTGGATTAGTTTCAAGACCATTTTGAATGCAGTTTGACTACATGAATATGGTAAAGGCCTGGGTGGGGGGATACCAGGATGAGAGTGAAAATCGAGAATCCAGATAACAGGATTGAGGGCTTCAGTGTTTCTTAGAGACTATGCTGGAAGGATCTTGTATGAATTACAACGTGCAGCAAGCATCGGCGACACAGAGATTTTTGAAAAAAAAGTTAGTACTGACAGGTACCAGAACAGAGAGGAGAGGCACGTGGGGAAACAGGTCAGGGGCATGGACTCAACCAAGCAGGAGGGGAGCACAGTGTCACAGCAGACCTGGGACCTCCCACGCTTTTACAATGCTGCATGGGTGGGGCTGTAGGTTGGTCAAGCACCAGTGGGGATTGGGCATTTGTATTTGACTTTCATGGGGCATGGACCCAGGTAGGATGCAGGGAGGAGAGGCAGAAGCTGTTTTCCCTGTATAAGCAGCTGTCAGGGGGTCACTGAGGGACCTAAGGGCAGTATCTCAGATATTGAGGCATTATAACAGTGCGAATGCTCCTGTTTTAGTTTAATTCACTACAGCCTGGCCATGTGCTTCTATGTCTAGAGGTCTCCTTCATGAAAAGGAGAAAGAAGAGGTATGACCCAAAGGCCCTGATGTTACAGTGGAGACCCTGAGTTTATCTTTTGATAACGATGATAGATTAGTATCAGACTCTAGGATGTAGGAGAAACCTCTAACTCATCATTGTTTTTCTTTTATTCTATTTCATAATTAGACTATCACAACATCAAATGATGTTTGATTCTTTGTCTCCTCTCTCGAAAGAAAAAAATACAAACAAATAAAGGCCAATTAGTATATCTAAAGAACTGCAAAATGAGGACTGAGAATTTAAGAGTTATCTTTTAGTGACGGGGTGGGATGGGGGAGACAAACAGAAAATTGGATCACATTTCATGGTATTGTATTCCAACACTGAAGATGGTACCATCTACCTGGCTAATTATGTGTGATCTATGACCGTGGTCATTTAAGTTACAGGAAAGAAGTTTGATTGGAGAGACAGTGTTCAGTTTTATAACAATTGGCAGGTAACCTCATCAGGCTGCTTTTTAACTAAAAAAGGTATAATTATGTTGTTTAGAAACGAGACTGTGAGTGAGATGATGAAAAAAAAAAAAAACAAAACCAATTAGAGTGACAGTGAAATATTTTAGAAATGTAGTGATTTACAGACTCTGTTGGGCACATTTGTAAATGTAGCCCAGGTGATGAAACTGTGCATAAACTTCTAAACACAGACACATAAAGACAAAAAGTGAGAAGTTCAAATGCCTCTGGTGAAAACTCTGCTTTCCCAGATGTTGCTGACTGGGGCAACACAAGCAGCTCTGAGCCTCCCTTCTGGCCTGGGTTACAAATCAGTCTCTCTTATTTAGTTGGCATTAATTGGAAAAAAATAGCTTTTAGAGGCTATTTGGCTTTGTACCTTCTCAGCTATTTTCTTCATGAAGTAAACACTTTTGCTTTATGACATATATCCATTTCCAATTACAATTTTACAAAGAACTCCTAACTTTGGAGGAAAGTCAGTTTGTGGCAGTCCATCACCACGGCCTCTTACCTGTCATTTAGTCTTGGGCACAAAAGGTTCACGCGGGCTCTTGTGCTTTGTACTCCCTTGTGTTACAAATGTCTTTCCGTGTTCAGACTGCTTGCTCAGCATGATGTTAAACTGGCATTTCAGCCAACTCTGGACATGAGTTTCATTTAAAGGTTAGCATTTCCAGCAGCATAAAATCAAAGGTAAAACCACAGCATGATGTAACACAACCAGAGACAACAGTAATGAGAAAAACCATCGTATAAATGGTAGGAACAGAAAGTGTCGGGCATCTGAGTATAAGCCATAAGAAATCCTTCATCACTGTGCCGGTTTGAATGTATTGTGTCCCCCAAATGCCATTATCTTTGTGGTCTTGTGGGACAGATGTTTTGGTGATGGTTGGATTTGCTTGGAGTGTGCCCCACCCAGCTGTGGGAGATGATTCCGATGAGAGGTTCCCATAGAGGTGTGGCCCCACCCATTCGGGGTGGGCCTTGATGGGTGGAGCTATATAAATGAGCTGACTCAAAGAGGAAGAGAGTGCAGCTGGGAGTGATGTTTTGAAGAGGAGCAAGCTTGCTAGAGAGGAACGTCCTGGGAGAAAGCCGTTTTGAGGCCGGAGCTTTGGAGCAGACGCCAGCCACGTCCCTTCCCAGCTAACAGAGGTTTTCCGGACACCATTGGCCATCCTCCGGTGAAGGTACCCGATTGCTGAGGTGTTACCTTGGACGCTTTGTGGCCTTAAGACTGTAACTGTGTAGTGAAATAAACCCCCATTTTATAAAAGCCTATCCATCTCTGGTGTTTTGCATTCTGCAGCATTAGCAAACTAGAACAATCACTTTCCGACACTAACCATAAAATTCCCTCCAAAATGAATTTATACTGTTTTGATCAGTTCCACTGTCTTCTAAAAATTTAATCTCCAGTAAATAACAAAAATTTGACTGAAAAATAATAGCACTAATTTTGAAAACAAATGAAGCACAATTTTTGGAATGAAAAAAGGAATGCTTTTCTTGTTTGAGGAAATGTAATAACTATCAGTAAATATGTTTTAGTAGGTCTAAGAGCTATTGTATCTTGAAGACATGTCAATAATTCAGCTTGAAAAATTCTTTTGCATATTGGCTATCTAAGGTCCAGAGAAGTTGTGACTTAGTGTTTCCCAAAAAAAGGTAATGAAGTGAGAACTGAAACTTCGCTTTTAAGTTTCCTAGAAACATTTCTTTCTATACAATATGACCTTTTTCATCAATTTGTTAACGTTGTTTAATTACTTTCTTCAGAAAAACTCCTATTAAGGCCTTGATTAAGGTATATTCCTGATTTCAGGATCCTCCTTGTGTCTCCTGTAGGATAATTCTTTCCATATGCTCCCTAAGATTTCTCCTTTCCTCCTTGTTAATTGTAACTCTCATAATTGCTTATAACAATTAAGGAGACGTTATTAAATTAAAAGCACAAATGAGATATAACAAAACACAAGCATGTTTCAATTATAGCATTTTTTTTGCATATGAATCTTAAATTTGCATTTATCAATTAACTCAAGAATTTTGTAGCTCATGATGTTCCTAACCTAAAGTAGTAAGTCACATTACAGCTAATTTTGTATGGCCAGTTCTTATACTCAAAGATCATCTAGTCCAAAACCAAATTATTTCATTCATTTAACCAATATTTATTCATCACTTTCAATTTGTACCAGGGATACTAACAAATCTGCCTGTTGCAGCTCTCTAAAACCAATTCGACACATTCTTTGTCATAGAGAAGTTATGATTTGGTTGAGGATTCAAATATGGAAATAGAAGTTTTAAATGCAATTTGTTAAGCCTATGTTTGACATATAAAAGGAATATAGAAGACAGGTCTTACCCTATTGAGAAAGTGCAAGGTGCAGGGAACCTGAGAAGAAATAATACAGTGTGCTAACCAATGATTTGAATGAATATGTAGCAGGTGCTTTGTACGTTTTTTTCAGATGCTGTAAGACTGGAAAGATGATGAATACACTGGATGATGGAATAATGATCCAGAAATTTCTTTGTAAGTTAAAAAATCAGCAACAAGGTAATGTAAATAGCTACTGAAAACTTCTCTCCAGAGATTCAATGAATAAAAAGGACAATTCTGAATTGTTCATAACTCTGGAGGAAGATGTGGACTGGAAGATGACCTTACATATGCCAAATTAAAGAAAGATAAAAATATCAGGTAGGAAACTTCCACCTTGGACCAGCCAGTCCTCTCCCCTGCCACTCACTAGGTCTCACACAGCACAGGAAGGGCACAGAAACAGCAGACAGGGTCCCTCTCACAGGGACACAGACTGTAAAATCTCTCACAACAGTGAGACAGACCCCATTTGGAGACCTGAAGGACAGGGGAGGACATTTCAAGGCCAGGTCAATGAGGAACAAAGAAACAGAAAATGTGGACAGAGACTGTATTTGCAGCCCTGGGTCAGAAAGCCCTTCCCCCACCCATAAGGGAAACAGCAGCAGATGGCCTGATCCTTGCCTGGAGGATAGCTGAAAACTGGGACAGCTGGAGGAGTCCTCTGCCATAAGTAAAGTGGGGGGCACAGCCCCACATTGGGCCAGATTTTGGGTGGAAAGGTGAGAACCCCACAGTTTCAGCTCCATCTGGTCAGATGCAGCCTGGGCTCAGAGGCAAACAGCTTCTGAGGATGACTAAGTCACCAACAGCTCCATCTGCTGGGCAGACCAGAATGTGCAGTGGAATTCCAGGGCTTTCCAGAGACTCTCCAGACCCTACCTTAGGCCCACTGGGGCAAGTCTACACCCCCTGAATGGAACCCAGCCCTGTTCTGGCTGAGAAATATGGATAACCTAACTGTTAAAGCAGTACCCTAAAACAAACCCAGGTCTTGCTGGCTGGAGAAAAATAGAGCAGTACTGGGAGCCAGCAGACTTGTTTTATCCTACACACAGAGACCTTGTGGTGCCTAGTGCTTACCCTCCATCCCTAAGGCCGGCCACTGAGGGCACCTGGTGGTTGGGGAAGACTGGGGGTCACAGCCAATCTGACAAATGGCTGGCAAGAGAGACTAACAGATAGAGAACAAACCCAACCAACAAGAAAACCCTGGGCAAAAGAGAGAAAATGACCTCCAGAGTAAATTAATCAAGAAAATCAGATACCTAGACACCAGCAAAAAATCATGACTCATACAAGGAAGCATGGAGATATGGCCCAGCCACAGGAACAAACTAACATCTCAATAGAGATACAGGAGTTGAAACAACTGACTAAATATGTTCAAACAAATCTTCTAAATCAAATCAATAAGAAGGAAAATGTGGCAAAAGAGATAAAGGATATAAAGAAGACACAGGGTATACATACAGAAGAACTTGAAAGCTTTAAAAACAAAAAGCAGAACATATGATAATGAAAGGCACAATAGAAGAGATGAAAAACACAATGGAGACACACAATAGCAGATTTGAAGAGGCAGAAGAAAGGATTAGTGAACCAGAAGACAAGACATCTGATATCCTACACACAAAAGAACAGATAGGGAAAAGAATGGAAAAATATGAGCAGGGTCTCAGGGAACTGAATGAGAACCTGAAGCACATGAACTGTGTGTTATGTGTGTCCCATAAGGGAAAAGGGGGAGAAAAAATAATGGAGGAAATAATCAATGAAAATTTCTCAACTCTAATGAAAGACATAAAATTACAAGTCCAGGAAGCACAGCGTACCATACACTGAATAGATTCAAATAGGCCTACTCCAAGACACTTACTTACTAATCAGACTGTCAAATGTTAAAGACAAAGAGAGAATTCTGAAATCAGCAAGAGAAAAGTGATCCACCACATAGAAGGGAAGCTTGATAAGACTAAGTGCAGATCTCTCAATAGAAACCATGAAGGCAAGAAGGCAGTGGTATGATATATTTAAGATACTGAAAGAAGAACTGCCAACCAAGAATTCTACATCCAGCAAAATTGTCCTTCAAAGTTGAAGGAGAGTTTAAAATATTTACAGATAAACAGACACTGAGAAAGTTGGTGAACAAGAGATCTTCTTGATAAGGAATACTAAAGGGAGTGCTACAGTCAATAAGGAAAAGACAGGAAAAAGACATGTGGAGAAGAGTGTAGAAATGAAAATTATCAGTAAGGGTAAGTAATAGTGTAGAGAGAAATAAATAAGGTATGTCATATAAAAACCAAAATTAAAAATGGTTGAAGAAAGCACCGCCTTTACAGTAATAATATTAAACATTAATAGAATAAACTCTCCAATCAAAAGACTCATATTGGTAGAATGGCTAAAACAAACAAACAAACAAACAAAACAGGATCCATCTATAAGCTGTCTACAAGAGACTCACTTAAGACTCAAGGATAAAAACAGGTTGAAAGTGAAAGGTTGAAGAAAGATATTTAATGTGAATACCAACGAGAAAAGAGACTGGGTAGCTACACTAATATCAGACAAATTAGACTTCAAATGTAAAACCATTAAAAGAGATAAAGAAGGACACTGTGTATTCATAAAAGGGACAATCTGTCAAGAAGACATAACAATCATAAATATCTATGCAGTGAGCCAGAGTGCCACAAAATACATAAGGCAATCACTGACAACACTGAAGGGAGAAGAAGACACGTCTACAATAATAGTTGGAGATTTCAATACACCACTCTCATCAATGGATAGAACATCTAGACAGAGGATTAAAAGGAAACAGAGATTTTGAATAAAATGATAAATGAAATAGACTTAACAGACATTTACAGAACATTTCACCCAACAACAGCAGGATATACATTTTTCTCAACTGCTCATGTATCATTCTCTAGGATAGACTACATGTTAGGTCACAAAGCAGGTCTCAATAAATTTTAAAAGTTCAAAATTATACAAAACACTTTCTCATATCATAATGGAATGAAGTTGGAAATCAATATCAGGTGGGAGGCTGGAAAATTCACAAACACTTGGAGGCTAAACAACACACTCTTTAAAAACCAGTGGGTCAAGGAAGAAACTACAAGAGAAATCAGTAAATATCTTGAGACAAATGAAAATGAGAACACAGCATATCAAAACATATGGGATGCAGCAAAGGCAATGCTGAGAGGAAATTTTATTGTCCTAAATGACTATATTAACAAAGAAGAAAGAGCAAAAATAGAGGACTTAGCTGCTTACCTGAAGGAACTAGAGAAAAAACAGCAAACTAACCCCAAAGCAAACAGTAGTAAAGAAATAACAAATATTAGAGCAAAAAAAATGAAATTAAGAATATGAAAACAACAGAGAGAATTAACAAAACCAGAAGTTTGGTTCTTTGAGAAAATCAATAAAATTGATAGACCTTTAGGTAGGTTGACAAAGTAAAAAGGAGAGAGGATGCAAGTAAATAAAAAATGAGAGAGGGACATAACTACTGACCACATGGAAATAAAGGAGATAATGAGAGGATACTATGAACAACAATATGCTAGTAAACTAGACAACTTAGATGAAATGGACTACTTCCTAGAAAAGCATGAACAACAAACATTGACTCAAGAAGAAATACAAGACTTCAAAAAACCAATCACAAGCAAAGCGATTGAATCAGTCATCAAAAATTCCCAAAAAAGAAAAGTGCAGGACTAGATGGCTTCACATGTGAATTCTACCAAGCACTCAAGAAAGAATTAGTACCAATCCTGCTCAAATGGTTCAAAAAAAAAAATGAAGAGGGAAAACTACCTAATTCATTCTATGAAGCTAACATCATCCTAATACCAGAGCCAGAAAAAGATACTACAAGAAAAGAAAATTATAGACCAATATCTCAATGAATATAGATGCAAAATTCCTCAACAAAATACTTGCCAATTGAATCCAGTAGCACATGAAAAGAATTATACACCATGACCAAGTGGGTTTTATTCCCGATATGCAAGGGTGGTTCAACCTGTCTGGTAAGTTTATTCAAACAACCTAATTACATGGAACCTAGAATGAGGAATGAGATCTTATTATTCTCTACAGGTTAATGTAATACACAGATACATTCCAGAATATTTAGGGCAGAAAATTAAAAAATATTTGCAAAGTCCCCTTGCAGGACTGGAGAAAAATATGGAACTATTAAACTGCCCCACCTGGGGAATTCCTGATAGTCTCGAATTCCTGATAGTCTCTCAAGCATTAGGGACTCCCACCTTAATAAGGCAAGACCTCAATCTTGAGGCTTGCCCTTATGAAACTTATGTCTGCAGTGGTAAAGCTAGGCCTGCTTGTAATTATGGCTAAGAGCATCCCCCAAGAACCTCTTTTGTTGCTCAGATGTGGCCTCTCTCTTTAAGCCAACTCTGCAAATAAACTCACTACCCTCCTCCCTACGTGGGGCATGACTCCCAGGGGTATAAATTCCCTGGCAACATGCAAATGATTCGCAGGGATTAGCCTGGCCATGGCATCATGGGATTGAGAATGCCTTCTTGACCAAAAGAGGGGAAAGAAATGGAACAAAATAAAGTTTCAGTGGCTAAGAGATTTCAAATAGAGTTGGGGGTCATTCTGGATGTTACGTCTATGCAAGCTTTAGCCAGATACTGCAAACTACAACAGTATGCCAAGCCCAAACCAACAGTATTCTCTAGAAGTTTTTCTTAAAAACTTCATTTTTTAAGAAACTTAATGCCATCAGATTGATACTATGCCAGGTAAGCCCCGAAACCCAGAGGTAACAGTCTTTCCAAGAACATCAACTAGTTTCATTCCACTACTCCATAAGGTAAACACCCCTTTCCAGCATGAAGAATTTAAAATAGTCATTGCCAAGATATCCCTGAAGATTGAGAGAATGACCAAATGAAAAGGAGGAGGTGTAACTGAGAAATTAGGATTTAATAAATGACTGTGACTACTGACTCATTATATAGACATTTCTTTTTAGCATCTAGTTTTAGAATAGCCAGAAGGAAATACCTGAAGTTGTTGAACTGTAATCCAGTAGCCCCAATCTTTGATAATGATTGTATAACTATATAGGAGAAAAAAAAAAAAAAGTCAGGTCAGGTGCCCATGTTTGCGTGGATCTACTTCTGGATGTTTTATTTTGTCCCACTGATCTGTATCTCTATCTCTGACAATACTATATTGTCTCTGCTAATCTACCTCTAGCGTAAGTCTTAAAATTGAGTAGAGCACAATACGAGTGGTCAATGAGAGGGGGTGGTGTAAGGGGAATGGGATGTTTGAGGCTTTCTTGTTTCTTTTTATCTCTTTTTCTAGAGTAATGCAAATGTTCTAAAAATGATTGTGGGGATGAATGCACAACTATGTGATGATACTGTGAACCATTGTATACTTCAGATGGATTGCATGGTATGTGACTATATCTCAATAAAATTACATTAAAAAAACAACAATCAAATGTAGAGAGATGAAGTTTAGAACAAATAAATGTATGCACTTCATTTCAAGAAAGTATTGTATGAATAGAAGATGAGGAATTCATACAGAATATGTTCTGTATGACTAAAGAAATGACAACAGTGCTGGCTGGCAGACATATATCCATGCCCTACAGGAAATGCTGCAGGAAGGAGGGAGTGAAATGGTGGGGTCAAATAAGCAAGTGAGCACTAATCCACCTGGGGTTAGGGTAAGAAAAGGGAAGAAAGCTTTAAGCAACTACAGGGTACCTGACCAAATTTGTTCACGAATATATGTGGCCTTCCATCTGGAGACACACAGAAATACTTGAATAAAGTAAATTTTTAGGAGTTTGGACACTTCAATGGCAGATGAGGGAGAGAATATGCCATACAGTGGCAAAAACCTGAGGATGTTTATTCAGGAGATGAGAAGATATGCTCTAGGGGAAAGGTGCCTATGTGGAAAATCAGTAGAACTAAACCACTGCTAGAAGGAAAGTGGAGGTGGAATCCAACTCCCTGAGATTCTCCTGGATCAAGAAATTCTTGGGCTTTACTTCTGAGCTACCTACCAAGAATTTGGGGGAATCAAGCCAAAGCATCTGAAAACAACAATAACAATGCCCTTAGGTGACCCTGTAGAAGCCTGCATCCTGGAATTTTACCATTACTTGACTACTTTTCTTCCTTACCCCAACAATGCCAGGTCTTTGAGGGAAGAGCTATGTCTCAAACTATTACAACTATTACAGAGACCATCAGCTGCCATTTGCTGAGTGCCTCCTGTGTTCCAGCAGTAGTGGGTACTGTACGTTTATCGTCTCTACTCCTCATAACCCTTTATATTGGCCAAGGTCACACAGCTAATATCAGGTCTCTCTAAAACCGATGCTGTTTTTATTTATCTTTATTTTGTTTTCTGAAGTATTAACCAGATTATCCAGTTTCTAAAAATAATTAAGTATCATAACTTGTCAAAGAAAGAGAGAACTTTGTAAAAGAAATAAGTGGCAACACAGTTTCTGTAATTAACCTTAAATCCGGAAATGTTATTATGTAGAGGTGTGGGAGCCCCGGGTCCAGGGCCTTCCCCGCGTGCCTTGAAGACTGCACACGGCTGCTTGCTTGACCTGGGACAGTTAAGGTTTGACCTACTCTCTTTGTAAAATCAGGCCTCGGGAGCTAAATGTACCCTCCTGAAATTACCTCCTCCCTGAAACTCCCTGAGGCTACAGGATAGTGTATAATCCTCCCCTCTTCCCTGTTGACTACAATCAGTCCCTCCCTATGTCACAAGACCACCGCTCCTTTCACACCCATTTGAATGTCTTTGTCCTAACCCTTATAAACCACTCCCTGGCAGCCCCTGCTTTTGCAGAGTATCTTCATTTTGAACTCTGAACCTGCCACCAGCCAGAGCAGCTCCTGAATCCATTCAGCGCAGCTCCTGATTTCAGGGTAATGTAACCAATTTCTCACCCTGTAGGTAAGCCCCAGAATAAAAACTCATGTCTCAGATGTGTCCGGTGCTTTCTTTAGTCCTCCAGCTGCAAAAGCCCTCTTGGGCCATGACAGGAGGTTTTACACAATTTATGTAATTTAAGATCATTGACTTCTGGGATCATTTAGGTTTTTTTTTTTTGTTATTAGTAGTAATAGTAATATTTGCTTGGTGCTTTTAGTTTATTACTCTATTTTATATCCCCTTAGTTGAACATTTGGTTACTTCAATTATGTAGTATTGAGTAGTGATTTCTTATTCGTTAAAAAGAGAAAACATTTACCAACTTGGATAAAGAGATGGTGAGAAAGAAAAAGTCCACTGGAAGGCTCAGTATGTCTTTGACCATGTTTGAGGACTTTTGAGTTAAACTACCATGAATTTTCTTTATTCTACCTTGAAAAGTTTGCTTCAAGATATGTTAGAAATGAACATATTCAACTTCTCATTTTCCCTCAGAAATGTTTGAGAGCCATAAGACTTCATTCAAACTTTCTCCGTTTCAACCACAGCATCTGGAGGAATGAATTCCCTTGGGGATGATAAATAACTGCTGACTTTGGTGGGCAATTTGCAGGCCTTATCTCATTGTCTTATTTTGTCTCATTAAAGAAGTAGAGATATTGTTCTTATCTAGTTCTAGCAAATGAGGAAATTGAAGCTCAGGGAGTTGAAGAACTTGTTCAAGGTCAATGGCTGTCAACGAATGGAGCTCTCATTCTAAAAAAAGCTGACTTCAAAGCCCATGTTCCTAACACCTACGATTACAGCACAATGAACACTGAATATCACAAATATATGTTGTAATTATAAGACCAGATGGGGAGTATAGATCAGTTATCAAGGAATAGAAGACATAAATCAACCCAGACATAGTTTGGCAAATGTCACTGGCAGTAATGCAAGATCAAAATCTCTCCAGGGACCTTCTGACATTCTTGGGTATGCTTCCCCAATCCTTAAAGCCTATTATTAGGTTATTTAAGGTGTGTTAACTGTTTTGTTTTCTAGACTATTCAGCTTATGGTTTTCTAGTTACTAAAGAATCACTTGTTCATTTTTTAACATTTATAAAATAAGTAAAGCACATTTAAAAGAATGTAATGATCATTAATAATGTTACCACTTTCTTCCCTTTTTTGGCTCACTTAATCATAGCTAATAGTTTGATGTTCATCCTTCCAGACTGTTTTCTCTGTTTATACAGATATACATGTATAAATATACACAAACATACACATATACACACACATCCAAGTTTTGATGCTGAAGGTACGGTTGTACAAATGGAACCATATACTACAAATTGCTTGTGATGTGCTTCTTTCTTTTTCTTTTTTTTTTACCCATGGATCAAAGATCTTTCAAAGCCAGCACATGTAAATCACTGTATTCTTTTGATCTCTATAAAGTATACCACTGCATGATTTGTTCAGCATTTCCTCTCTTAATGAACATTGAAATCATTGCTAATTGGTTGCTCAATACCACATTTAATGAATTTCCAACTGGTTTCTAAACATTTCTGTGTATATTTATATGTGTTTTCAATCCTGCAAGTATTTTTTCAGGATAAGTTTTTTCAAGGGGTATCTCTGAGTCATGCCCATATTTTCCTTTCTGACATTGGTTTCAGTACATGCTTAGAAAAACCTTATGCCCTAAGATTATGCAAAATATTTCCTATATTTTATTTTTTAAATATATTATTCAGTTAGCTCTTTGATCTATTTAAAATTTATTCTTGTATATGGTGAGAAGTGGGGCTATGGAATGGCATAAAATAATTTATATTTGGTGCCTGGCCTAGTCATAAGTTTCCCTTTTGAGTGACCACCCAAGCCAGCCCTGCTCCGGGCATAATGCCACCTAGCAAGACATGCACTTCCATGTGGTTTGGACGATAAGAGCCACCCTTAGCTTCTCCAAATGGTCCCTGCTGCTTTTTCCTTGGAACAGCCCTTTGTCCTTTGGTGCTGCAGCATATGGTTTGGAAAGTAAGAAGCTGCCCTCAGGTTAGGGAAGGTTAGGTTAGGTAAGGTTAGATTAGAAAGGGCTAAGTTAGGTAAGTCCCAGGCCCCTCAGCTGCCCTCATTCTCCCTTCTCTCACTCCAGGGCCTTTGATCTAACAAAGCTGTCCTTTCACGCATTCTCGGCTGGCTGGCTATCTGTGTTTGCGCCTGATCACCCGAAGAACTTTCACATAACATCCAAAACAGGCTATAATTTCATTTTCTTCCAAATGGATATTCAGCAGTCTCAACTCCAGTTATTAAAAATGCCCTCACTGTTGTAGGTCAGGTTCCCCAGAAGCAGATCCTGAGACAAGGATTCTTACACAAATGATTTATTCAGAAAGTGCTCCTGGGAGAAACGTTGAAGTTGGATGTAGAGGAAGCAGGAAAGGCAAGAAGCAGCCAAGCAAAGTTCCAGCCTTGTCCTCATCGCATGGAAAGCCTTGGAGTATAAATTTCACAGAGGAGTTGTGGAGACAAGGAAACTGGGCTTTCCATCTCCCAGGCCGGTCAGCCATCAGCAGTGGGCTGCCCAGAGGGGAATTCAAGTCCTAGGCACTTCTGGCTCTTCATGAAGCAGCTGCAATAATCCAAAGAGAGTCCTTTGAAGAAGTTTGCAGGTGTGGACTGTTAGGAGTGAAGCACACAGAAATCGGAGAAGGAGATATATATTATCAGTCAGAACACTGACAGGTTCTGCTATAGTCCACCCACCCCTTTCACTGCTCAGATCCCTTTGTTTCTTACACTAAGTACATGCCATCGCATCACAACTTTTTCAAAATTCTGATTGTTCATAATTGCTGGGAAAAATCTTACAAGAGGATGGTACTCTGTAGCCTATGTGAATCCATCAGAGCCAGTAGCTATCAGGGTAGCCTAAAAATCTGGTCTTATATTAATTATAAATCATCCTTCCCTCTAAAAAAATTATTGTAGACATTAATTAAATAATCAGTTAATCAGATACTGGTATCTGTGGGTATCTAACGTTTCCAATCCAAACTCCGCAACTTAATAGATTTGGATAATGGGGGATACATATGTGCCTAATTGATCTAGCCATTATCTCTTTTTTTCCAGTTATCCTGCCAATAGCAAAGACTAGCTATAGAAGTGTAGTTCAATGAATGCTTGCTGAATGAATAAAAGAACAATTAAATTATGTCATTAATTAGTTAATTATTCAAATGCATCTATTTATAGCATTTTCTGATTGTTGGTGGTTTTTTCACAAGCACACTCAAATTTAGGTCATTTGGTTGCCATTATACAGATTAGCTGAAAAAAGCGAGAAATGTTAGATATGTGACACAGATGAAGGAAGATGCAGGGAGATATTTCAGTACTTTGGGAAAGTCTAGTAACATGGAAGAACTTATTTTACAGATCAAAAAGGGTACACTAATAGAAACCATGCTGTAGCCCTCAATGAAAGTGAATGAACAAACAACATTATTATTATTATTATTATTTTAGGTTTTCTAACAAAATCCACAAAGGAAAGAGTGAACTGCTACATACAAATTCTTTCCTCTTTTTCGTCTCTTGATATGGACAACAGCTGGAAATACCAGCGAGAAATACTGGCCAGTAAGTTGGTAAATATCCATGGCCTCTATATTTGCAAAATTGCAAGCTTTCATTCAAATATTAGATATTATAAATTGGTCAAAACACTAAAATTTATATGCAATTACTGCCTAAATTTTTTCTTACAAAACATTCTACTACGTAAACATATCACTTCTGACAAAAAATAAGTATAATTTCCAAGAGTCCATTGTTTCTAGTTTACTTCCATTCTGTTTTTTGGGGGTAATAGGTCTGTTTCAATAATAAAGGTATTTAATGTAGCCAGGAGAAAAAGAAGTGGGTTGGATCCTGGAATAAGCATTCAGGCCAAGATTCCTATTGCAGCCAGAGTTAACTGTAGGCCTTAATTAAACTTTATTTCCTTTCAGTCACATGGAGGGAAATGGTTTGCATTAAATCCTGTCATTCAGAGATTATCTGTGTTGAGCAAATATACATCATTTATGTAAATGATACCCCTCTCTCATTAGCCATGAATTTGAAGAAGTGCTGAAACTCATTGACTCCTAAGAAATGTTTGGGGAAAATACATCATCAGTGAGGAGCCAGACAGAAATTGGAGTTGGAAACCACAGTAAGGCAGGGCCAGAGGAACATCTCAGTCCAAATAGGGGCAGAAAGAGTGCAATACTCAGTGCAATCCAACCAACACCTGGACACTGGGTTTTTGTTCCCAAGCCATCTACCACGCCAAAGTCCCAGCCCTGGAATAGTTTAAAGACACACAAACACTTCTGACAAGGATGGCATTCTAGTTCCCTATGGAAAAAGAGAGTAGATCAGTGCTGAAAGGAGAAATCCAAATCAAGAGAAGGGACTTGAGCTACAAGACTTACACTTTATGTTGAGGAAAAGTGTGGCATTAGATCAGGGATCAAGAAATAAACCAGAAGAGATAAACCTCAGAGTAGGAAACAAATATTTCCAACATGCAAAACTAACACAGGAATATCATATACAATACATATGTGTTTTATTATCCTCCAACATATTGAAGCAAGAGAAAAGACAACCCAATATTATACATACTTTTAAAAGGATATAATACGAGCAATTCACAGAATGTGAAAACTAAATTGCCAATCAACAGATGAGAAAATGTCCAACCTAGTATTAGAAAAATACAAAGTTAAAGATCAATGAGATACTATGTTATAATTATCTGAATTAAAAAAACAAGTTTGATAGTACCAAGTGTTGGCAAGAATGTGGGAAAATAGGAACTGTCATATAATGCTGGTGAGAGCATGAATTGTTACATCTAGTTTGTAGAACAATTTAGTATTATCCTTAAAATTAAAGACATAAATATCCAATATCCAATAATCGCATGTCTTGACCATGCTTATTTACATGGCAAAAGTATTAGGATTTTCACCAAAGTGTTGGCTATAAGAGCAGGACTACAAAGGAACAATGTAGCTGTCCATCAGTAGGGGATGGGATAAGGGAACTGTGGCATTCACACATGGGAAGCTGAAATGAATAATCCAGATTAACATGCATAAAAATTGTGGGGAAAAGCATACATATGGTGAAATACTATTAACATACATTTGAAAAGTAATTTATATTTTAGAAGTATATAGACTACAAAATTTTGTAGACATTGTAGTCTATATTAATGTCAGCATATAGTTACCTGAGGAATGGAAGGCAGGAGTATGATGGGAATCCAGAGATAAATTGATTTATATATATAAATCTGAATTTGCTTTTTTTAAGAAAGTTATCTTTTTAAGATGCTCCTGTTTTACTTATGGAAAATGTGGACCATTCAAAATGGGATGAATGTTTTACTTTCTGAAACACAAAGACAATAGACTGGGATTTGGCAAATAGCTTGCTTGCTTTCAAAACCCAGATAGCTGCTGTGTTTTTTGTCTGTTCAGATTTGAAAATTATCTTCTTGTTGAGGAGAACCAGCTGTTTCCATTTGCTAAAGCTGCCAGAATGCAATATAACATATATGGGTTGGCTTTTACAATGGAGATTTGTTAGTACTAAGGCCAATTAAAGCCTCAACAGGACGAAACCTTCTCAAGAAAGGCTGATGGCATCCAAGGTTCCTCTGTCGCTTGGGAAGGTACATGGCCGGTGTCTGCTGATCCTTCTTTCCTGGGTTTTGTTGCTTTCAGGTACTGGCTCTTTCCATTTCTGTGGGTACTTGCTTGCTTCTCCCAGAGCTTTTCTCTCCAAGCTCTCTGGGTGTTTTTCTCTCTCTGAAGTCTCTTGGCTTTTTTCTTTTAGCCTCATAAAGGACTCTAGCAAAGGATTAAGACCCATCTTGAATTGGGTGGGTCACATCTCAAATAAAACATCTGAATCAAAAAGTCCTACCCACAATAGGTCTGCCCTAATGGGAATGGATTAAAAGAATATGTTCTTTTCTGGGGTACAGAACAGCATCAAACCAGCACACCAGCTATGATCTGATTTTTCCATCATTCTTTAGCAAAAGCCATTGTTCATTATGATTTCAGGAAGGTTTAAGTTTCTGTTACCCATGTAGATTGAATTGGAACTAATTGGTCAATAGTCCTTGTCAATAATAAGTTGAAGCTAGCATTACTTTCCTAGGGAATTATACAGATGCACTGTCATTGACTATGAAATTCCATTAGAGTTGTGACCAGATTGTAGTGGTTTTTACTGATGATGTTTCGATGGCACTTAATGGGGGGATAGAGAAAAGCTGTGGGCTGCCTTTTTAAAGAACCCCTGGATTGGCATGAAAAAGTAAAAAGTGATAATTTAACAATAATGCAGACTTGAAATCTAGATAATAGCAACACATATAAGACATGGGGAGAGAGGAGGAGAGTGGATGCTGACATGTTAATTCCCTTTTTTCACATGGGGAATTTCAATCCCAATATTGATAGTCTTGCGTATATACAAATTTACACACAAACTCATATATACATTCATAGGCAAATATGTATCTGAAAATCACCACAAAACTGCTTTCGGAATAAAAACAAGGATGCTTAACTTTCAAATTTGTGAGGAAAAGGAATGAAGTTATTACATGAATAAATATTAGGAAGCATGAAAAACAGAAAGTGTAAAACAAGATGAGAGAAGGTGAACTATGAACACCCAGTTATGACCTTAAAATTTGAGAATAATGTCCATGACAGGAAAAACCATATCAACTCTGCTCACTATAGAGTCTTCATGAAACAGAAATTGGCCTGTGCAGGTTCTTAGCGTCCCTAGATTAGATATAAATTAAAAGCCAAACTTTAGCATTCAGTGGAATACATGCATTTTGAGACTCAATCTGCTGGTATTTGGTGAAGTTTAGTACACAGGTGTTGAGAGCTAAGATTGGCCTGTAATTTTCCTTTCTTGTTCTGTCGTTTTCACCTTTTGGTATCAAGGTTATAATAGTCTCATAAAATGATGTCAGAAAGAGCCACCTCTTTTTTGATTCTCTGGAAAAATTCACATAAAATTGCGATTATTTTTTCCTTGAATTTTATTTAGTAGAATTCTCCAGTAAAACAATGGGGTTTTGCATCATCTGTGAGGGTAAATTATGAAGTAATAACTCTATTTAATTGTATTTCTATATAGGCTGTTTTTGGTTTCCAAATAATTTTTTCAGTCATATTTTTTCAGGGAAATTATCTGTTTTATCAAACTTGTCAAACCTATTAGCCATTAATTGAGTCACAGTGATCCCTTACAGTTTTAATTTCTGCTGTATCTGTAGTTATGTCCCCTTCTTCCTTTTTAATGTTATCTATTTGTAGTCTATTTTTCCCTTGAGCAATCTTGCTAGAAGTTTGTATATTTTACATTTTATTACCTTTTTTTCACAAAGAACTAAATTCTGGCTTTTCTAATTCTCTGTAATTGATTCTTTAAGTTCTGTTTCATGAATTTCTGCTCTTACTTTTATTATTTCATTTCTTCTAGCGTATTTTTCCCTCAACTTCTCAAAGGGTGTGATCAGCTTATTAAATGGCTGTTCTTTCTTCTTTTCTAAGATATGCATTTAAAGCTACAATTTTCCCTTGAAATACTCCAGAAATCTCCCACAAGATTTATCATGTAGGGTGTTTTTATCATTTTTCAATATATCAGATTTTCTAATTTCTTTTTTTTTTAAGATTCCAAATAGGATTTAATTGTCTTGATAAAGAACATGGTTAGGATGACACTGTTCTTTATTTAGAGCATTAGTTGTTGGACAAAGGGGTAGTGAGTGGGTAATTTTCATTAGTGTTTAATGCAGGTTGGAAAAGAACACATATTTTCTAATTATTGAGTGAAGATTTTATATATGTTCATTAAATAAAGCTTTTTAGTTTGGCTGTCCAATTTTTTTTGGTTTGTTGATAAATTAATTTCTGAGATAGATATGTTAAAATCTTCCGCTATGATTAATTTAAAAAAATTTTCCACTATGCTTGTGTATTTGTGGCTTTCTTCTTTTTACTCTGTCAATTTTTTGCTTTGAGTATTTGAAGCCATATTATTGAGTTACAAGTTTGGAATTATAACTTCCCTGAATTGTACTCTTTTAATAATTATGTAGTAACCTTCTTAATACCTAGTACTACTTTGTGACTGAGAGTCTATTTCATATATTTCTTTTCTTTCCAAAAGCTCTAGGTTATGTTTTATTTAGTAAAATTGAAATGGCTTTTAATATTTAAAAAGCATTTTGTTAAAAATATATTTTTAAAAATTAGAAAATGCCTTTGAAGGAAATAATAAAACATAAAATTATATCCCAACATCCACAATTTAAACATCAATGTATACCCTTCCAGATATCTTACCATTCACATGCATAAAGTATATATACATAATCTGCTATATATAATTTTCATAAATGTGTAACATATTACACATATGCAGACACATGTATAATTTTTTTAGCCAAATGTAATAATACTTTACATGACATTTTGCTGCTGCCTTTTCTCACTTGACACTATCCATCTTGTTATTAAATGAGAAGTCTGGTTCAAAAATCAATAACTAACCCAGGCCAATGCATTGCATCTGGTTACATACCTTGGAGAAGAGACAGGATAAAACGTATAGGGTAATACAGCTATCACTCAGTTTTGGAAAGGTGTATTTGAAGAAGGCATTAAACTATATTTCCAGAGTGAGATGAAAAACAAATTACAAAACAACTTTTGAGTTCCCAATCTTACTAGATGTTTATGAAGAGATGCTTGGAATTGATCATAAGCTGAATATAACATCCCACATTATCTAGTCACATCCTAATTGGAACCTTGGAGCAATGAGTTCTATAAGCTGTTATTGACCTCTGTTTATTTATCATCCACCTCTAACAATTCTAAATTTTCCCACTAGCTCAAAGGATAATGTCTAATGTCACTTCAAGTCATATTCTAGTACAATAAAATATGTCTAAGAAAATGTTTATTGGAAATTGCAAAAAAAAAAATTTACTATTCAGAGTTTTAAAGTTAATTTTTAAGCTGTTCTCAGGTCAGAGGTTCTGTGTCCCATGACTGAGATGTGCCTAAGACACCGGTATCCAAAGGCTACTCCTTTTGGGGGGATGAGAAGTAAACAATCTCATGAAGAATGAAAAGGGAAAACTCCATAACAAAATCCCCTTCAGGGAAAAGCACTTAATTAGTTTAAGGAAATTGTATTAAGCTGTATTATCTAATTGACTCCTGGATTCCAGTAATTCTCTCTCCAGTTTATGCCCAGTCATCCCCTGGCTGCATCTCAGCTGCTGTTACCCTTTTCCAAAACTGTATCAACCCTTTTATCAGAGTCCCCATTCAGCAAGTTTAGTTTCCCCTGGTCCTTTTTTCATCTCCTTGCTATAATGAAACTACTCTTAGAGAGACCTGAAAAGACCCTCTTTTCCTCCACTGAGCCTAAATCATGAACCGAGAGGGAAGGTTTTCAAATTTGTATTCTCCAGGGATGCATTCAAGCAGTAATTTCATTGGCTTCACTCAGGCATGTTTCTAAGAGAAATTCAAGATGAGCTTAATAAATGGAGAGGTAGAACCTGTTCATTGATTGGAAGACTCAAGATTGTTAAGATTTAATCCTCCCCAAATTGATCTATAGATTCAGTACAATTTGTATCAAAATCACAGTGGGCTTTTTTCTTTTGTAGAAATTCACAAGCTGATCTTAAGATTTATATGACAATGCACAAGACATAGAATAATCAAAACAATGTTTAACAAATAACATATGCTACCTGATTTCTAAACTTCTACAAAGCTATAATAAACAATAGAACATGGACTTGGCATGAAGATAAACATATTCATTAGTGAAAGAAAACTGCAAGTCCAGAAATAGACTCTCACAGAGTCAAAAGAGGAAGAAATAATCGGGCGACCTTATTTGACTCCCTGGCTCCAGGCTTGCTTGAAGTTGCCCTTGGAGTTCCCAATTACGTGAACTAATTAATTCTCTTTTCCCTTAAAATAGTCCAATTTTAGGTTGTCACTTGCAATCAAAAGAGTCTTGACAAATATTCCCGGACTTTCAAAAGCATCTATATTGCGACACCACCCTAGATAATTTTCTAGCCTCCCCTGCTGACAGACTCTCTCACTCACCGTGCCCCTTAACGCTTTGTTCCTTGTTGTCTGCATGCCTTTCACACACGCAAGCTGGTCCCACAGCCTTTTTTCCCTGGATCTTTTTTCCTGTAGCACCTCTCCCATATAAATTCTACCACCTTCTTGACGTCCATCTGAAATACCATCTGCATCAGGGAATCTTTAGTCATTTCTCCAATTGGATATTATTGTTTATTCCTTTTTTTCCCATGTGTACTGTGAAGTAATGAAATAAAGAAATTAGAAAGAAAGAAAATTCACGGAGGTTTCCAACCTTCCTGTTCAGAGTGGTATTTTGAATGAAAAAAAGGGGCATTGAAATCTCCTTCACATTTGTCCAACCCTGTCTATTAGTGTGAAAAAGAAGATGGAGATTCATAGTAGGAGAAAATACTGGAGCTTGGAATCAAAATAGACATAACTGACTCAAATCCCATTTGTCTCCACAACAGTTGATCTTCCCTTGAAGGATCATTGCATATTTCTCCTCATTCTATCTTTTAGAGGAGGATTATTTTACTCAATAAGTTTTCACTTCTCTGCCAGCTCATTTCACATTAAGATGCAGTGGTAAGAAATACTAGATTTTGTCCTATGGACTTTTTAGATACCTTACCACTTTTAAAACCCCACACATTCAACTCAGCTTAATCTAAACTGTCACTCACAGACAGCTGTGACTGACAGAGGATAGTTTAATTTTTCATTCCCGCCCCCCATCCCCAACAAGTTCTTCAATTCTGGGGTTCTAATCCTAAACCTCTCCTTATGGATTTTGCACAGGGCGCCTCCCCACGGTGGGAAGTTAGCTGTGATGAGGTTGAGGGCACTGCTCATGGACCCGTCCTTCTCTCAAGGACTTCATGACAGCCGACGGTTGTCAGAGCAGATTGAGATGTTCCTTTGGCAACGACTCTACTTTCTGTAACCTGGGACATGAGTGTATGTGAGCCTGTGGTGAAAAATTTTAATTAAACTTCTTCACTTCTAGATTCTGTTCCTTCCAATGAAAAACAACCCAGATCTCCTAGTTACTCCTGAATTATATGATAAAGAAGAGGTCCAGAATGAAGATGAAGGATTAAGGAAGAGATCAAATCTGGAGACGGCCTAAGGGGTGCAGTAACTCATAACCTCTAGGTCTGCTCCTGGGCTTAGTTTTTCTCTGATTTTGGAGAAAACATGCATATCCTATTGGGAGCATGGATGCAGTCAGGAGTCTGGGATATGATTTCAGAAGACCTGCTTCCTAGAAACGTGAACGATGTCATACACTGGCATTCAGCAATGTGTTAAAGCTTTCAGTAAACTACACGTTGCATATTTCCATTCACTCAAACCTGCCACGAGGTGACTATTTGTAGAGGGAAGGAAAGTGAGAGAACAGGAACTCCAAGGGCCTAGAGAGGACGGCAGGAAGGAGGAGGGGATCGTATCAGTTTCCTGTGGCTGCCGCAACAAATTACCAGAAACCCACTGGCTTAACACAACCGAAACTTCATTCTCTCTCAATTCTGGAGGGCGAATGTTTGAAATCAAGGTGTTGGCAAGGTTAGTTCCTTCTGGAGTCTCTGAGGGAGAATCCATTCTTTGTCTTTCTCCTAGTTTCTGGTGGTTGCCGGCTATCTTGGTTTTCCTTGGTTTGTAGACATGTCACTCTAATATCAGTCGCTTTATCACATGGCCTTCTCCCTGTGTGTGTGTGTGTGTCGGTCGGTCTGTCTGTGTCTCTGTAGTGTTATTTTCATCCCCATTCCCACAGAGCAGGCTTCATCACTGGGTGACCTGAGCACTCACACAGAGCCCTGTGCTTGGTTTAATGCTCTGCTACCACCCTCTTGAAATTCTTCCTAATCGTTGAATCAGGGACTCACATTTTCATATAGCTGGTCCCATTCCCCATTTTACAGATGAGGACTTTGAAAAACAGAGAAGATAACTAACTTCTCCAAAGTCACGGGCTGGTCATTGGAGGAAGCTGGGTTTGAATCCAGGCAGTCGGGCTCCAAGCACTATTTACCATGCTGTATATCTTCCAGCCCGGGCATCTGGATTCAGAGTCCCAACCATTAGTTCTGTGCCAGCCCCAGGGCAATCTCCCTCTAAGGTATTTCCAGGCCTCTGGGTTTTCATTTAATGACCAACTGGGGGTTTTCCACAATTTAGGGCTCTTCATTCTTTCTATTTCCACATCATAACAGTTACTACCTTTACTGTCATTACTTTCTAATTGTCTGTGTCTTCTGTTAGAACGTAAGTCAATGAGAGTAGGGGTCATATTTATCTTGCTCATCATATTATCCTCAACACCCAATGCACACTAGGGACTGAAATAGTTGCTGAATGAATGAGTGATAGTTGCAGATTGCCCATTACAATAGGAAATATCAGAATAAAATGATATGAAATCCAAAGCAGACATTTATTACTGAAATCAACAAGAGTATTTTCTTGGCCATGAAAATTTAAAAACTTAACACCCAAGTAATTTTTCACTAGAAAGTCTTAGAAGCATATTATCCAAATTACTGTCAAGATTTTTGTTAGGGATATATCCTTTTGAAACTTCTTGTATTGTCTATAGAAATTATCCACTATTGAGATGAAGGAATAAGATGTCACTTTTCACTAATGAGAGAAGTGTAATTACAACAAAGAATGAAAATCACTAAGGAAGTTTGCTAAGTTGAATTAATTGGTGTAAGGTTTTGTTGACAAATAGTTCACAAAAGACCATTTTAAATGAGTGAGAGAAAGGAAAAAAGAAGACATATTTTTATTGTGTAATTAAATGGGGGAACATAATTGTCAAGGTGAAGGAGGTTTATTATGAGAAGCTTGGGTTCGGGTGTCAATCATATCTGGATTCATTTACTTGTTACCTTGGAAAATTTACTGAATCTTTTAAAGTCTCAGTTTTCTCATGTATCAAATTATCACATAGCATTATTGTATGTAGAATGCTGAGCCAATGCCTAGCACTCAACAAATGATGCCCACATTTGAATAAACGAACATGACAATTAGAGGGTTGGGCAAAGGATTACCTCCTTTACATCATATCACTCGTATAGAACCCATAGCAGTTGAGAATGCGTTAGGCTGCACCAAGTGAAGCTGAGCTTCAGAGACTTAGCTGAAGAACAGTTTTATTTCTTTCACATAACAGGAGGACGCCTGGGGAGGATAGCCAAGGGCTGATGCAGAAGGTCCTCATTCTTTCTGCTCCATCGTCCTTGGCTGAACTTTCATTCTCATCCTTCTCACTCATGGTCTCGTGTTTCACTCCAGCCTAACATCCACATTCCAGAAGGAGAAAGGAAGCAATAAGGAGAAAGGGATGAAGCTATATTGGATATACAAAACTTCTGCAAAACTTCCCATAGATTTCTTTTCCCATTGGAAAGAACTAATGCTACCTGGTATATGTCAAAATCCATCTGCTGGTGAAGTTGGAAAATAAAATGCTTTTAGCTGGGCCCACTGCCACCTGATCAACACCAGGAGTTGTGAAGTAAGGTAGAAGAGTATAATGGATGCTGAATGGGCAGGTAGCAATATCTACCAGTCATCACTAGACCTTAAGAAAAAGGAAAACCAAAGCACCTATTTCTGCCTCTGCAAATTGCTCATCCCAAGGGTAGAAGATGTATTTGATCATGAGGTGGCCTGCTTATGGATTCCACCAGGGTAATGGGCAGCTTTCATCTGGAGATGTGTGCCCAATAATAAGAAAACCTTTATTACACTAATCAAGGACACAGATGTGCCAATATCATTGATTTAAAAGTGTTTCATTTCAACTTATACCTCTATCTTACTTATTCTTGCACTTGTCTGTGATTATAGTTAATATAATGATAATTATTTCTCTACTATCCTGACAGTTCAGTAATCTCATAAGACCTAAAAGGAATATTTTAGATCATTGGTTGACTACTAATTGATTCTCATTTTGTACATGGGACCTGTTTGCAACATCCAAAGTGATTCATACAGGAGAGTTTACTCATCTGACTGAGCCACGTTTTATGATAGAACTTTAATTTTAGATCAATAAAACCATTTTTATGTTCATGCTATCAACAAAGTTTTTAGCTTCGCCTGTTTATTGATTGATTCATTGATTCATTTTTAATTTTTTATAAACTGGTGTTCTGGTTTGCTAATGCTGCTGTTATACAAAATACCAGAAATGGACTGGCTTTTAAAAAGGGGGTTTATTTGGTTACAAAGTTACAGACAGTCCTAAGACCATAAAAGTGTCAAAACAAAGGCATCAACAATAGGGTACCTTCACTGAAAAATGGCCAATGTCATCCAGAAAACTTCCGTCAGCTGAGAATGCACATGGCTGGTGTCTGCTCAGGGTTCTGGTTTGAAAATGCCTTTCTCCTGGGAAGTTTCTTCTAAGCATCTGGGGGTGTTGGCCTAGTTTCCTCCCAGGCAAACTCTGGGCTAGAAAAAGTCTGCTTTCAACAGCCATCTTCAAAATGTCTCTCTTAGCTGCACCACTGAGCTCTTACAGGGCCCCAGAAAACGAAAGAATTTATAAACAAGATTCCTGCACTACAGGAAATACTAAAGGGAGCACTACAGAGAGATAGGAAAAGACAGAAGTGAGAGGCTTGGAACATAATTTTGGGTGATGGTAGCACAGCAATTTAAGTACACCGAACAAAGATGACTGTGAGCATGGTTGAAAGAGGAAGGTTAGGACCATGTGGGACACCAGAACAAAAGGGGAAAGATCAAGACCTGATGTGTATAAATCAGTGAAACCTAGGATGCTCAACAATTGTGATAAAATGTTCAAATACGTTTTTATATGAGGAAGAACAAATGAATGTCAACCATGCAAGGAGTTAAAAATAGGGTGGTATTGGAGGAAAAATACAATCAAGGCAAACTAGAGACTATAATTAACAGAAACATTGTATTATGCTTCCTTTAATGTAACAAAGGCAATATACCAAAGTAAATGCATATAAGAGAGGGACATAAGGGAGGGGTATGGGACTCTTGGCATTGGTGATGCTGTCTGACTCTTTATTCCTCTTTAGGTTAATGCTATCTTTCCTTTTGTTGCTTCCTAGCTGTCATGTTTTGTTCTTTTTGTTTTTCTTTATTCTACTTTAGTTTAATGCTATCTTTCCTTTTGTTGCTTCCTAGCTGTCATGTTTTGTTTTTTTTTTCTCTCTTTTTTCTTTTTCTTTTGTCTCTCTACCTTCTTTGACTCTTCCTCCTTCTTTATGGAAGAAGTGGAGATGTCCTTATATAGATACTGGTGAGGGTGGTGAATACATAATACGTGACTATACAGGGAACCATCAATTGTTTACTTAGGACGGAATGTATGGGGTGTGAACAAAACCATCTTTAAAAAATGGGTTGATTAAGAAACACTGAGGGCACTATATTGAGTGAAATAAGTCAGACACATAAGGACAAATATTGCAGGGTCTCATTGATATGAACTAGTTATAATATGTAAACTCATAGACATGAAATATAAGTTACCAGGATATAGAACAAGGCTAAGGAATGGGGAGAAGTTGCTTATTATGAGCAGAATGTTCAACTAGGGTGAACTTAAGTGTTGGAAAATGGAAAGAGGTGATGGCAGCACATTGTAAGAATAACCAACAATGCTGAATGGTGTGTGAATGTGGTGGAAAGGGGAAGCTCAGAGTCACTTAGGTCACCAGAAGGAAAGTTAGAGGTTAAAAGATGGGAATGTATAAAACAGTGAATCCTATGGTGGGCAATGTCCATGATTAACTGTACAAATATTAGAAATCTCTGTTTCATGAACTAGAACAAATGTATGACACTAAAATTAGAAGTTAATAATAGAGGAGCATATAGGGAGAAAAGTATACCTATTGCAAACTATATACTACAGTTAGCAGTATTTTAACATTCTTTCATTAACCGTAACAAATGTACTATACCAATACTATGAGTCAATAATGGAGGGGAGGTGGTTAAGGGTATGGGAGGATTCAAGTTTCCTTTTTTTTTTGTCTTTATTTCTTTTCTGGAGTAATGAAAATGATCTAAACATTCAAAAAAAATTAATTGTGGTGATGGATGCACAGCTGTATGATGGTACCATGGGCAATTGATTGTACACTTTGGATCTTTGGATAATTTTACGGAATGTGAATAATCTCAATAAAAAAAAGAAAAAACCTAACAGGTTAAAGGGGAGGAGATGGAAACACAAGCTTAATAATTATCGTATATGACTAATTTCTACCATCGAAGGATAAAATTTCAGATTAGAATTTTTAATCTAAGATTTACAACCATAAAAAAATAGAGAAATTTTAAAATTCTATGAGGAAATCATTTAAATATTCACCATGATATCTGCATAACACTTGAAACTCAGAGCCAGAGTTTGGTAGCTATGAATGTCAACATTACTCTATACAGCAAATGTTAAAGGAACTGAAAAAGATATCAGACTTCAAATATAGGTATGAACAAAATGGACTTGGCTAAGACTAAGTTAAATCAGACAAAAGGGTAAAAGATGACATTGACTGTTTTTAAAACTTCAACTTCTGTGTGAGACCAAATGTACAGATCTTTATTAGGTGGAAAAATATTTATTTTCTGTAGCATGCTATATAATTTAACTTGTATGGTCAGTTTATTCAAACACCATAATTACATGGAACCTTGACTAGGGAGTGAGATCTGGTTTGTTTGCACATATTAGTGTGAAGCTCCGATACATACCAGAATAATTTCGGCAGAAAATAAGAAAGTACTTGAAAACCCCTTTGAAGAACTGGGGGGAAATGTGGAAATATTAAATTTACCCACCTGGGGAATTACTTTTATTCTCACAAACATTGGGGACTAAAATTTAGTAGGCTGAGCCTTCGATCTTGGAGCTTGTCCTTATGAAGCCTGGTACTGCAAAGGAGAGGCTAAGCCTACTTGTAATTGTGCCTAAGAGTCACCCCCAGGAAACCTCTTTTGTTGCTCAGATGTGGTCTCTCTCTCAAAGCCAACTATGCAGGTAAACTCACTGACCTTCCCCCATGTGGAACATGACTCCCAGGGGTGTAGATCTCCCTGACAACATGGGACATGACTCCAAGGGATGAGCCTGAACCCAGAATTGTGGGATTGAGAAAGCCTTCTTGTACCAAAAGGGGGGAGAGAAATGAAACAAAGTAAAGTTTCAGTGGCTGAAAGATTTCAAATGGAGTTGAGAGGTCATTCTGGAGGTTATTCTTATGCATTATATAGACATTCCTCTTTAGTGTATTAGAATAGCTAGAAGGAAATACCTGAAAGGGTTGAACTGCAATCCAGTAGCCTTGATTCTTGAAGACAATTGCTTAAATATATATATATATATTTATATATCCATATATCCACTGGGATAATAAAAGAGATAGTCTGTTACTATTTGCTTGGTGTTTGCTATGTTATGGCGGTACAGGTATTATTTCAGAGTAACCTAATAAAAAGTCTAAATAGGAAACTCTACTATTTTAAATTTCAATAAAGCAGTAAGTGCCTGAAAAAAAAAATTCACCATGAAATGATATGTATATCAGACTTGCTTTTAGAAAATGCTTCCTTTTCCAGGGTATGGCAGGTGATCAACACATTTTTGTTGCCTGACACACTGAATGAATGAATGGGTAAATGAATGAATGAGTGAATAAAAATTTAATTGCAATCTATTAAAGAAGTTTTCAAGCAAGAGTCAGGTCTTGAACTTGGTTATATCAAGCAAGAGCATGGTAACAATTACTATAGAGAAATATGAACTAAGGGGTGGGCATCTATTTGGTAAAAAGCCTAATAAAGGGGGGGGGGAGTTTGCCAAGATGGCAGTACAGAGAGGTGTGGAGTTTAGTTAGTTCCCTGGAGCAAATAATAAACAACCAGAAATAGCTAGCAAATACTCTGGAACAACTGCTAGAGGACAATTGTGACTGTCCACACATTGTATGCCAACCTAGATTGGGTGGAATGGCTGAGATCACAGCACAAGATCTGTAAGTAAAAACCACAGAACTACACTGGGAACCCCTGCCCTGCACCCCATGGGAGGCTGAGCTGCAAGACCTCACTGTAGGAGAAAGCAGCATTCCCAGAGCCAGTGAACCATAGCTCAGTCTAGCTCCAACTTGGGTTTTAATTAACAATGTGGATTGCTGAATACAAGCTACAAACATAGACAAATCCCTAACAAGCAGCAAAGTACCCCGAGGTCACTCCCAGTGTAGAGAAGGTGGGGACTTATGGAGAGAAAAAAATTAATTAAAAAAAGAAAAAAATATGGAGAAGTTTAGAGACTGACCTTAGAGAGCCAGAAGGTGTCTGTGCCTCAGGAAAGGGAGCCCAGAAGATTGGATAATCTCTCTGACCAATGGGCAAAACTGGGAAGCTGTGCACTGATTCTGAAAAGGGGCTTTCTTTCTCTTTTTTTCTCTCTCAACCTGAGTCACTCAGTGGAGAGAGCCTCACGCATTTTTCAGTTCACAGCTCTCTGACCCAGACAGGGGTGTAGTTAGCAGTCAGAGAGACAAAGGAGTAATTCAAATGCAAAAGATAACTCCCTAGGGGGTGTATCTTCCCTAAGAGGACAGAGGTGGGGCCCAGCCCAAGTGCCTGCCTTCCCTTCAGAACTCAGACCCCAGGGCCTGGGGGAAAACAATCCATCCAGAAACAACTTAACCTGAAAATTAAAGGGTCCACAACTCTTTACACTAGTGGGGAGTGACAGGTTGACAGACACCACCTGCTGGGCAGGTTAGGAAAAGCACAGCGACTAAAGGTCTCACAGGAATGTCTGTCAATCTTCTAAGACACACCTCAGGGAAACCTGATACTGAATATTTCCCCCTTCTGAGACCTGAGGCTGTTCTGGTCAGGGAAAATCTGATTGTGGTAATCAAGGAAACCAGATGCCTAGACAACAGATAACCACAAATCATATTAGGAAAAATGAAGATCTGGCCCAGTCAAAGGAACAAACTTACATTTCAACTGAAATACAGGAATTGAAACAACTAATGCTAACTCAATTCAACAAGTTTAGGGAAGATATGGCAAAAGACATGAAGGAAATAAAGAAAACACTGGGCATAAGGTAGAAATCAACAGTTTGGAAAACAATTGGCAGATTCTATAGAAATGAAAGGCACAACACAAGAGATGAAAAACACAATGGAGACATACAACAGCAGATCTCAAGAGGCAGAAGAAAACACTCAGGAACTGGAGAACAAGACACCTGAAATCCTACACACAACAGAACAGATAGGGAAAAGAATGGAAAAATATGAACAAAGTCTTAGGGAATTGAATGACAACATAAAGCACATGAATGTACATGTCATGGGTGTCCCGGAAGGCGAAGGGAAAAGGGGCAGAAGCAATAATAGAAGAAGTAATCAATGAAAATTTCCCATCTCTTATGAAAGACGTAAAATTACAGATCCAAGAATCACAGTGTACCCCAAATAGAATAGATCTGAATAGACCTACACCAAGACACTTAATAATCAGATTATCAAAAATCAATGACAGAGAGAATCCTGAAAGCAGCAAGAGAAAAGCGATCCATCACATACAAAGGAAGATTTATAAGACTATGTGCAGATTTCTCAGTAGAAACCATGGAGGCAAGAAGGAAGTAGTGTGATATATTTAAGATACTGAAAGAGAAAAACTGCCAATCAAGAATCCTACATCTGGCAAAACTGTCCTTCAAATATGAGGGAGAGTTTAAAATGTTCTCTGACAAACAGAAAATGAGAGAATTCGTAAACAAGATTCTGCGCTACAGGAAGTACTAAAGGGAGCACTACAGAGAGAGATAGGAAAAGACAGAAGTGAGAGGTTTGGAACACAATCTTGGGTCATGGTAGCACAGGAATGTAAGTACACCAAACAAAGATGACTGTGAGCATGGTTGAAAGAGGAAGGTTAGGACAAAACTGTCCTAAAGAAAAAACAGGTTAATGAAGAAACCTTGAGGGCACTATATTGAGTGAAATAAGTCAGACACATAAAGACAAATATTGTATGGTCTCACTGATATGAACTAAGTATAATATGTAAACCCATAGACAGGATATAGAATGAGGCTAAAGAATGGGGTATGGTTGCCTTTTATGAGCAGAATGTTCAACTAGGTTGAACTTAAGTGTTTGGAAATGGACAGCGGTGAAGGTAGTATGTTATTGTAAGAATAACTAACAGTGCTGAACGGTGTGTGAATGTGATGGAAAGGGGAAGCTTAGAGTCACGTATGTCACCAACAGGAAATTTGGAGGCTAAAATATGGGAATGGTGGACAATGTCTGTGATTAACTGTACAAATATAAGAAATCTCTTTCATGAACTAGAACCAATGTATGACACTACAACTAGAAGTTAATAATAGAGAGGTATATAGGGAAAATATATATCTATTGCAAACTATGTACTACAGTTAGTAGTATTTCAACATTCTTTCATCAACAGTAACAAATGTACTATACCAATACTATGAGTCAATAATGGAGGGGGCTAGTTTAGGGGTATGGGAGGATTTCAGTTTTCTTTTTTGTTTTTATTTCTTTTCTGGGGTAATGAAACTGTTCTAAAAATTTGAAAAAAATTAATTTTGGTGATGGATGCATAGTTGTGTGATGGTACCATGGGCAACTGATTTCGCAGTTTGGATGATGGTATGGTATGTGAATAATCTCAATAAAATTGAATTTTCAAGAAAAACATAATAAAGAGAAAATCAAGATAGCTTGAGCCAGCAGGTTATCTTTGTGGAACAGGAAATCATCACAATGGTGGTGGAAGGAGTGGGAAACTATATGAAGTTGGAAACCTCTAATGACCAGGATCAATAGTTTGTAGATCATTCAAGAAAATAAGAGTAAAATCTATCAACAAAGAATGCACAGCTAACTTCAAGTTAGAATGAGATATGTTTTTAAGCAATGGTTCTCCAAGTGATCCCAAGATCAGGGGATCTGCATGACCTGGGAAATTGTTAGAAATGCAATTCCAGGGCTTCACCCCAGACCTAATAATCAGAAATTCTGAGGGGTGTGTGTGGGGAGGGGGAAGCCATATGTTAATAAGTAAATCTGATGAACACTAACATTTGAGAACCACTGTTTTACTGTATTTATCCTTTATCACTCTGCCCCCACTCTGTGCCCCAGAGTTAGGACTCATCATGACTGTTGAGTAAGTGAACAAATAAATGAACAATGAGTAAATGATGTAGAATATTATAAAACATCTGAAATGATGATATATTTTTATAGAAAATAATGGAGGCATAGATCAATTAAGAATTCATGAAGTATTTACTGTGGAGGAAAACACCAAGCTATGAGATGTGGCAAATAAAAGACTTATAAAAGAAGATCCCTATCATTAGGAGCTTGAACCTACAAAGATCTGGGAAAATGAGTGACCAAATGAGGGAATTTATGATAATATCCAAATCAATAGTACTGATAATCAGCAGTGTTTCTTTGAACTCGAGACTTGCTTAAAATTTTTGTTTGGGCAAACTACTTTTAGCATGAGGTTAAAATAGAAAAAGCTTCAGTGAGAGTAAACAGAAGGAAGGATGCACACATGGAGGAAAGAATGCATCTAAGAGGGAATTCTAAATGAAAGGAACAAGGTGTAGAAAGTTGTAAAAAAACTGATTTGAATGAGCATAATGGAACCATAAACATTAGTGTAGTTACATTGGAATTTGTCTAAGGGAAGAATCATAAGGTTCCACATGGGAGAGAGCCCTTGATTAACGGCTAGAGTTTGTACATGATTCCTTAGACACGTGGAAGCATTAGCAGTTTGGAGAAGTTAGCAAAACTAATAAACTGTGATTTTGATTATTTACATATTAAAATGGTTATTTGCATTTTGGGCAAAAAGCATAACAGTCTTAGTTTCTCTGTGTGTTCCCTCCACCCACCCACACGCACACACCTCTATCCTGTATAAAGGCAGACATGATTTTTCATGTATAAAGGGAGTAATCATTTTCAGTGAATTTCACTAGGCTTCTGGGTACATTTTCTCCACTTCAAATTAATCATCAATTGGTAGTGATCTTCCCACTTTGGCTTTGTTTCTTCACCCTCTAGACTTGATGTCTGGAAATTAATTGTCTGGAAAAAACACAGATGTGCTAATAGCTGCTGGTACCTGTGGAAAAACTTCTCTAAATTCTATGAAATTAAAAATGCTTTGGGAGATTGAATACTCTCCCTCTCATTATTCCTTTTTATTGATCCAATTTGGCATATCAGGTCTCTGTAAAGCAATTATTACCAGAAAGAAAGTTAAAAGCAATTAAAGCTTCATTCAAAAGGAGATTGGAATTTACACAAGTTTTACAGGTGAATTAATTTGTCTTAAATGACTCACTATTCACTATTCCATTTTCATAAATATTCAATTATTTCAGGTATTATAAATACAGCCTGTGGTAGAAGATTCCAAAGTATAAATTCACCCTGAGCAGTTGTTGACTAAAAAAAAAAAAAGGGAAGTGGTGACATGGTGACAGATGCTGAATGAAAAAAACTATTTTTAGATGATACCATTGTGACAGAAGGAAGAAGACCTGCAGGATGACAGACAATTCTTTTGAAGCCTATTTGAGACTCTTCTAGTATATTCTGAGATGGTGGAGGAAACTCACATTATTTTTTACATATTCATTAAGATTTTCAGAAGCAACAGATGACACCGTCAGTAGGCAAGGTGACAGCCTTGCGGGTGTGGAGGTTTCCATTCCTGGCGATGCCAGTGAACCCAGAAATGGTTTCAAAGGCTAATATATACCAGGTACTTACCCTAGACCCAACTCTATACTCCAGAGTTTGCAAACACATCTTCTTTTAATCCTCACCAGAACCCTTTGAGCTAGACTCTTGTCATCATTTTAAGAGGATGCAGAAGTGCTGAGAAGGTAAGTGGCTTCCTCAGGATGACAGCAGTGCAGAGCCCGTAAGTGGACCAGACATGTTAGTTACCCAAGTGTGTGCCTTCAACCACTCTCCCAGCATCCAGTAAAGCTCGCCACTTCCTGATAAATGGCATGCTGTTTGACAGTCTCTATTTTACCTCAAAAACAGGTGTATTACACCATGATGGCATACATATTTTTTTAAAAATTGTTCACAGTATTAACTAAAACAAATCATTTTGTAAGGAGTTTTCTTTGAATGGTAACAACTTTTCATACTGTCCCGCAGCAGGCTGTGAGGCTTTTAGGGAACCCTGTGTTCATTCAAGCCAAACATGAGCCTTTGGTCCTGGTCAGAATCCAAATCCATGACAATGCAACCTAGAAACATCTGTTCCAACTGCTAAGTCAGCTACTTAATAATGATTCATGAATCAAAGGTGAAAGGAATGAACAGTAAAAGCTGTGACATAACTTTAATAAGGTATTAAATTAATTCCTTATTTAGTTGAAAAGCTATGACAAATTTCCCCAGTCAAAAAAGTGACAAACTATAATTCAAGTTTATTTTATTGTTGAATTATCTGTATGTTTAATTTATTTCTGTTTTCTTTGTTTTATACATTGTCGGTCTGCATTACAAATAGGTCTAGTTATGTTATAACTAGGAGTATGTTATAACCATTTTATAACCATTTTATTTTTAAATTCATCTATTATCTAATCTCCTCCTTGTCCTCAACTCAAAGGCTAATTAGACATTATATTTATTTCTTTGACTTGGAGGTGTTCAGAAATTGTCACTTTAATGAGAGCAGATGTTGGCTCACAAGTATCATTTAATGACTCTATATTAAATTTATTAAGTATTATCATGATTGAAATTACTTTTAAATTGAATATAAATAAAAGTATTGTTTAAAGTGACAAAATTTACTTAAAAACAGAGGAAATGTATTGGGGTTCTATCTTATCGGGGAGAGTTTTATCTGGTTAAATTAAATTTTTAGAAGAAAAATGAAAAATTTGGAAGAAATTCTTAAAATATTTTTGAGTTTGAATTTTTACTTTTTCTTTTTCCAATGGTTAAGGCAGAATGCTGAATGTCCTATGTCAGATTATTGATATACCTTTTTGATAAAACTGCCAGATAAATTTGGGTAAAAAATTTTAATTCCTTTTCACATTGACTCTTTCAGTTTGCTTATTGAGTTGACTTAACAAATACGATTTTAAAAGAAATGGCTCATATGGGCAGTCAGATTAATGCTTTCAACCTCCTATAATAGAAGTTAGCCATGTAAATTTTAAATTTTAATTTTAAAAAGCATTTTTACATGGAGAACAAAATGGCAAGCTTAGTATAAATAAGGGAAATAAACCTTATTTATTCATGCATTATTGAGTACCTACCATAGCACAGATAGTGTGCTAAAAACTGCATTTATAATTCTAAAACTTCATTCTTTTATTACTGGAGAAGTTATTTGATTTATTTTTATAAAATTGTTTTTTCTGATTACAAAAGCAATTTGTGTTCCTTCCAGGTAATTTGAAACATGTACACACACACACACGCGCACGCGCGCGCACTTTAAAAACCAACCATACTTTCACCACCAAAAAGAAATCACTATTATATGGTAGTTTTATAAATTCTCTCTGAGTGTGCATGTATTAAATTACTTTGCAAAGCTGGGGTTGTGCCATACTTCCTGTTTAGAATTTGCTTCGTTTACTCAAGAATATACTACAGACATTTCTCCAAAACATTTATATACCTCAATAAAGCTGTTTAAGAGGGATGAATAATATATTTCATAATTCAGTTAATCTGCTAGATATTTAGGTATGGGTAGGCAAATGGATGGATGGATGGATGGATGGATCGATGGATGAGTGGAAGGATGGATAGAGAGGTAGATGGATAGATCAGTAGGTAGGTAGATGTGTAGAAAGAGCATGAGAGATGTCAGATGACAGATAGACAAACAGGTGGATAGAGATAGATAGATAGATAGATAGATAGATAGATAGATAGATAGATAACGGAAGACATACATAGTTGCAGGTTGCCTATACAACAACCGCTTCCATGGAACTGAAATTATACAAGGTATTATTGCATGGGATAGACTATTTTCTACTGCTGTCAGTGCTGTCAGCCAGATTATTTTAAAACCCAAGTTGCCCACAGTGGTGATCCACTCAACAGTATACCCTTGTATTGGCTTTCCCCCCTTCCCAGTCATAAAATCCAGTTCTCTGGGATCAATTCCCAAAATAAAGTACCTGCACACAGGCTCTTATGTCATGCTCTGCTTTCTGGGGAAAACCAAGGCTAAAAACAAATTTAATCATGAGGAAATAACTTTATATGATTTTAAAAAGGATTTCCCTATTTTGCTATGCTCAGTTATACTCAAGGTAAGATAAAAGTAGTTCAAGAGAGACAGCTCATCTTGAAAAATAAATTATGTAGATAAGAGATAATGAGGATAAGGAGATATTAAATGAGCCTGGGACATGACACTCTCGGCATTTTGCATGCAAAAGGAGCAGAGAAATATGGAAGACAGAATAAAAAAGGAGTGTAATTTCCATTACTTATTAAAAATGTATCAATTTCACATAGCTATAATGGCCACCAAAGATATCCAGGTCCTAATTTCTAAAACCTGTGAATGATACCTTATATGGAAAAAGACCCTTTACAGCTGTGGTTAGGTCAAAGTTCTTCAGATGGGAAGATCATCCTGGATTTTCTGGGGAGGTCCTACATGTAATCACAAGTATCTTTATAAGAAAGGTGACAGAGAGAAATTTGACATAGACACAGAAGAGGAGAAAACAAAGTGACCATAGCAGCAGAGACTGGAGTGAGTAGCCTCAAGCCAAGGAATGCTGGCAGATCTCAAAGTTGGAAGAGGCAAAGATCAAGATTCTCTCTTCTGAAGGAGCACAGCACATTGACACTTGATTTTGGCCCAGTGATGACAATTTGGGGCTTATGGCCTTCAGAACTCTGAAATAATAAATTCCTGCTGTTTGGCACAACCAAGTTTGTGGTAATTTGTTGCAGCAGTCATAGAAAAAAGAATACAATGACAGAGTAAATACCTCCAAAAATTCTGTTTTCCATAAAGGCAATGAGAAAATTGATAACAATGTCAAATTCAACCATTTCCAATATCTATTAACCAAAGGCTTAGAGTAACCAAGAGAGTGTTTATCCAAGAAAAGCTGCTGAATCTTGGTAAGAACAGCAAACTTTGTGGTAATTTGAGTTGCTCAATTCCTGTACCCCTCCTCTCTACCTCTGCAATGGCCTTGAAACCCAGCAGCTCATAATCACAATGAAAACCAGCAGCCTGGAAGCAATTGGAGGTGGAAGAATGAGGTCAGAGTTCCTTCAGTGCCTCATTCCTAAAGAATTACAATCACTTAAGCTGTCTGGTGGTTCCCTGGAAGACTCCACTTACAAAGCTGTCTTTATTTGACCTGATTCAGAGTTCAATAAAAGCAAAAAGCCTTTTCTCTGAGTTCTGATTACAATAATTGTATTTTTTTACCTTTGTGGCTTCCTGAGGTGGTGGATAACAGTTGGAGTACACAATAGGCTAACCAAAAGTTAAAAAGGAAAGGCTGGGGAATGAGGCATCCATGGATGCTTTGAAAAGCTCCAGCATAGTCCTGGGAATCTAGAAGATCTAGCATATATGTGAGGCTGTGCACATTCCCAGGGCTGTGTACACACTCAGGAAAATCCAAAAAGGTTCTAAGTTCTCACATCCGAGTAATCTTGATTCTCTGCACAAGCAAGAAGTGAAGGCTGAGGAGAGATATCAACTGTCTGACTGAGGATGAAGGCATGCCCCAACATGCACACAGAGCCCTCAAGAGAGACTAGAAGACATATGGGTTCCATCTATTTAAAGAAATTTCTGTCCAATCATTAGCCGATCACCAAGCCAACTGAGCAGGACTTCAGTGGAAACACATGACAAAGAATAGGGACTTTAAGAATTAGTTCAGAAACATCATTAAACATATAAACCAAAATAACAACAAGCAACATGGAGGTGGAAAAAATGATTTCCGTAGTTTCCACATTCCATTATTTCAAATATTCAGATTTCAACAACAAAAATATGAGACTTGCAAAGAAACAAGAAAGTTTCCCATACACAGGAAAAATTACTAATCAACAGAAACTGACTCTTGGGATGTTTGACTTACTAAGAAAAGACTTTAAATTAGGCATAAGAAAAATGTTCAAAGAACTAAAGAAAATCATCCCTAAATAATTAAAGGCAAGTATGAGAGCAATGAATCTCCAAAAGAATATAGATAAAAAGATAGAAGGTATTTAAAAGAAGCATATAATAATTCTGGAATTATAAAGTACAATTGAAATGGAAAAGGCACTAGAGGGACTAATGAGCAGATCTGATGCAGAAGAAAAAATTCATGAACTTGATAAGTCAGTTGAGATTTTCCAGTCTGAGGAACAGAAAGAAAGAAAAATGAGCACAGCCTCAGAGATCTGTGGAAAACTATCAAGTGTACCAACATATGCATAATGAGAGAGTATTAGGAGAGGAGAGAGAGAAAGGAACAGAAATAATATTTGAAGGAATCATGGCTGAAAACTTCCTAAATTTGATGAAAAACATTAATCTGCACATCCAGAAAACTCAGTGAGCTAGGTATAGAATAAACACAAAGAAACCCACATCTAGACACATCATAGTCAAACTGTCTGAAATGTATGACATACAGATAATCTTAAAATCAGCAAAAGAAAAGTGACTCATCAAATAAAGGCATCCTCAATAACATTAACAGCTGATTTCTGAGAAACTATGGAGGCCAGATGGCAATGGGATGACATCTTCAAAGTGATAAAAGAGAAAAAACTCTCCACAAAGAATTCTATATAGAGCCAAAATCTCCTTCAAAAATGAAGGAGAAATTAAGACATTCCCAGATAAAAACTGAGAAAATTTGTTAGAAAAAAACTTTCCTTATAAGAGACACTAAAGGGAATTATTCAGACAGAAATGAAAGGACACTAGACAGTAACTCCAATCACATGAAGAAATAAAGAGCACATTGGTAAATAAAAAAGACAGTAGAAATGCATTTTTAAACTCTTTTTTTCTCCTATCTAATTTAAGACAACAACAGTAATTACAAATCTTAGTTGATGGACATACAATTTATAAACATGTAATTTATAGGACAATAACAGCACAAGAAAAGGATGTGCTAGAGCTAGATAGCAGCAAATTTTTGTATACTATTGTAATCAAGGTGCTATTGATCTGAATTAGACTGTTATTTGTTATTAATGGTAATCATAAGGGCCATCACTGGGGAAAAAAAACTCAAAATACATAATAAAAGAAATGACAAGGAATTAAAATGCTACACCATGTAATATCTACATAACACAAAATAAGGCAGTAACAGATGAATAGAAGAATGGTGAATACTTAAGACATATAGAAAACAAATAGAAAAATGACAATCATAAATCCTACCTTATCAGTAATTACATTAAATGTAAATATCTTAAAACTCCATTAGAAGGCAGAGATTGACAGATGTATAAAATAAAACATGATAAAATAATATGCTATTGTGCCAGTTTGAATGTGTTATGTACCGCAGAAAAAGCAAGATTCTTTGATGCAATCTTGTGGAGCAGACATTTTAGTGCTGATTAAATTGGAATCCTTTGTGTTTCCATGGAGATATGACCCACCCAAATGTAGGTGATAACTCTGATGAGATAATTTCCATGGAGGCATGGCCCTGGCCATTCAGCATGCCTTGATTACTGGAGCACTATATTAGCTCAGACAGAAGGAGCAAGCTTGCTACAGCCAAGAGGGACACTTTGAAGAATGCACAGAAGCTGAGAGAGTAGCTGCAGATGAGAGACAGTTTGAAGATGGCCATTGAAAGCAGACTCTTGTTCTGGAGAAGCTAAGAGAGGACAAACACCCCAAAAGCAACTAAGAGTGACATTTTTGAGGAACTGCAGCCTAGAGAGTAACATCCTGGGAGAAAGCCATTTTGAATCCAGAACTCCAGAGCAAATGCCAGCCACATGCCTTCCCAGCTAACAGAGGTTTTCCAGACACCATTGGCTGTCCTCCAGTGAAGGTGCCCAATTGCTGATATGTTACTTTGGACACTTTATGACCTCAAGACTGTAACTGTGTAACCAAATAAACCCCCTTTTATAAAAGCCAATTCATCTCTGGTGTTTTGCATTCCAGCAGCATTAGCAAACTAGAACAGCTGTCTATAAGAAATACACTTGAGATTCAAAGGCACAAATAGTTTGAAAGTTAAAGGATGTAAAAAGATATATTGGACAAATAGTAAATAAAAGAGATCTTTAAGTCATGATATAAATGTAAGACGAAATAGATTTAAAGGCAAAAATTGTCAGTAGAGAGGAAAAAGGACATTTTTAAATGGATCAATCCATCAAGAAGATACAACATTTATAGACATATATGAACCTAACAAAAGAGCCCCAGAGTATATGACGGCAAAAAAAATTACAGATTGAAGGGAGAAATAGACAGTTCCAATATTAATTTGAGTCTTCAATACCACACTTGCAATAATGGATAGAGTAACTTGGTAGATTTCCAACAAGGCAACAGAAGACTTCAACAACACTATAAACCAATTATACAAAACAGACATACATAGAACACTCCACCCAAAAGACTAGGATACACATTCTTCCCAAGTGCTCATTGAACATTCTCCAGGATATACCATGTTAAGCTGTAAAAGTAGTATGAATTCATTTAAAAGGATTGAACTTATGGAATTCAAGGTTTTTTCTCCAACAGAATTGAATGAAATTGGAAATCAATAACAGGAGGAAATTGGGGATTTCCAATGTGGAAATTGACCAACATACTCCTAAATAATCAATAATCAATTCAAAGAAGAAATCACAAGGAAATATAAAACATACATTCAGATAAATGAAAATGAAAATACAACATACCAAATCTTATGAGAGGCAGTTAAAAGAGTGTATAGAAGGAAATTTTAGCTGCAAATGCCTATATTTAAAAAGAAGAAAGATCTTAAATCAATAATGTCACTGTCCATCTGGAGAAACTAGAAAAAGAAGAACAAACTAAACCCAAAGCAAGCAAAAAGAAAGAAAGAAACATTAAGCAGAAAAAAATTAGAATAGAAAAACAACAGATAATATTTTATAAAACAAAAGTTGGTTCTTGGAAAATGTTGGACTCACTGAACAAGAAACAAGACTCAAATTACTGAAGTTTGGAAGAAAAGAGGGGACATTACTACTGACCTTACAGAAATACAAAGGATTGTTAAGGAATAGTATGAAAAATTTTATGATAACAAATTGGATAACCTAGATGAAATTGGCTGACTCACGGAAAGACACAAACTATTAAAACTGAAAAAATCTATTTCTCAAGAAGAAATAGAAAATATTCATAGACCTATAACAAGTAAAGAGATTTAATTAATAATAATAATTACATTAATAATAAACTTCCCACAAACAAAAGCCCGGTCCATAGAGCTTCACTGGTGAATTCTACTACATTTTTAAAGAATCAACACAAATCCTTCACAAACCCTTCCCAAAAATGGAAGAAGAGGGAACACGTCTCTCCTCATTCTATGATGCTGGCATTATCCAAATAACAAAGCCAGACAAAGAGATATGTAGTGGGTTGAATTATGTACCCCAACAACAGACATATTCTTAACCTAAATCCACATTCTTGTGGATGTGAACCCTTTTGTATTATCAAAACCTGAAAATGTATTATCAGTTAAGCTGTGGAAGCATTTGTGCCTAGCATCTTCTATGATCCTATTTAGATGTGGCCCAACTGAATCAGGTAAGGTCTTAATCCATTGTTTCAGGTTGCTAAACCTGCTGTTATGCAAAATACCAGAAATGGATTGGCTTTTATAAAGGAGATTTATTAGGTTACAAATTTACAGTTTTAAGGCCATAGAAGAGTCTAAACTAAGGCATCAACAAGAGATATCTTCACCAAAGAATGGCCGATAGCATCCAGAACACCTCTGTCAGCTGGGAAGGCATCTAGCTGGCATCTGCTTGTCCTTTGCTCCCAGGTTCTGGTTTCAAAATGGTTTCCTCCAAAATGTCTCTGGGCTTGTTTCCCTCTTAGCTTCTCTCAGTTCTCTGCTTGGTTCTCCTGGGATGTTTCTCTCTTAGCATCTGGGGGTCCTCTCTTAGAATCTCCAGGGCAAACACTGGGCTTCATCTCTTAGCTTAGCATCCCCAAGCATCCTTCTGTCTGCTTCTCCCAGTATTTCCAAGCATCTGAGTCTGTTTTAGCTCTCAGCTTCTTTCCAAAATGCCTCTCTTAAAGGGCTCCAGTGATCTAATCAAGACCCACCCTGAATGGGCAAGGTCATATCTCCATAGAAATGATTTAATCAAAAGGTCTCACCTACAGTTGGGTGGGTCACATCTCCATGGAAATAATCAAAAGTTCCACCCTAATCAAAAGATTAATAAATCTGCCCCCATGAGATTGCATTATAGAACATGACTTCCATAGGGGACATAATAAATTCAAACTAGCACATCCATGTTATTGGATTCCTTTCTAAGCAGAAGAAAGTCAAATGCAGTAGACAGAGAAAGCCATAGAAGAAGCCAGAAGTCAGTGGAAATGGGAAAACAGACACAAGGAGAAAGAGACGGTCATATGAGGAAGCTAGATGCAAGCCAAGGATTGTGGCAAGCCAGCACCAGAATGCCACAGACTTTAGGGAGAAAGTATGGCTTTGCCAATGCCTTGATCTTAGACTCTGGCCTCTAAAATCATGAACCAAAAATGCTTATTGTTTAAGCCAACCCACTGTGTTGTATTTGTCATAGCAGCTCTGGAAAACTAACACAACATGACAAGAAAAGGATTCTTATGAATATAAATTTTTCACAAATTTTTTTTCACTGGGTTATTTGTCCTTTCATTTTTGAGTTACAAGTATCTTTTATACATTCTGCATACTAGGCTCTTATCAGATAAGTGATTTGCAAATATTTTCTGGCATTCAATGAGTTGTCTTCACACATTCTTGACAATGTTCTTTGAAGTACAAAAGTATTTTGGGATGATCCAGTAATGGGCTGAAACTTTTGGAGGACTTGGGAGGAAGTGAATATACTTTGCATGTGGAAGTGTCGTAAATCATTGGGTCTTACAGGGCAGGTGATCCCTCAGTAACACATGACACCAACATTCATTTCCTGTATAGTCCTCCTCCACAATGAAGTGGAGTTGGCCCATATGACCAATAAAATATGGTGGAAGTGACACTGTATGACATCCAAGGCTAGTTGATAAAAAGCCTGTCAGTTTCTGACTTGGTGTATTGGAACAGTCACCCTTAGATCCCTGAGTCACCAAATCCAAGGGTCCTGCTGGAGAGAGTACATGGAGAGGCCTTGAGACTATGTGAGATAGTAGAAGAAGGACTTAATTGAGCCTAGACTTCTAATCATTCCCACCATGGAACCAGGCATATGAATTAAGTCATCTGGAACCCTCTGGACCAACTACCAGCTAGACATCATTGAGTAGCACCAGTCAGGGCCATGTAGAGCAGAATTGCCCAGTCAACCGCGCCCAAATTGCCAACACATAAATTCATGAACTTTAATAAGTTGTTTTGTTTTAAAGCCAATAACTGTTGGGTAATTATTTTATGCACCAATAGTTAGCTGCAGAAGAATTTGGTACCTGGAAGTGGAGTGCTGCCATACAAAAACCTAAAGCATGTGTCACTGGTTTTGAGTCCAGGCGCAGGCAAAAAAAGTGCCTAGTAGAGGCAAGCTGAAGTACTATGAGGCAGTAGTTAGAGAAAGTTAGAGGAAAATGCACCTAAGTATGTATTGGCAGAACCATTTGTGAAACAATTGTCTGCAGTACTGTGGAAAAAGAAAGGGTACCAACTGAGCCCAGGAATCTGGGCTTTCAAAATCCCATTGCAATCACTGAAATATAAAAGTAAGATAAGATGTGCCAAAAAGCAGAATAATTTCCAACACAATACAGAAAAAGAAAGTGCGTCATCTACTAACTCTCACCCCTCCCTCTTCACACACTTACCACCACCCACTGCTCCAATCATGAAAAGTAAGCATAAAAGTTTTCTCTAACCAAGCCCAGGATAACCTTGAAGCTTGAGAATCAGTGCCTGGAGCACAGGGAGCCCAAATCAAGAACTACAAAAGGAGATGCCAAGTGTTTTCAAGCTTTGATTATAGTATGAGTTATTTTTTATAAAATATTGGAAAAATATATAGGAGGATAACTGATTATCTTTGCTTAATAAAAATATTTCTGAGCCCGATACCATGGGTGGACTTCATAAAGGAAATTATTAAAAGAACTGACTATGTGAAAATTTTAAATTCTATTTGGCAAATAATCATCAAAAAAAAGCTGTAACACAAATGGAACCTAGGAGAAATGTTTGCAATATATATGATAAAGGACCAATACATTTGAGTTATAAATACTTCTTACAAATCAATAAGAAAATTATGAACACCCAAAAGAAAAATAGCAAAATAACATAGACATCAATCCTCCATTAACTCCATTAAACAATGACATTCTAGTTAAAATGACAATGAGATACTATCTTCATCTCTGAGATTGTCAGATGTTTAAAGTTTATGATACCTGTGATGGTTAAGTTCATGTGTCAACTTGGATAGGTTATGGTGCCCAGTTATTTGGTCAAGAAAGCACAGAACTGATTGTAACTGTGAGGGTATTCTGTAGATTTAAATCATTGGTAATTTGATTTCATCTATAGTTGATTGCATCGACAATCAACCAAGGAGATGGCCTTCAGCAACAAGAGAAACCTCATCCAATCATTTGAAGGCCTTAAAGGAGAAGTAATGATTTCAGCAGTCAGAAGGAAGAATTTCTAAGTCTGTTCAACCAGCCAGCTTCTCCTGGGGAATTCATCAAAAACCTTCATGGGAGTTCCCAGCTTGTGGCCTTCTTATGGAATTTGGACTTGCCCATCCCCACAATCACGTGAGCCAAATCCTATAATAAATCTCACAATATTTACATATTATGTTTCCCTGGAGAACCTTAATACCATACCTTTAGGTGATGTGGTTGTGGGACAGTGGGCTTATTCATACACTTCATGGAAATGTAAATGGCTGTAGTCTTTCTCAGATGCAAATTGGCAATAGGGATCAGAATGTTATGTGTTTATCCTTTGCCCAGAAATATCACTTCTGGGAAGTTTTCCTCTAGTAACACTTAGAAAATGCATAGGAACATACTAGAGGTATATATGGTACAAAAATGTTTATAACGGTATCAAATTGGAAAACCTAAATGACCTTCAAAGTGCATGTGTGTACGAGGGAACAGATAGCTAAGACAGTGTGACCTTGTGACCTTCGGAATACAGGGAGAGAAGAAGAGAAAGAGGGACAAGGGCAGAGAGATTCTTAATGTTAATTGTGATTATGTTTTATGGTTAGGATTACATATGATCTTGCACTTTTTACCTCTGCTTCACATGGATTCTTTATACCAAGTGTGCCAGTTTGAATATGTTATGTCCCCCAAATGCCATTATCTTTGATGCAGTCTTGTGTGGGCAGATATATTACTGTTGACTGAATTGTACTTCTTTGAGTGTTTCCATGGAGATGCGACCCATCCAAATGTAGGTGATAACTCTGATTAGATCATTTCCACAGAGATGTGGCCCTGCCCATTCAGCACGGGCCTTGATTAGTTTACTGGAGCACTATATAAGCTCACACAGAAGGAGTGAGCTTGCTACAGCCAAGAGGGACACTTTGAAGAACGCACAGGAGCTGAAGGAGGAGCTGCAGTTTACAGAGACATTTTGAAGACAGCCTTTGAAAGCAGACTTTTGCTCTGGAGAAACTAAGAGAAGACAAACACCCCAAGAGCAACTGAGAGTGACCATTTGGAGAGAAGCTGCAGCCTAGAGAGGAACATCCTGGGAGAAAGCCATTTTGAATCCAAAACTCCGTAGCAGACGCCAGCCATGTGCCATCCCAGCTAACAGAGGTTTTCTGGACGCCATTGGCCATCCTCCAGTGAAGGTACCTGATTGTTGATGCATTACCTTGGACACTTTATAGCCTTAAGACTGTAATTGTGTAACCAAATAAACCCCCCGTATAAAAGCCAGTCCATTTTTGGTATTTTGCTTTATGGCAGCTTTAACAAACTAGAACACCAAGTATATATTTAAAACATAAATCATGAAATTCTTTAAAGGTATTTTATTTTGTAGAAAACAAAAGTAAATTAGAAGCAGAGTTATTCTTAGGCTGACTCTTTCCATTCATAGACAACCAATAATAACTCATTTTATACCACTTTTAAGTCCTAGGAAGCTAGACAAAGTATATCCAAATCATAAAAGCCAATGTTTGCATAAATGTTTGAAGAAATTAATATCTACATCTTGGTATCCTGATAACAGAAGAAACTAATACGAAGTAAACAACATATTCTAAATAATTTTTAAATAGTGATTCTAGGCTTATATTTTTACAGGTCTGGGAAACTTAAAATATTTAAATTACTTTTAAGATTAACAGTATGTTAATTTCAAGACATCTTTTAAAATACTCTGGTATATCAAATAAGATCTTAAGAAAGGACATAATTGTTCAACTAACTCTTTAAAACTACATTACAAGAGAAAAAAGGTATCAAACAAATGAACACACACACGCTTTAATTAAAGAGACATATTGTGGAAATAAAAATAATTCAAATACATTGAAATGTGGTGGTTTTGACTGACTAGACTCAGTTCAACTTGCTGTCTTCAAGGTTTTGTGTGTCATTTGTATTATTAAATGACTTCTTCTTTCAGGGCTGTGCCCAGACTTTTTCTGGAAAAGTCAGATCTTTTTTCTAGTTTTAGGGAAATCTAATGTTCATGAGGACTATTTGGCAATACCAGTACATAGAAATTTCTAGTGTAACACAAACTTTAAATACAAGATGTAACATTCCAAATGAATATTCTAAAGATAGACAATGAAATAAGAGGACAAACCAGCAAGAATACAGACTGGAGTATAAAAATGGAACTTCTTTTCTCCAGATTTATTTCCAGTGACAATTCACACAACAGATAAAACACTTATCCTGTATTTATTAGGTAAATATTAATCAAATATTTAATTACAGGTCTCAGTCATTTCTCCCTTAAAATTGTATTATCTTACATTTCTCCAAGTATTTCAATTATGCTTTTACATTTATATTCTCTTTTTATCTTTACCTTAGTCTATGAAGATATATTACATGAGACAAAGCTATGAACCATAGGCAATCACAGGTATTAAAAAATAAAACTTTGATATTTGAAGGGAATAACAATAACATATTTTGTTTGTTTTTTGACTCAATTGATTCTTAACAATGTAAGTCATACTCCACTCAAAAATCAGTAATAGGTGTCTAAATTTTGATGTTTTCTTTTTTATTCTGACAGAAACTATTTGATCTCTAATAGCTATGTTAAATTAAAAGGTTAAAATTAATATGCATACAATTATAATCATTCATAAATAGCCCCAAGAAACATCAGTATTAGTCTGCTTTCTCAGAGAAAAAAACACTTACAGCTTTATTATTTTATGTAACCTATCTTGGAGCTTTCTTTCTCACTTCATTCATGTAATTTCTAACAGTGTGAATACACCTTAGGTACATGGAAGGAATAATTTAGACACTTTAAATCAAGGCAGTGGCCTTTCCAAAATGCAGAGGAGAAAACAAATAGAGTTCTTGACACTCCAAGTTTCTTCTAGATAAAACATCTTACAAAATTTTCCATCTTTGCTATAATTGGATTTAATTAGAGGAGTTTTCTTAGTGGCATCTAGACAATATAATGGTATTGGGTCATTATGCTCACACACAGATGAAAGTAAATGTCTTGTTTCAACTATATAAAACTGGCAGTATTATCCCATTAGAATTTAATAAAGCCTCATAAGTTAGACAAACTAACTAAATCTTTAGCTCTGATTCTCATCTAAAAAATGTGGTTTTTTATTGAGATATAGTCACATAGCATACAATCCATCCAAAGTGTGAAATCAGTTGTTTGCAGTATCATCATATAGTTGTGCATTCATCACCATAATCAATTTTGAACATTTTCATTACTCCAAAAAAAAGTAGTAAAAATAAAAATAAGAATAAAAATAAAAGTAAAAAAGAACACCCAAAACATCCTGTCTTCCTCATCCTCCCCTATTATTCATTTACTTTTTGTTCCCATTCTTCTACTCATCCATCCATACACTGGATAAAGGGAGTGTGAGCCACAAGGTTTTCACAATCACACCATCACACCGTGTATGCTATATAATTACACACTCTTCTTCAAGAATCAAGGCTACTGGGTTATACTTCAACGGTTTTAGGTGTTTTCTTCTACCTATTCCAATACACTAAAAACTAAAAAGGGATAGCTATATAATGCATAAGAATAACCTCCAGAATGATCTCTTTACTCCATTTGAAATCTCTCTGCCACTGAAACGACATTGTTTCATTTCTCTTCCCCCTTTTGGTCAAGAAGGCTTTCTCAATCCCATGATGCTCGTCCAGACTCATCCCCAGGAGTCATGTTTCATGTTGCCAGGGAGATTTACACCCCTGGGCATCATGTCCCATGTAGGGGAGAGGGCAGTGAGTGCATCTGCCAAGTTAGCTCAGAAAGAGAGGCCTTATCTGAGCAACAAAAGAGGTTCTCTGGGGGTGACTCTTATGCACAATTATAAGTAGGCTTAGCCTCTCCTTTGCAGTAACAAGCTTCATAAGGGAAAGCCCCAAGATCGAGGGCTCAGCCTACTACAATGGCAATTTCTAATGCTTGCAAGAATTTCAGGAATTCCCCAGGTGGGGAAGTTTAATATTTCCACATTTTTCTACAGTTCCTCAAGGGTGCTTTGCAAATACTTTTTTATTCTATGCCCAAAATACTCTGGGATGTATCAGGGCTTCACACTAACCTGCACAACAAACCAGATCTCCCTCCCTATTCAAGTTTCCATGTAATTATGGTGTTTGAATAAACTAACCATACAAGTTAAATTATATAGTGTGCTACAGACCATAAAGATTTCCCACCAAATAAATATCTCTTCCTCTGGTCTCACACAAAAGCCTATGTTTTAAAGCACAGTCAATATCATCGTTTACCCTTTAGTCTGATTTACCTTAGTCCCAACCAAGTCCATTTCATTCATATCTCTAACTGAAGTCTGATCTCTTTTTCAGCTTCTTTAACAGTTGTTGTATGGTGTAATGCTGACATTCACAGCTGCCAAACTCTGGCTCTGAGTCTCTGGTCACACAGATTCCCAAAGTTCCAGGGACCAGCCAGGTTATACGCAAACAACTCAGCATCTCAGAATCTAGAAATAACTGTTACAATTCAGGAATAGATGTAACTGCTGTAAAAGCTTACAGTCTAGGAACCTTTACAATAAGCCTTCTCCTGATAACCCATGCTCCCAGATTCAACTCTCAGAGTTTGCACATTATTGTTAGTCCATATTAGGGAAGTGTTATAATGTCTGTCTTTTCATTTCTGGTTTATTTCACTCAACATACTGTCTTCAAGGTCCAGTTACCTAACGCAACTTCATTTCTTCTTGTAGCCACTCAATATTCCATTGTATGTATACACCACAGTTTACCATAATGTTCATAAATCGATGTACCCTTAGGTCACCTCCACAATTGCGAATGGTGAGCACTGCCACCATAAACCCCACTGTGCATTTAAATAACTATTCATGTACCTGCTCTCAGTTTTTCCAAGTACATACCCAATAACGAGGTTGCAGAACCACATGGCAACCCCAGACTTAGCTTCCTGTGGAACCACCACACTGCCCTCCAGAGAAATGTGGTTTTAATATTTACGTAGTTATATGAACAACTAACTAATTCAGCGGTACAGAAATTGAAACTAACCTAGATTAAAAGAGAGGTCCACAATTTTAGGAATAAAATGGATTCTTTCAACTTAAAAATAGCAAAGTAGAGATGATAAAGTGATTGTTCTGATTTTCCTGCTAAACTCTTACCATCTCTGCATGCACTGTCATTAAGGTCATGAATAATCTGTTCAGGTTTTGTTAAAGATGAGACCTATGGGAGTTAAAGACATGTTGTCATTTCACTATCATCCATATGTTAGATATCAGAATTCAACCTAATCCTACTTTATGGATGGCGGAGTTAAGCTTCAAAAAGGAAGAAGGACACAGTTACTCCAAATTACAACATTTAGTGTGATTTTTATGTTAGATATGATTAACAGTGAATCTCAGCTTCTTCATTCTTGGAATACAGCCTACATTTGTTAAAGTAAGCATACATTAATATCTAACCCTGATAAAAGAATTGAAAAACTACAGATCAATATAACTTATAAATTATGAAAATAAGAAAAATTAAGAAAATAATACACTATAATCAAGTGTGGTTTACAGGAATACATGACTGATCCAATATTAGGAAAATCATTGATATCATATACCATATTAATAGATTAAACAAAAAATGTGGTTATCATCACAGATGCTGACAAAGTCTTTGACAAAATTCAAAACATTTTATAATAAGCAAGTATCATTTCTTGTAAAAATAAAAAGGGAATAATCTAATAAAGTACATTTTTAAAGAAGTGATTATATTAGTTACAATTAAAATACAATTCGATTGGACATCAACGTTAAAAACTTTTGTTCTGTGAATGACCCTGTTAAGAGGATAAATTTCCTTTAAACTTTCTCAGGTATTGTGTATAATAAATACCTCCTCTCTCAATCTACTGATAATCTACTTAAGGAAAGAACTCAGCTTCAGTATTACCAAGACTCTCATAAAAGTCTGTGTTCTGAAGCAGAAATTATATTGACTGTGTGCTAACCCTTTTTCTATAACTCAATTTTAAGGCTTTCTCAATCTGCATGATTCCTGCTTAAAACACCTTGAAAAAATCCATTTTATGCATTAATTACCAAATATTTTATAGACTATGTATACGGAAAATCATTTGTCTTATGCTATTTTTAGAGAAAAGTGAAGATTTGACTTTATCACATTTTTGTATATATGGTCTGTTCCCTTGAATCATTAAATTATTACTCAGAGACAAAATCAGCTCATGATCAGCATTTCAAAGAAACTCTGACAGATCTACTGCTTCACCCTTCATTTCTCTTACCCCTTCCTGGAACGCAGCCAATTGCTTTTAGCTCCAGAATGAACCCTGGAGAAGTTTCACGGCCTGGACAATTACTCTCTCAAATTTGGTTTCTTTAAATTCTTTCTGAAACCCGAGAAGCATGGCAGAATTCCAGGTCTCCTCATGACATCTAGCCTGCTGGTTGTGAGAGAGAAGCACCAGGTTAGGAGCCCAAGTTTGGCATTTAAATTAATTAAATCCTAATCCCAGCTCCTCCATCTACTCGGTTTGTAACCTCAGGAAGCCTGGTCTCTAACTCTGAGTTTCCTGAAGGTGAACTAGAGTTAATAATATGGCCTCATTCCTAGAGTTGTGGGTATTATTAACTTCATTGAGTTGATAATAACACCCTTAATTTCCTTAATAAAAATTGATTAGTGCACTTAATTAAATAATACCACTGATTAACATTATCCTTAATTAAGTGCATTGAAAACACTTACAGTAGAATGTGGTAAGTTCTCAATAAAAGTGAAATATTACTGCCAGGATAAGGTTGGCAGCCTGACTTTAAGACATAAGTCAAACTCAAAATTATTAGCTCACTTTTAATTTAAGTTCCAGTCTTCTTTATAGATTACTATTATATTAGAAAATTCAGGTTATGTGTCAAAAATAACATTTTATGGATATTTCAAATTTTAACCAATGCTCAATTTCGTAAGTGTAGAAGACAAAATTACAGAATTTGAAAACTGAAACAGATAATTTTTATTGTCTTCCCACAATTCCAGTCTGGCCCTAAGTTTTAATTCAACTCAGTCACTTATTGAGGATACATAATGAGGTGAGCCTAGATCAATCCATTAACGATATTGTGAATAGTCGATTTCTACAGAGGTAGTGCAAACTGAGGTGGGGGAAAGTAGTTCAGGGACCTCTGAGTTCAGTCACCAAAATTCTGGCCCATAAAGACGGAGAAAGAGGTGACTTAAATTAGATCTAAAAGCAACTATAATTTTTACGTGCTTTATTGCCCATGGTAACATGAATGCAAGAGAACATTCTGCAGACATCAAATTAAAATCTGTATTTGTTCCTCCAGACTCAGTTGCACTTAATACACACATTCATTCTTAGCTTTGCACCATCACTCATTCCAGAAGAGTTATTTTGCCATTGTGCATGACCCCTGAAGAGTGTATGTTTTGCAAGGTCCATCTCATGGATCTGTGTATTGATTCGCTAGTACTTGCTTATCCACGGATGGCTGAGAACCCGGCCAATGCACGTGTTCCACAGAGCTCCCAGCTTGCCCATCAAGGCTGCAAGCCCTTACATCCTCCAATGCTGGTCAGTGAGCCACTCAAATCCCTGCTCCTCCCTGACTCATACATGGCTCTGTTTTCATATGCATAACAATAGCAAAGGTAGCAATAGCTGCCTAGTCCAAGAGAATACTTTCATCTATACAGTTAACAACTTATGTCGATCATTCGCTAGGCACTTGAGATATAGCAGTGAGAAGCCAGGCACATGCCTGCTTTCAGTGGAGCCTACATTCTGGTCGAGAGAAAGCAAATAAATATTTACCATGTCAGATGGTGTCCCATAGCATGAGGGACTCAACATAGTGAAAGAGCTAGAGACACAAGGAGATTGTGCTTAATTAGGATCTTCAAGGAAGTTGACATTTGAGCGGGGACGCAAATGGAGTGGGGGAGCTAGTCATCTGGCTTTCCGGGGCAAGCGTGTGTCAGGCAGAGGGGAATACAAGTGCAAAGTCTCAGAGGCTGCAGGGAGCTTGGATTGCCTAAAGAGGTCAACATGGCCAGAGCACAGTGCACATAGAACAGGTAGCAGGTGAGGCCCCGCCATGTCACGCACTGTCACCTGAGGTAAGGTGCTCTGGATTTTACTTGGAATAAGACAGGAAGACCCCAGGGACTGAGCAAAGAAGGGCCATGATCTGACTAAAGTTTTAGAAGAATGTCTCTCACTGTTATGTGAGAATAGACTGTTTGGGACCAAGGGCAGAAGCAGGGAGTACAGCCCCTTTACATCCACATCTCCCATGGCCTCCTGCATGGGCTGCGCATGAGTGGGTTAGTTCGTCTGCATGTGGATAATCCAGCAAGTTTACTGAATGCTGTGTGCCGGCATCATGCTGCACATCAGGGCCCTAAGGATTCAGGCACAGTCCCTGCTTTCTAAGGATTTACAATGTAATGGAAGGCACTGATACAAAAGTAAACATAATGTCCCAGTGGATAGGTGCTATACTAGAGGGTTGTACCAAATATTAGTAGAGGTATAGACAAAAACCATACCACTAAGTTTGCCCAGGAAAGGTCATGAGGGCACCTCTAAGAGAAGAAGGAAACTCAGGTCTGTGCACCATCACCTGTCATCCAGGTGAAGAATGGAAGAGGAGATCCCAACAAGCCTCAGGGTTCACAGGGTGCAGCCACATGGACTTGCTCTGAATGGTTCTGTCCATATTTAAAAATGAATGCATACTAAAACATAACATAGGCATTACAAAAAATATATACTGAAAAATAAGGGAAAGAAAACACTACCTCGAAGGGCTTGAGGTAGAGCAGATCTATGCCCCAGCATAGCAGCCCGAGACTAGATTTTGGAAAACTTACTTGTTTTCTAAAGGGTCTTGGAAGACGCCTAAGAAACAGGAGCAAGCCCCAATGGAAGTGCAAGCTGAGATGAATGGATAGATATGTTGTTCTAAATTAGCCCCTTCTAGCGTAAAAGAGTAAATGCACGTGTCTTTGCAAGACTTCAATGACCATAAGTCTCTGTGGATTGAAGAGGGACTCCATAGACACAGGAGGGCATATAAACAAAGCCTAATGTGGGGAGAACAACAGAGCTAATGCAGCCAACGTATTTGCAACATGGAAGTTGGAAAATAAGGGGATGGACAAGACATGCCAGACAACTGCTATAAAAATGAATATAGACTTGCACAAATTAACATTTGACAAAATTGAATTTAAGACTACAGTATATAATGTGATGAGAAGTGCTTTCTATTGATAAAAGGCACACTTTATTAAAGAAAATAAAACAGTCATAAAACTTACATATGGAAGAAGTATTGAAATATTAAAGCAAGTTTTTTTAAAATGTAAAGACAAAATGGCAAAAAACAGAAGCAAGGAGGGAGACAAAAAAAAGAACTCTCTTAGAAAAGTGATGCATTGATCAGGAAAAAAATCAATGTAAAGAATTTGAATATCATGTATATCAAGCTTTGTTTGAGATATATATACACACATACATACCCATATATGTGTATATATATATATGTGTGTGTGTGTGTGTATTTGTATACAAAACAAATAGAAAATGCACATCCTTTACAAACACCCAAGGAACATTTCCTATAATTAGCCAGATGTTAGGTTTCAAAAAATTCTAAATAAAGTCCCCAAAGCAAAATTATACAGCCCAAGTTTTGATTACAGGTCACAAAGCCAGACAGTAAACAATAAAAGCCTAGCCTAAAAGAAACTTTCCACTTACAAATGTTAAATCACTCTTCTAAATAACAACTTGGATAAAGAAGAAGTCAAAATTAAAATTAACGACTATTCAGAAATGAGTGAGAATAAAAGTGCCATATATCAAAACACAGAATTTGGACAAAGCATTAATCAAGTGAAATTTGACTGTAAAGGAATTCATTAGAAATTGAGCAAGATGGAAAATAAATGAGCAAAGGAATCAATTCAAGAGAGAAGAAGTACATTTTAAACCCATCTAAACCCGAAGTACATGGCATTAGCCCAGCAGTAAGGTGAGTGAGCTCTGGAGTCAGGTTCCCTGGGATGACACTTGACAACTCCACTTTCCAGCTCTGCCTAGATGGAGCTATCTAACCTCTCTGTGCCTCATCTAGAAAGTTGAGCAAAATGGGGCTCTCATACTTTTGTTAAGAGGATTAAGTGAGACAGTCTATATAAAAATCTTAGACGTGCCAGGCACATAGTAAGAACCAATTACATGTTAGCCTATTTTAAGAGGAAGTAAACAATATAATGTGATTAGTCCCCAAACTCATTTTCTAGTGGCATAAATGGAGCAGATTCTATTTCCTATAAAGTAGTTCCCTTTACCTCCCATCTCAGACCCTCCAAGAATGCCGGGGGGTTCACTATTGATGTTGGAGAGGTCCAGATGGGGTTCAGCAAGTGAAATCTACCAAACATTTAGGGAGAAATTAATGTGAATTCTAAATAAACTCATTCAGAGAATAGCAATGCATGTATACCTCCCAGCTCATTTTATGAAGCCTGCCTAATCTTGATTTACAAAACTTGAAAAGGACATTACAAGGAAAAAAATGTAGGCTTATCTCTTGTATGAACATAGAGACAAAAACCTTAAACAAAATATTTACAAAACAAATCCAGTGATATATAAAAGGATAATGCCATAACAAAATTCAATTTATTCTAGAAACACAAAGTCGGCTTATCAGTCAAAAAAATCAACCAATGTAATTCATGAAAGAGAAATGAAATACAATAAATTATAATACAATAAAGGAGATAATTCATAATATCATCTCAATCATCTCAATTTACAAGAGCAGAAACATTCAATAAAATTCAACATTTTTTTGATAATTAAAAGATCTTAGCAACTAAGGCTAGAGGGGGATGCCTTTAGTCTAAAAAGCACAACTACAAAACCATTATACACAATGGTACAATGCTTAACACTTTCAATTTGAGATTGGGAAACAGACAGGGATGTCCACTGTCTCCTCTTATAGTCCCCATAATGTTAGAGGTGTTAGCCAATACAGTAAAACAAGACATAAAAGGTACATGTATTAGAAAGGCAGAAATATGATTTGCCATTTTATAGGTAATATTATTATTTACTAAAAATCCAAAATAAACTCTAAATAACTATTAAAATGAATAGTTGAGTTTAGTAAGGTTATTGTACATCAGGTTAATATATAAAACTCAATTTCTATTATCAAAAAAGGGAAACGTTTTAAATACTTTAAAAAAAATAACTGGAAATAAATCTAACAAAAGATGTGCAAAATTTCCACACAGAAAATTATAAATACTGAAAGAAATAAAAATGATCTAGAAGAAATAGATGGATATAATATGTTTGTAGATTAGGAAGATGCAGTGTTGCAAAGACGTTAATTCATCCCAGATTGATTTATAGGTTCAATGAAATATCATTCAAAATCCCAATAGTTTGCTTTGTGAAATTGACAGATGGCTTTAAAATTTATATGGGAATTTAAGGGACCAAGGGGGCCAAGAGTTTCTTGAAAGAGAAGAACAAGGTGGGAGAACTTGCACTAATGGATATCAAGATTTATTTTAAAGCAACAGTAATTAAGTGTTATGATATTGGGATATAGAAATAGGTAGAGCAATGGGATAGAACTTGAATTTTGAAAAAGATGGATCTGTAGAGCACTGCAGATGGTCTTTTAAATAAACAGGGCTGGAGAATTTTCATACACATATCGAAAAACATGAAATAATCTCTAAATCACCTCTTATCATTCCATCCAACAATGCAGAAGTTATTCATGACCTCTCCAAAAGCAGTTTTCATGCATGACGGGGACTAAAATCTGATTAGAGAGTATTAAAGAAAGAATGGGAAAAGAGGAAAATGTGATAGAAAATATAGAAAACTCCTTCCAGAAGTTTTGCTGTAAAGGAAAACAAAATAATTGAGGTGAAGAAAATGGAATCAGGAGAGGGATTTTTGTTTGTTTAATGGGGAAGTAGCAACATGTTTGCAAGCTAATGTGACTGACCCTAATGAAAAAGAAAAAGAACAGATAGGGAAAGAGAAAGATTAGGTAATGATTAGTATTAGAGAGAGGGAGACAAAAATAAAGCTTAGGGGAATAGCTCAGGGTTCAGTAGATGAGAGTAATAATAAGGGTTAGTGGATGATACAATGTAATAACACAAGGTTCAAATCTGGGGTATTTTAAGGAGAAATGTTGGAAAATGCTCTGAAATTGTCAAAAGGAACTACAATGACTTTTTCCATCTCCCAGTCCAATGAAGCAAGGTCTGTGGGAGGAAAATGTCACCCTGGACATGACTATAAATAAAATAGTGTCCTTAAAGAAGAAGTGACTTCTTGTTAGAGCAAAAATGAAAGGAAACAGTTTGGAGAAGAGGTTGCACATATTAAGGCTATTGCTACTGATGAACCACAAGTTACAGAGGACACAGTAGAATGATTTCAGAAATTGGGGAGGGATAGAAGGTGGGGAAAAAACACCCAAGAAATGTGCAGAGACTATGGGGTTGAATGTGGGAAATGAGGAGTGGCCTGGAAATCTGTACTTTCATGACAAGTTATCTACCCCAACTATAAAAATAGCTTCTTGTAGCACAGGAACCTATGAACTAAAAAGACAAATTATCTGCCACACATACAGATACCCAATACACAACAAAGGGGTGGGGATATGATAACTTCCATTTGGGGAAACAGAAAAATAGCAAACAGTCAGCAGCCACTTGTCCATAGTAATGATTAAATACTGCAATAGGCATATGGTCTACCTTCCCAGTTATGGCTAGCAACAATTTTACAAGTGTTCTACCTCTGTAAAACACAGGCTTCTGTCTTTCCAGCCTCCAATGTCAGTTCCCTCGCCAACTTTTGCCCAAGCACTAAGACAATGCCACATGTTTTAGGTTTTGTTACAGCAGCACCCCACTTCAAGGTACTCGTTTCTATATCTGTTCAAGTAATATTAGTTGTCATAATAAACTCCAAAATCTCAGTGGGTTAAAAATATGAAGACTTTTCTTGCTCAGATAACAGTCTTGTTTTCTTTGTCAGGAGGCCCTCCAAGTAGATTCATAGATACACTCCTTTCAGGCAGTGGCTCTGCAGTCTTTACCACAAGGGCTCACTAAGTCACTTAGGGCTGTTTCCACTTTGGTTAGCAAGAAAAGAAAAGGAGATGAAGGACCGAATATGGGAGGTGTTTAATGGGTCATGCCTGGAACAGATGCTCATCACTTCTGCTCATAATCCACTGGTCAAACTCAATCTCATGGCCACACCAAACCAAAAGAGACTTCAAAAATGTAGACCAGCTCATCCAGGAAGAAGGGGAGAAGGATTTGGTCATCAGGTACCAGTCGTTCACATTAACATAAATATTTTTGGAAAATAAGAACAAAGAGTAGTACATGCCCTTCCATCTACAGATATTAAACCAGTGGGGCTTGGGTAAATAGATAAATCTATAGATAAGATAATCATTTAATTTATTGCCCAAACCAGGAACTTTTGAGAGTGAAAAAGTTCTAAAAATAATTCAAATTATTTAATTTTTGAAATATTTATAATAAACCAAAAATTGGTTTCTTTATAGCAATCAATCTAGAGAATATTCTATTTTAAATAATAAATTGATTTATAAAAATTAAAAATTCATTCTAAAGCAAACTTTCAGAAAAGTTCTATATACCGATTATCTGATCCTTAAAAAATGACAAGCATAAAAATCACTGTTGTTACATATTCATATACTTGAGTTTCCTTAATGATATAGTTGCTAGTGTTTTCTGAAGAATATATTTTTTCAATGTGATCTTAATTTTAAAAATATTTTTATAATTTGTATGCACTATTCTTTAAAAATTGCATTTTATGATAAATACATTTGAAATTTCTGCCTCTGTCAATTGATTTTTTCTATGCAGACAATACTATTTTTGTAATTCAGTTTTATTGAGGTATATTCACATACCATACAGTCACCCACAGTGTACAATCAACTGTTCGCAGTACCATCATATAGTTGTGCATTCATCACCCCAATCAATTTTTAAACATTCCATCCCTCCATCCCACCCTATTTTCCATTTAGTTTTTGTCCACATTTTTCTACTCATATGTCCATACACTGGACAAAGGGAGTATGAGCCACAAGGTTTTCACAATCACATAGTCACACTATGTAAGCCACATAGCTATGCAATTGTCTTCAAGAATCAAGGCATTTTCGGGTATTTCCTTCTATCTATTCCAATACACTAAAAACTAAAAAGGGATATCTATATAGTGTATAAGAATGCCCTCCAGAGTGACCTCTCAACTCCATTTGAAATCTCTCAGCCACTGAAACTTTATTTTGCTTCATTTCGCTTTCCCCTTTTGGCCAAGAAGATTTCCTCAATCCTACAATGCCAGGTCCAGGCTCATCCCCGGGAGTCATGTCCCGTGTTGCCAGGGGGATTTACACCCCTGGGAGTCATGTCCCGTGTATGGGGAAGGGCAGTGAGTTCACCTGCCAAGTGGGCTTAGAGAGAGAGAGGCCACATCTGAGCAACAAAGAGTTCTCTGGGGGAGACTCAGGCACAATTATAAGTAGGCTCAGCCTCTCTTTTGCAGTAATGAGCCTCATAAGGGAAAGCCCCAAGATCGAGAATATAAGTTATAACCCCGGTGGGGAAGTCCAGCATTTCTGCATTTTTCCGGAGTTCCTCAGAGGGACCCTGCAAATACATTTTTATTCCCTGCCCAAATTACTTTGGGATGTATCAGGATTTCTCACTAACCTGTACGAACCTACCAGATCTCACTTCCTATTCAAAGTTCCATGTAATTATGTTTTTTTAATAAACTGACCGTACAAGTTAAATTATTTAGGGTGCTGCAGAAATTATAGATCCTGCACCAAATAAACATCTCTTCCCTTGGTCTAATACAGAAGTTGAAGTTTTAAAACACAGGCAATATCATCCTTTACCCTTTGGCCTGATTTGCCTTAGTCCTGACCAGATCCACTTCTTTTATATCTCTAATTAAAGTCTGAACTCTTTTTCAGCTTTTTTTAACAGTTGCTGTATGAGGTAATACTGACATTCATAGGTGCCAAACTGCTAGCTCTGAGTTTCAGGTGTCACACGGATACCCAAAGTTCCAGAGACTGACCAGGTTATACATGAAGAGCTCAGCATCTCAGAATTTAGAGATAACCATTACAATTCAGGAATAGATGTGACTGCTGTAAGAGCTTACAACTTAGGGATCATTACAAGAAGCATTCCTCTGATAACCTGTGCTCTAAGATTCAATTCTCAGAGTTTACACATTACACTTTTCTATGTAGACCATAATATTTCTAATTTAGAAAATAGTATATGCAAGTGCTGAGGTAACTGTTAAGCTCAGAGCAATTCCACTAACTAGAAAATATTCTCCATTATAATTTTCATATGAAATATGTTAATATTTCTGTTCACATTTTTAGAGTAGTCTGCTTCCTTTCAAAGTACCTTTTCCCCAAATGTGTTTATTACAAAACAAAACTTACGTAAGTTATCATTACTTATGATTCTTTTAAATGTTTCAAAAATTTTCTAAATGCAAAATCTCAATTTCACTCCTTTTCAGTAAAGAATGTAATTTATCCAATTAAAACAATAGTTTTAACAAAATATTCTTCACTCAAATAGAAACTTTCCAAGTCCAATTGTAGAACTTTAAAATTCTATCTTTTATAACTCTTGAGGGCTCTTCATTTATTCATTTTTTCCTTTTTTTAGGCACAAAATCCAATGTATTCCTGTTTGCAAGCTCTTATTTTAACAATAAAAGCTGGCTAAAACTTGTAAAATACTTGACTATTCTGCATAAATATTCCAATGGATTTTAAATAAAAGGCAACCAAGGCATTAACATCATGCCTCCACAGGTCCCTCTACAGCCTTGACTGGACAAAAACAACATTGCCTATGAAAATGGAACTGCTCTTCTCCCCACATCCACAGGCTCTTTGCCTGTCCTTCCCACTGGTGCTGATGTGTAGAAAGCAATGATCGACATGGAAAGAGATCATTCTGGGAATACCATGATCGTTGCCTAAATTGTTCACAAAGAGACAAGGTTGGAAGATATGTTATCCTCTGAGTACACTATAAAATCCCAAATGGTAAATTTAACATGACCAGAAAATTAATTGCCCTTCACATTTGCCTTCATACTTGGATAGACTTGTGTTTGTGGTCATCAGCAACACCACACAGTGAAAACCTTGGAGAGACTCATTTTAATCAGTGTTATGTGCAGCCCTGTGGATGCTGCAGCATCACGACAATGAGGTAATTGACGTTAAATAAATGGTGTTAGGGAACTGCTGGATTGTTTCAATAGACAAAGGTTCCAAGGAGCTTGGAAGTGGATTATTTCTCAGTACAGCCTCCAGATGAGACTCCAGTCCTTGACTGCAGCCTGTTGGGATCCAAGCACAGGATGCAATTAAGCCATGCCCAGGTTCCTGACCCAGATAAACTATGTGACAATAAATGGGTGTTGCTTTTAATTTTGTGATAACTTGTTTTGCACCAATAGAAAACTCTGGAGTTATCCCAAACCGCTCTCTCTCCTTACCCCTATAATCTTCATCTATTCTTGCACTAAAATCAAATATTTCAATTTCTGTTTATTAATACACTTTTTCTATGTCTGCTGCTATTTGCTATCTTAGTCTACACCATCACCATTTCTTGCCTGGATTACTATAAAGGTATCCTAACTGGTCTGTTCTGGTTTGCCAAAGTTGCTGCTATGCAAAATACCAGAAATGGATTGGCTTTTATAAAGGGGATTCATCAGGTTATAAATTTACAGTTCTAAGGCCATAAAAGTGTCCAAACTAAGGCATCAACAAGAGAATACCTTCACTGAAGAAAGGCTGATGGTGTCCAGAACACCTCTGTCAGCTGGGAAGACACATGGCTGGTGTCTGCTGGTCCCTTGCTCCTGGGTTCTTGTTTCAAAATGGCTGTCTCTAAAATGTCTCTGGGCTTCTGTCTCTCTTAGCTTCTTTCTCTCAGCTCTGTGCATTTGCGTTTGTTCTCCCAGGGCATTTCTCTCTAAGTGACTGGGGATCCTCTCTTAGCTTCTCCAGGGCAAACTCTGGGCTTCATCTCTTAGCTTAGCATCTCTAAACATCCTTCTGTCTGCATCTCTAAGTGTCTGGGTCTGTGTTAGCTCTTAGCTTCTCAGGGGAAAACTCTGAATTACATATCTTAGCTTCTCTCCAAAATGTCTCTCTCAGCTTCTCTGACTCCTTCTCTCTGTGAGCTCTCTTAAAGGACTCCAGTGATCTAATTAAGACCCACCTGGATTGGGCAGGGTTCTCCATGGAAATAATTTAATCAAAGGTCTCACCCACAGTTGGGGGACTCACATCTCCATGGAAACAAAAGGTTCCACCCACCAAGATTGGATTAAAAGATCATGGCTCTTCTGGGCTCCATAACAGATTCAAACTGGCACATGGTCTTACCACATTTACCCTTGTTCTTCTACAACTCTATCCCTACACCACAGAAAGATTGATCTTGAAAAATGATAAAATAATCATATCCTCCCCTCTTTAAAACCCTCCAGTGGCACCACATTACATCTAGTATTTACCAAGAACTTACCATGTGCTGGGCTCTGTTGTAAAACCTTTATGTATAGTATTCTAAATAATGCTGAGAATTCCAGGAGACAGGTAATATTCTTATCTTAATTTTTAAAAGGAAGAACTTGAAGCTTAAAGAAATTCAATAATTTACCTTGAGGCTACAGATATTAATGCTAAACCAGTCCTAATTTCTTTTGGTTCCTTGAACAGACACACCTGCCAGAATAGTCCCTTTGTCTAAAAGCCTCAGCCACCCTCCTCCTCATTCCCCTCCGTTCATCCTTTTAGGTCTCAGGTTGAAGTTTCTTGCTCCAAAACACCTTCCTGAACTTCTGGATTACACTGGGTCTCCCTACTGGGTATTTATATTTTCCTTTCCAAACTATTTCCATACAATCATGACCAAGTGATTTCTATGTCCCTTCAAGCTCTGAAGATGACTATGATTTCATCAAGTTTAGAGAAGTTTGTTAGGAGAAGTTGGAAATACATTCTCTGGTTTAAAAATAAATCCACAAACTTCTGTTAATTCATTTAGGCTTATAATTTAATTTATTCTTGGGGGTGCTGCCTATGTAATTGCATTCTAAAAAAGATCATCACTATGCTTTGATTTGATTAAACATCTGGAAAGCCAAATAAAAGCATCTTTGAGTATTCTGCTCAGAAAATAATAATCCACTGCCTGTCTGGCAACAACGTGCTGCTTCCTCAAGCTGTAATGGGGAGTCTCCTTTTTCCTGACAAAGAGACTTCACAGACATTTCCTTACAAAATTTAGACAGCCAAAGAGCCCCTGCCTCAGAGCTATTATGAACAGAACTATGTCACTCCAAAAGAAGTGCTGTCAATGGTGTATTCTCAAATCATTTGGAAACCATTCAATAGACAAAATGATAAAGATGACGCTTTATTATGGTTACTGCCAAAGCCATAGTTAGACCAATGCATGTTTAGGAAGGACAGCACACATAAAAAAAAACAGACTTAGAGGAAGCTGTTAACTTTTTCAAGGAGAAAATTACTCAGGAGGAAAAGAAAAGAATTATATGAACAATATTTATAAACATTTATATTTAATTGGCAACAATATAGCTGGGGAGGGAGATAGAAGGACGTGGCTTTCAGAACCAATGTCATGGTATGTTTCTTTGGTAGGTACATTCATCACTGTCAAATATCTATTTCTACACCACACCCCAGGGAACTTTTTGATACACTGCTATAGAATGGTTTGGTGTTTACTTTGTTATTAGATTAGATGCAAAAAATATAAGTTAAATAAGCTATGTCACTGTACTGATTGGGAAGAAAGAGAAGAAAAAAAAACAACATAGATTAAAACCACATGGACCATATAAAACTTAAAATCATAATGCTCATATTGCTGTGGGGTATGGAATTTAAAAAATTAGGCACAGTGAAAACTGCATTAATTAAGACTGTTCGGGTTGTAAGTAAAAGCCTAAATTTAATTGACTTAGCCAAGAAATGTTTCATGGACACCAAGAATAGGAATATGTAGGGGATAAAGATTAAAGCGCCTCACGGGTCCAACGTGAGAGCCATCAAAGCTGCCTCTGTGTGCCTCACAGCTGCTTTCCCAGCACATTGACATCATTCTTTTCTCACTGACAAGTGGTTTCTCCACATGGTAAAAAACATGACCTCCGATAGCTCCCAAGTTTCGTGTTTTATGAACTTAATCACCAGAGAGAGATTTCCCTGATTCTCTCTGTGGCCCCAAGTCTGAAAATTGCCAGGAAATAGGCTCACTGATGCAGTTTGAGTCAGTTAGCTCCATCTGGAGCCATCATCTGTGACCATGTAAGAAAATGAAAGTTCCTGTGAGAACAAGACAGATGGAATTAAAGAAGGCGATTATTGGGGATTGAATCATGTACTCTACAAAAGACATGTTCAAGTCTCAATCCACATTCCCGTGGGTGTGAATCCATTTGTAAATAGTATCTTAGACTATGTTAAGGTCAGGGTTGGTCTCATTGTGTGTAGGATCTTCAAATAAACTATTCAGGTGTGGCCAAACTTAATCCATTTTACTGGAGCCCTTTTGAAGAGAGGAAATTGAGACACAGGGAGAGAAGCAGAAGCCACAGAAAAAGCTTCAGGAGGAAACCCAAGGGAGATACAAGCCAAAGAACCCCATGGATTGCTTTAAGCCAGTACTAGCACACTGACTTGGGAGAAATCATGGCCTGTCAAGACTTTGATTTTGCAGTTCTGTCTTCCAAAGTCATGAGACCAAAATTACTGGTGCTTAAGCCAACCAGTGTGAGGTATTTGCCAAACTAAGACAGTAATATCACAGAAGAAGCCTAATTCTGGGAATTCAAATAATGGATATCTATAAAAGCAACACACATGAGAAGGTATAACAGTGTTCGTAAAACCTAATAGGAGAATCCTTGAGCAAGAAAATAACTTAAAAATACCAAGGTTGCTAAAGCTAAAATAATTAAAGTGCCCTGTAAAAACAAACAAACAAACAAAAAAACAAAAAGTGCCCTGTAAACACCCTATGCTGGACAAATGAAAACACAGTTGCTACCACTCCTTGCATTTATATATTAGTCTATTATCATTTACTAAGGGTTTTTACATCTCACTTATTAGATACAACAAACTAGATTGGAAAATTAGAGAAGGTTTGAGTTATATTTTATAGATAAGGAAATCAAGGCACAGATGAGTGACATAAATTTCCCAAGAATGTCACAGGCAGGGCACAGATGAGAACACAGCTCTCTCAACTCCAAATCCTGAAAACTGATCAACAAGATTCGAGATCTATAGAGAGAGAAACTTCTAACAAGAGTTGTTTTTCTTCCCATTACCACACATTGATAATTCTTTGTGACAGTGAATGTTAGCAATTCTCATCTTCACTATTAGCTAGATAATATCTTCCTTGTTTGGGTTTGATGTATGGTTTCCCAGAATAAATTCCCTTCCTTTCTCCATTATATTGTGATGCATCACATCAAGCAGTTTTTGCTCAAACATATCAAGAGCCAATCTGGCTGGTGTAGGACATCCTTAGACTATTAGGAACAGAAATGCCTGCTATGTTCCTCTCTAATGGGTCCTGAATTAAAATTATCACAAACATACCTCAGGTGAAATCAGAACTGGAGAGATGTTCAAACAGAACCCAGTGGGGAAGAATTTCAACTAACAGGTGAAAATAATACCATGCATCTGGGAGGTGTTGGACATTTTAATGTAGTGACACAGGCATCTTTACAAATGTGCTATAATCGTATCATAAAATCCTGTAAAAATATGAAGTTCTATAACTTCATGGCCTATGGTGAATTAACTCAATTTCATTCCAAATTTAGAGTATTTACAAGTTCTCAAGCAAAATAAATAGGTGTGCTGTAAAAACAATTCATTCAATTCTCATGGTTTTAAAAAGAATACAAAAATTGACCATTTAGTGGAGGAGATAAGCAGATGATAAATTATTTACCACTGCCTAAGGATTTTATTTCAAGACAATTTAATACATATCCAGGAGACATGCAAAATTTCTTCTTAATTTTATCCAGCTAAACAACCACCCAGTGACTTGATGTTTAGGGTGATTATAAATACATATCATGAACATTTAAAGAAGCATCTCTGGGAAAGAACTGAGGAAAGGTGTGATATCAGGAGGTTGGGTCTTCTTTTTCAAAAACACATTCTTGAGAGTAGCCTGAAATCCAAAGATATGACTCTACTGTTAATTAAAAGGTCACAGTCTTTTCTGAAAAAGCATTTTGCATCTCAACAAGCAGCCAGACCAATCAAGTGGTTCATGTCAGATTGAGAGAGACAAGAATGCCAGCGTATTATAAGAAATCCAAATTCACGGAAGAATGTGAAGTCAAAATATAAATCCAGACAATATCTTCTTCCCATTATCATACTGGTTCTGCATAATAATTTTATGATTGTTTTCAGTGAATGTTGAACATCGTATGTCGCAGGTTTTTAAATATCAGGGGCAAGTAACCAAAACCTGTTCTTCAAATTTTTAAGAATAATTTTTTCACTTTGGTTGGAGCTATATGGAAAAGAGGAGTAGTGCTTATTTGTATTACTCCCTTCTCTGAACAAACCGCCAAAATTCCCAAAAAAGAGTAAAAACAGGGGACAAAAACATCATCTATACTGGCAATAGCGTATGATTATAACTCCACAGTACAAACTCAGGAGAATATTTGACAAATTCTGCACCTCTGTATGAGACAGAAAGAGGGAACTTTGAGTCACATTCACTTTCTCTACTCATGAGCACAGAACAGTTTGAAGGAAGGGGCAAGTTCTAACGAAAACCAGGCAGACATAATTGGAAAGCTAGAAGGAGTTTTTTTCTTGTAGCAATTTAGATTCTTTTGTTTTAGTTCAATCAACTTCTTGAGCTATGATTTAGAAACAATAAACTGCCCCATTTTTAGTGAAGAGTTTGATTAGATATAACAAATGTATACACCTCTGTAATCACTAACACAATCAAGTTATAGAGAATTTCTATCATCCCAACAAGCTCCCTCAGACTGAGTTGTAACTGTACATTTTTTTCCACTTTGTCATTTGGACTGTTGTTGTCATACAATTTATTTCTACATATGTTGTAAACTCTGCAACATATTGTTATTATTTTGCTTTAAACTTTCATCTCCTACAGACATTTTTTAAATGAGAAGGAAATGTACTTATATTTATTTACATATTTAGTATTTCCAGGACTCTTCAGTTCTTTGAATAGATCCAGTTTTCCATATGGAATTATTTTCTTTCAGCCTAAAGAACTTTTTTTAACATTTCATGCAGTGCAGGTCTGCTGACAATAAATTCTCTCAGCTTTTGAAGGACTGAAAGTGCTATGGAGAAGACTAAAGCAGGAAAAGAGAATAGAGATTGCCGAGATGGAGGCTGAAGTTTTAAATTGTGTGGTCTGAGAAGATCTGATTGACAAAGAAGGTCTCAGGGACGACCTAAAGGAGATGAAGGAAAGTGCCATGTGGGTACCTGGACTACTTGTGAAAAGGTAATTTTTGGAGCACACAGATGTAAAAACCTATATGATCACAGATAGATAATACTGTTAATTTAAAAACACTGTGAAGTAAGAATCCTTAAGGAAGGAAAAAGTATTTCCCAACTACCCTATTATTTCCAATGCTGTATCTCACATTAAGGTATCATATGACAATGTCTATCTAAGTAATGGTAGTAACTTTCTTCCCCATTTCACTTCAAATTGTTCACCCAGTGCCTGCTGTAAATGAGAAACAGGCCCATTTTTGAGCCTTCCATCTGGCTGAAACTTTTCAATAGCTATTTGTAAGAGCTTAAGCCCTTAGTGACAGCACATTGTCCTCTTCAGTGCACTTTGGATGTGGGGCAGGGAAAAGGGGTTATTCTTCCAATATTAGGTTATGTATGGATATTTGGGATGAATTTGTATATATCTGGTTAATACAGGAACTTCTAATGAGTTGGATTTGGAGGACGACTTTAATTTGTATGTTGGAAGTTGTACATTTTTTTGAACAGACACGCTGCCTCTACAGAATTTGACAGAATATTTCAGAAAGCCAGATTAAGCTAAACAACCAGAACATCTCTCATTTACTGAGAGTGTTTTATATGCTCAGGACTGTTCTAAATATTTTATCCATAACAATCTAAGAGGAATTATTCTCATCTCTGCTTTACGCGTAAAGACACTGAAATAAAAAGTGGTGTATTGTGGTTATGTTCTCACAGGTAGTGAATGTGGGAGCTGGGTTCCAAGGCCATGCAGCCACGGTTCAAAGGCCACACAGTTTGAGGAGGAGCTTTCTCTGCCTCAACACTGGGCAATCACATACTTTGTGTACAATGATAAAGACAGGGTAGATATTTTAGAATTTGGAACCCATTTACAAAATTTTCCTCAACCAAATAAATTCAATTCAGTTTCCCATTTACTAACTCTATACAACATATAAGCATGTCAAATTAAGGAAGACTCTGTGTCTTCATTCCTTGTATTTTGGAGAATTTACAAAGAACTGGTTTCACTTGTTTCTTATTGCACTCTTTGAGTTGCTCTGAAAGGGGTCATGATTTCTGAGGTTCATTTTTTTAAACAGATTTATGTTCTACATTTTCTTGACATAACCTTGAAAGACCTTCCCCATAAGAGCTTGGTGAATGATTACATGATATTAGTGATAGTCATAATTAACATTGTTAAACACCAGAACTACTGAGAAAACTCTTTTATGTAACGTAAAATCTCTCTGTTTAGGAAACGTTCACCTAAAAATAGTAAAAAAATAAGCCAAATATTTATCAAAAGTGACAACGTCATTTTGATTTTATATTTTATAATAATGGCCTATAAACTCTGATATATGACCCCACTTTAGAAATGAACTACAATGATCCATAGACAAGGTTATATGAATGTTTTGTGTCCTTCCAGGGAAAACTCAATTATTTTCCTGAAAGAGGGGAAATGATAGCCAGCAAACCAGACTGGAGGTACAGATATATCATTTTTCATATAAATCTATATCAGCCCAAACTATTTAATAAAAATGAATTCATACAAAGAAAATCATCTTTCACCTGTCAGGTAGGAAACACTTGTGCAACAAGACAAAGTATTGCCACCCAACACAAATAGTTAAAGAGGGTAGCACAGTTTTTAATGAATATTATTGAGTTGTTAACTTCTGCCTTCAACGGCTTTGAAAATGGATATAATTACACTGGACTGGATAGTGCTCACATAATAAGGCTCACCCTATCCCCTTGGTCAAAAGAAAATCATAAGATATTGTTGTCAATAATTCTGTAGGGCCAGCCTTTCCGCACATTGATCCCCTATTGAACCCTCCATAAACTGTAGCTCCAATGATAGGACCTTTTCACATTCTTTCCTAGGAATCCTTTTACTTTTCATCTTTCATTGTATTACCACCTTCTAGAACAATGTGCATGTATTTTCTTCCTTACTCCACTAAGCTACTTAAGGACAGGTTCCACATTTTTGCCTTGTAGCCTCAGCACCTGGAAAACAGCGGGCACCATCAAGTCCTGAATTACATCAACTTAGTTACTAGAGGACCCGGAACTACTGATGTAAGCCTTCCGGAAACACAATCTGAAATCACATAGCTCTGACAAGTCATGTTACGAATGATGCTCTTTCCTAATTTTCCATTACTTTTCCTGGCAAATATAATCAAATAAATATTCAGTACTGATCTTGAACAAATTAAAAAGAGACAGAGGAAACCCTAGAATGAGGAGACACTGAACCTATTTAACAATAGTGCAATGTGTTTGTTACTCTCTCCCCTCTGAAAGGCCTACAATCACTTTGACTTTTGTCCTTAGAAAAACGCCTATATCTCTCTACTCTATTTTTTTTTAAATCCTATGAGCACTTTAATATCTATTAAATATCCATCTAATCTCTCTGCTTTGATAAAGTCCTTCTGAAAACCCCAAACATCTCTGTTTTTCTCCTCTCTGAACCACCAGACATTTTGCACGTGCATTCTGGTTCCTGTTTATGTCCCTTTTCCCTCCGTTGTGTAACCCACACAATAATGAGTCTATTTGCTCTCACCCCGAAGCCACCCTTAGCTGAGTAGAGAACTATCCACCCTGTTCCTAAAGTCTTGAAAAATGGATCTTCATTGTAGGCTTTCCTGAGAGTACAGTTCAAGACGATGCCCGTGCAACCAACAGCAATACTTACTAAACAAGGCAGACAAACAGAAAGCCTCTCTAGAAAAGTTCCAAGTTACACATACACAGCAGCAATCCCTCACTTTCTCATTCATACTGTTCCTGGATTGTTCACTTCCCCTCCTCAGGTGAAAATTCACACTCTGGGACCTTCTAACAGTGCCAGTTCCTGACGTCCCCACCACCAAATTCCCCGAGGAAGGTAGTCCACTAACTGCCTTCCCCTTCAGGGCCTGCTCCCTGGAATTCCCAGGAGTAATGTCCTCTCTATCTAGTTACACTCTGCTGGGCCATCCTTTAAAGCTTTGTCCGTACAATGCTTAATTCACTCCCCCCACCATCACCACGCCCCAGGTAATGCGAGAGTTTTCATAAAGCCAAGGCCATCTTTTCCCTTTATTTTACTGCTATTATTTTACGGTTATTATTACTGGTATATAAACATAAAACCAAGAATAGAGCATACACAAGAAAAGCCTGCTTTTTTTTTTTAATATGCTGATACTTTCATGCACAAAGTTTGATATCAACATATAATCCTCTCTTAGAAAGCCCTTTTCCTGGCTTCCTTGGCCTTTCTTCCCTTTATCCACATCAGGCTTCTCTAACATAAAGTAAACATGTTCACTTCCTCATGTGTATTTTTCCATGTGTCTCTCTCTGCTTATATAGTCCCATACATACACTCACAAAAACAAACATATTAAGAGAGGAGTTCTTTGTTTTATAACATTAGGAACATACTCTACATACTTTTCTCCATCTTGGTGCTTGGATGCAACAATTACTCATGGAAAACCCTTTCAAAATAACAGATAAGGCTTTAAATTATTCTTTTTTAGTGTCTTTGTTTGATTGAGTGGAAAAGATCAGGAGTTCTTAATCTGAGCACCATTGACATTTTGGACTGGATAACTCTTTGCTGTAGGGAGCCGTCCTGTGCATTGTGACATGTTCAGCAGCATCTCTGGCCTCTACCCACACCCGGTTTTGACTATCAATCAAAAATGTCTCCAGACATTGCTAAATGTCCACCGGGGGCAAAATCACCCCTGATTGAAAACCACTGGTAGAGATATACTATAGTGTAGCAATCCATTGCATTATTGAAGAACATTCTAGTTTTTTTCAACACAATGCAATTTGGCAATAAATATATTTGAACATATTTTGGATATAATTTGTATCAAACATTTTAAATATACTTTTTGTCAAATCTTTGGATCTGCCTATTAAGTTCTCTAAATATGTTGATATGCATTTAGAGGAATAGCTTAAACTGAGAAAGCACAGAATTCCTACCGTATGATGGACTATTAAAAGGAATCAAATCTAGGCTAAAATTATTTGACTTCATGCTAATGAATCTATGTATTTTGCATTACAAAATTAAAAACGTAATTCTATATTCTGTTTTCAGTACATAATTTTTAAAACTGCAATGTAATGTGAGAATGTAATGCAAGAAATATGATTAAAAGCACAAAATTCAGCAAACGTGTACATGGGTATGAACTCTAGTGATTGGCTTTGGGAATAATAATTAAATAAGAATAATGCATAAAATAATAAAAAAGTCTAACAAATATTTAGACTTTTGATAAATTTGTTTCTGTGTAGTTAATGAAAGAGAAACAAAATACACTACAAAATTGATGAGTCCAGTAGCTCTCACATTCCACATGGCACATTACAAAAAAACAAAAGATGCAAAAGGGACAAGGGGAAGAAAGTCTCAACATGTGGCTGGAGAGAGAAGTGGGGAACAGATCATGACAAATATTTTAGGCTATCTATGGACTTGGGTTTCTTTCATAAAAGCAGTGGGAAGTTATTGAAGAACTCTCAGTAGAGAAGTGACATAATATATTTGCCTAGTTTTAAAGTTCCCTCTAACTGAATCATGGAGAACTGATCAGAGGCTACGAGAGTAGATGTCAGAGAGTAGTTCCAAGGTTACCTTAAGCAAGAAGTGAAGACCACTTGGGTTAAGGTGGTGAAAGTAGAGATGATAGAATTGTGCATTTATCTATCTAGTGGATTGGACTGAGCTTCAGAATAGAATGGTGAGCATTTCACATGTCAGAGATAATTAAAGTCATAGGAGGAAATGAAATCACTTACAATTTATCCACCCAGGAGCCAAGACTAAGTCTTGTGAAACTGACATTTACCAGGGGTGGAGGACAATGAGCAAGTGCAGCATGTGGAAACCCTGGCAGAAAAGCAGGCAGCCAACCGGGTGTGCACAATGGCTTGTCAGCTAAGGGAAGGGTGTTTCAAGAAAGAGCGTGCCATAGTAAGGAAGGCTACTAACAAGGTGGTAATAAATGAAAGCTTAACTTCATTTTCCCCCCAATTTTCCTGTAAATAGTGAAAATAATTAAAGCCATACATTTTCATTGGAGTTCTCTTTTGGCTATATCCCATAAGTTTATATATGCAGTACTCTCGTTTTAATCTTCTAAAGTATCAATAATCATAACTATTTCTTTTCTACCAAATGGTTATCTTAGAGAATGTTATTTTAATTTTCAAGTGATTGTATTTCTGTTTTAATAGTTTTCAATTTACAGAGAGGGAATTTATAGAATTCTTTTGAGCTCCCTCGATGAACAAGTACGTTTCTCCTGTCTGTGAGATTGTGAATTAAGTTGACTTTTCTTCCACATTCACATCATTTTGACCTTAACTTGAAGAAATTCAACAAAATTCTAATGTGAATTAGCACATATCTGGCACCAATATGGGTTTCTACCACTACTATGGGTTTTTCTTTACTTTCATATTTCTTTCATCCTTTCAGTAGGAAAGGATTTGCTCAAACCATCTTTTTCCCAGAAGCTGATCACAGAGAACAGTTTAGTTGCCTGATGCTGCAGCTCTCTTCTCTAATGCAAACCATTGTCTTATTTTTCTTTGCTATCTCCAGCACTATCAGCGTTCTGTGGCTGGGACAATGTCAGGGGCATTTTAAATTCCTCTTGAAGGAAGTCACTATCTGCCTAGGATTTGTGCTGAAAACCAATGGCTCATCAACCTCCATTGTGCAGGGGCATGAATTTGTCTACATAACATTATTACAGCTCCCTCCAGGAGCAGTAACTCAGGAGTAACTTGATATGCCTGTTTAATTACTTCATGTCCAGGGTCAGACAATCAGAGCATTGCAAAGGATCAAGAGATCATCCAATCAGCTCAAGCCCCTTGTTTTAGAGAGGAGGAAAATGAGTCATGGTGGAGACTTTCCACAAAATTATTTGGCGGAAATTTGCATTCCTATTTACACAAAGAGTAATGCCTTACAAAATATAAAAAACAACTAACAGTATAAATTGTGGAAAAATAATTTTTAAAAGGGATATCCCAAACCTTGGGTCCTTTAGAAACTAGGTAGAACAGAAATGGCTTTGTCAGCCTTTAAAAATAGTTACTAATTTTCTATTTAAATATCAGCAGGTTTGTTACTCACCCAAGTAGAGAATGAAAAGAACTCAAAAGACATTGAAAATGTTGAAAATTGACTTTTTGTATTTCAAACTAATTGAAATTTCTTGACATGTGATTATGAAGACAAGTAATGTTTGGAAAGCATCTATTTATAATTTAAAGGCAGGGAGAGTCTATGAATGTACTTTCCATATAAACAGTTGTCATCTACTATGGTCCCACCCTACTGTCATTTCCAGTTCCTCTTTTCCTCCCCTCTCTTCTAACATTAAGACATGGGGCTTCACTGTTAAGCTTAAAGTCAGCTCAGGAATAATGCTAATATTACCAATGCTATTTTAATTCTAACTCTGATTTTATCTCTAGCACTAATACTAGCAAAAATGCATTGGGTGCTTAATAGATACCAAGCGGGATTATCTCATTTAATACAAATAACAACCTAGTAATTACTAGATTTTTACAGATTACCTCCACTTTACAGATTAGGAAACTGAGGCACAGAGAGGTAAGGAACTTAGCCAAGGCTACACTTTTAGGAAGCAACAGGAATAGGCCATCCACCTAGGCTCTCTGATTCCAAAGTCCACCATCTTTTAACCACTTCACTTCTCTGTCTCACTCAGTAGCTCCTCTGGGTATTTAGGTAATGTCCAGGTGATAAGAGGAAATCTGAGAGCTTTCCCCAACTACAACTAGGTATGGTCCATGGAACCTGTCTTATATGTAAAAATAACAGGTGACTTGCCCAAACCTGACCATGTTACTGCAACATCCTAATGATTGGAACACAAATGATTTTTCATGAGCAGAGGGGAGAAATGGGTTACCTAAATCTTAATTTTCAGATGATCATTTTGAGAAGGAAAAAAGATCTGAATGAAAAACAGACCCCATGCCAACTTTAAGATGGAATTTTAATGGCCATTTTCAAGTAAAGACTGAAAATGTCTATTGGCTTTAGCAACGAAAAGGCTGTAAATGGTGATGAATTCAGTGGATTAGTGAGAACTGAACCAGATATCAGTGGATTCAGGAGAAAATGGATAGGGAAAAGAAAAGAAAACTCTTTCAGAAACTCATCGTGTAGGAGATGGAGAAAAATAAGATGATAGCTAAAAGAGGAAACAGATTCTTGAGCATATGGAAATACTAAGGTGATGACAGCCATCAAGAGGGGAAACACAAAATAACCAGAGGCACAAGCTCTAAAGGAATCCAAGACACTTCTACAAGACACAGAGAAAATGAAGGGAAGTTCCTCCATCAGAGGATGCAATGGACAAGAGGCTAAGATAATTTCTCCCCATCCTCTTCATTATCCCTGTGAAGCCCACAGGGCTTGGGCAATGTTCATTGATTTCAATGGCATTAATTGGTAGTTCAAATACTGTTTTGAATTTCAAACGAAGTTATTCTAAAATACTGGGGTGAGTGGAACAAAATTGGTCAAGGCTCTGTCCAGTGCAGGGGGGGGGATAAAAAAGGCAGAAATGAGAGGGCAATAAAATGGTGCCAGTTGAGGTATTTAATATTTTATTGACAGAATTTTGAAGTCGCAGTGTAAAATTACAATTTTTATATATGTATAGTATTCTCTACATATCTCTTCTAGTCCTGTCAGATTACTGCTACCATCTCAGAATTATTTTTTATGACCTTCTCATTTTGATTAACACAGATAAAAATAAGTAAATATCACTTCAATTTCCATATCCTGCAGTCTGATGATCTTTGTTCAAGGTTAAGTCTCAGATAAGAGAAAGTGAAAATCTACACACACACACACAAAAACCTGGAAATAGAAGAGTGTTTCCCTTGCAAAAATAGGCACAGAAGGATATCAAAATCTTTTGAAATTCCTCATTTTGATATTCAGTAATTTTGACATCTATTTGAAAAATGAAAAATAACATTTTTAAAAGGCTGAGAATATTTCTTCCCCAAACATCAAAAGCAGCTTAGGTTGATGGTCAAGAGTGTACTGGTTGATGCTATAAGGTAGTTTCCACTTTCAACTTTCACCCTAAGCCCCTATGCAAAGGGAAACAGCCACTTTGACAAGAATATTTTCAAAAAGCTTACCCTTCAGCATCACTGGGCAAAGAAATCTAAATCATGCAGGGAAATCTAAACTATGGCTCTGACAAGTTCATTTCAAACTACCAGCAACCAAGTCCTTCTCAATGAAAAGCAACATATAAATCTTTGCTAGACTTGAATGAAATCTTGCCCGTGACACATTTTCATTTCACTGAGTAACTTTTCTCAGATTATAAGTCTGTTTTCACCTATGCAGACTCAAAAAAATCAAGCATATACCATAATTAACCTAAAATGAATGCTGAAGTTTGCAGCTCTAATAGGTCTCAACTAGTAATAAAGAAATTAAATTAATGAAGACATAAAGTCTCTCTCCAGATGCTTTCTTCTATTTGATGTCTGCATTTTTTATTCACACCCAATTCTAGTGGCTGCCCTATCAACTCTAACATCAAATATGTTTAGAACAGATTCAACTTTCAGAAAATCTTCCCATTTAGCAATTTCCCCTCCACTATAATCACCAATTCTCATCTCCCTTCCTTATCCCTAGCCTACAATTGTGGGAAAGGTGTGAAATTATGGTGAAGGTGAGGATGTCTATACATAAGAGAGGGAAAAAATCCCAACATTTATTGTACGATTACATGTTAGGAACTGAGCTAAGTTTTTTTTACACAGATTAACAAATTCTCTCAACAACCATCTGAGATTAGCAATAGTAGCTCCCAAATTTTCAGATTAGGAAATTGAGGCTCAGGGAAGTTCCCAATTTCCCAAGAGACAGTCACAGGCAGACTGTAAACTCTCCCCTTCTTGGTGCCCTCCCTTCCCTTCACTGAGAAAACCAACCAAAAAATCTCTTTCCCTGCCCTTCATGTATTCTACGTTCTGTCTCCCATCCTGTTTCAAAGAAAGAAGTTTCCCCAATTCTCTCAAAAGCCAGTCTTCCCACCTGCTCCCTGGATCTCCTCCCCTCTCTCTTTCTCAAGAAATTCATTCAAGCCGTTAAGTTCTCTCTCTTTCATCCTTTTTAACTGGATCTTTCCCAACAGCCTGTAGACATGCCCTTTGATTTCTCAACTTTAAAGAAAATTTTCTTTTATCGCTTATTCCCCTCTAGATATCCCCCCATATTTCTGTTCTTTCCTGTAATAAAATTCTCAGAAGAGCTGTCCGTATTTTCTGTCTCAATTTCCTCACCTCTCTCTCAGTCTTTAAACCACACCAGTCTGGCGTCAGCTCTTGCATCTCCTCAGAATGGACTCTTGAGGTTACCTACAATCTCTATGCAGCCAAATACAGTGGAGGGCTCCCTGCTTTATTTTACTTGACCTCTGTACCTGAACTAGAACTTAACCAACAACAGGGTCGTGGAGGATCCTATGACCCCAGGCAAGGCCTTCTTATCATGTCGAGTTGCCCTTAAACTAAAACTGAAGTCTTTCATTGTGGGGAGCCGCTTTCCGGGTTAAGGCCTAGTGGACACGCCGCAACCTGCTCTAGAGTAGCCCCCGCCCATCGTTTGAGCCAAGATGGCGCCCGTATCCTGCTTCCGCATATGACGCATGAGGCAGCAGTTGCTGCTAGCCTATTGTACACGCTTACGTAGTGCCAGCACATTGGTTGTAACTGTTGTATGTAAGAAATTACCCGGGCTAGCCTCGGGGAGACAGCCCACAGGGAGCCGTGCCTGACGGCCGCATAGAGGTTGTTCTCCCGCGGGGTATAGGGCCTCGTGTGGAATATGTAACAGAGAAAGTTTTCTTCCTGGCTCCAGTAAAAGGCTTACATTCACTGCTATTGTGTGCCTCAAGTGTCAGTTTGTCTGTGTCTCTCCCTCTTTCCCTCTGTTCTCCTTGCCGGCCGAGGACAGGACGCGCGGGACCGAGTGAGAAGGCGCCGGACATTTCATGTCAGTGCTATTTTAGTGTGAACGATGTTCTTGCAAGACCATACATCTCGAGAAATGAGACTGGGGTGCCTAACGGACTCCCCACACTGTTAAAGGGTCACCTGCTCATCATAGGTACGTGCAAAATAGCCAGTAATATCATCCTAAAGTGGGTTTTCATAAAACGGAAAGTATCAAGAAAAATCCAAAAATTCTAGGAATTATAAAAATAGACAGGTTAAGTTAAACTCACCCATCAGAACTGCAAATGCTGAATTTCTTTGTCCATCCAGAGATCTCTGTGCTCAACACATGAATATCACCACCAGAGAAACTGTGACCACTCTTTGAGTAACAGAAAACCTCAAAAATTTAGCAAAAATTACAGACTATTAGAAAGGTCAGGATTCCACATAGATAAACAGATTGTAACCAAATTATGCACTCCCTTCAAGGTCAGACTCTCTCGAACGATGCCCGCACACTCTCAGACAAACTGAGCCCCATTTCGGGAACAAGAGGAGGATCATTTGGACTGAAATTAACAACTATCAACCAAATAAAGGAGAAACATCAGCTACTTATATGGAAATGCTGAAATGTCTCCAATGGTCATTCAGGCATTAATGATGTCGCTGAGAATAGGCTGGCAACCCAAAACATCAATTTAAGCTTTCATTTTAGTTCATCATCATTATGTGAATTTCAATGACAAAAATAGACCATGGACACAAAACTCATGGGAAGACAAAGAAAGCTATGGATCTTCCAGAAGAATTTCAGAAATCCCAGAGCCAGCACCAAAGGTGATTGATGAGGATTTTATGACAAGAAATTAGCTAGCAGCTAATTTTAGACAGCCTTACCAGGGAAAGCTTCGCTGAGGAGACATTTGAGGAAAGACCTTAATTGAGGGAATGAGCTATTTGGACATTGGGGGACAAGAGTTCCTGGCAGAAGGAATGCAGCCAGTGCAAAGGCCCTGAGGAGGGGGTAAAGACCCTGGAAAAATGAATACCCTTATCAACTGTGTATCACATATTTTTTCCAGACCCAGCTCTTAAATACCCCATGCCGGAATTCCATGGCAATCTCTTTGTTAAGATAGCCTGGGAATCAGTGATGTCTTCTCTCAACACTTGCCAAACTGCCCTTAACACAAGACCGACTCATTTACCCTCAGAGTTCAATATTTCTCTATCTATGCCTTGCCTTCTGAGGTCACTAATGCAGTAGATATCAGCCATATCCAGTCTTTCACCCTACAATATTTTCTTGAACTATTATTCCATAACTCATATTTCTATTGATTGTTTCCTTCCCACCTGGGAAGAGATATTTTTTGAAAATAGTGTACAGTCTACTTTAGCTCAGATGGAGTATATTTAAAAACCCTTGCTAAGCATGAATTCTCTATTTTGTTCTGCCTTTATTAAAATCCTCAGTCCAGATCCCATTATCCCAAGAACTTGTGCACTAAAAAGGATCCTGCTTCTGTGTCTCAAAGAGACTTCAACGTGTTGGGTGTATTCCATCCAATCAGAAAACTGTGCTCATGTTAAGCCCTGTCAACCTCCTTCCCAAAAGGCAATTATTATTCTTTTACATCTGGAGGCAAAGGCTGGTATATCCTTTGTAATCAAATCTCACCTGGGATAAGGAATTACACTTTCCACTCAGAGGTTTTGAAATAACATTATTTTTTGTGTTAAAAAGCAAGGCAAAAACATGTATCATTTGGTTCAATATCTCTAAGCAACAAATTTAATAGTGATGATTTTTAATTTTTCATGCATTTCACCCTGACCACCACTTTTTATTGGCAGTTGTATATTAAAGTGTCCTGAGTATATGACCCAGACGGAGAGTCTTTTGTGGCCACAAATTCTTAAAAGGGACTTACTGTGTTTCCTAGGTACTCTATCCTTGTTCACTATGTCAATAAGTCCATGTCTTTCTGTGAGACACCCTCCTCCCATATATCTTGTCCATAAGTAAGATGACTTTCTCTCCAGGCTATGAAAGGCACATGCAAAAAATAAAATGGAGAGATGTTTGCCTGAGGTTGTTGCATAGGACATGACATTTCTGCTGGATAGTGACTTTCCATACTCTGTACCAGAGGAATTGAGAAGAGCTTTCTCTTCCCTGAGGTTGTTAATTTAGGAAGATGTGGGCGGCATCCTGCTAGAAGACACCTATGAAACCAACATATGAAACCAACACAGTGACTGAGGGAGATACAGTTAAAAATCACTGCCCTCACAGAGCTTATATTCTAGTAAACCTACAATAAAAATAAGTAAACATATAATGTATGAGAGAGTAATAAGAGATAAATTGAAAACACTAAGCATGGGAGAAGGATAAGAAGTGTTGGGTTTGGGAAGTGTTGAAATTTTAGACAGCCTTACCAGGGAAAGCTTCGCTGAGGAGACATTTGAGGAAAGACCTTAATTGAGGGAATGAGCTATTTGGACATTGGGGGACAAGAGCTCCCGGCAGAAGGAATGCAGCCAGTGCAAAGGCCCTGAGGAGGGGGTTACTTGGCAGTCAAGGAAGTGCAAATAGGTGTTGTGGTTGTAGCAGAGCAAATGCAGGGAAGCAAGAATAGGGCTTGAGCTCAGAGAGGTAATATGGTGCTCTTTCATTCAGGCTTCGTAAGTCACATTAAAATGTCAGCTTTTATTTTGAGTATGAAGGGAAGTGATTGGCCCAATTTGAGTACAGGAATCTCCTGATCTTCCTTAAGATCTGAAGGATCTGCTGTGTTGTGAATATACCAATGGGAGACAAAAATAGAAACAGACCAGTTAGGAAGCTGTTTTAACAATGCAGGCCAAGAAGGATGAGGAAGTAGTGGAGAGATAGGGATAGAGAGAGAAAAGTGAGAGACGGCAGGGGGTATATGTAGAAAGTGGAAACAATAGAATTTGCTGGTGTATTTTGGGGTATGAGAGAAAGCAAAGGCACAGGGTGACTCCAGGGCTTTGTTGGTGGCACCGGTGGTGGCTGCTTTTGTGTTTGTTTTGTCTGAGTTGCTAAAAGGACAGAATCACCATTAATTGAGATGGGGAAGAACTCAGAAGGAAAACAAAATTTCTAAACCTGTTGGTGTGGTCATTCTATTTCTTTAATTCAATCAGTAACAGTTATACTGAGTGGCAATTTTGTGTGATGTTCTATGTTAGGTGCCAGTGATAGAGGAGGAACTATGATATTGTCCTCACCCTCAAGGTAGTCATGATCTAGGGGAAGAGACAGCCATGCAGGAAAGTGTTTCAAGTAATTTACTCCCCTGTCAAGAAGACGGAATTAACTACCTTGGGAAAGAAGTCTATTTATTACCCCACAGGATATGACTAAATGGAATAGCTCCCCCTTCCCCATTCACTGTGAAGGAACATGGTGAGGTTCTGTAATGTTAAGTGATGGATTAAAAATGTCCTTATCCTGAGCAGGGCCTAACAGCTAAACATCTAAGCTTGGGTCAGTGTTAGCATTGTTTGCCCCAAACAATAGATGATTTTTTGTGAAGAGAACTGAGTTGAGAGAGAAGCTGTTTATCTTCTATGGGCAGGTGTCAGGGTGGTCACCAAGGGACCTAAGGGCAGGGTCTGAGAAGCTGAGGCATCATGATGTTGCAAAGCCCCTGTGTTATTTTCATGTCAATATCTCACTTCAAATGGTATTTGAGAGAATTAAATGATGTAATACATGGACAGTCTTAGAAGGGTGGCTGGGATATAGTAAGTGCTTTGTACATGTTTGTTCCAGATTGCTAATGCTGCCATTTTGCAAAATACCAGAAATGGATTGGCTTTTATAAAGGGGGTCTATTTGGTTACAAAGTTACAGTCTGAAGACCATAAAGCATCCAAGGTAATGCATCAACAATTGGGTACCTTCACTGAAGGATGGCCATTGGTGTCTGGAAACGTCTGTTAGCTGGGAAGGCACGTGGCTGGTGTCTGCTTGCTCCCAGGTTGCATTTCAAAATGGCATTCTCCAAAGTGTCAGCTTTCAATGGCCATCTTCAAAATGTCTCTCTAAGCTGCAGCTCCTCTTCAAAATGTCATTCTCAGTTGCTCTGAGTTCCTTCTGTTTATCAGCTCTTTTATATGGCTCCAGTGAATGAATTCAGACACACCTTGAATGGGTGGAGTAACACCTCCATGGGAATTATCCAATCAAAGGTCTTGACCACAGTTGATTAAGTCACAGCTCCATGGAAACATTTAATCAATAGGTTCCAACCTAATCAACACTAATACCTCTGCCCCTATAAGGATGCATTAATGAATATGGCTTTTTCTGGGGGGTGTAATATATACAAACTGGTACAATGTTGGATGGTGGAAGCACTTAAATTTGTTAAAACTTGGTAAATACTGATTAGTAATTGTAATTAAGTAAAGAAACAATTACCCATCACCTTTGATATGCCAATCCTGTAAAAAGGCAAAGGAGATCTAAAGATGAATAAGACGTGGTTTCTGCCCCTATGTGTTTATAATTATAAATAACCAAAATGCAATGTATTTGGTGCTATAATGGAAGTATGTTCAAAGTTTTGTGGGAATAAGCAAAACTGTCTATAAAGACTTCATAGAGAAGGGACATTACATTCAGGTCATGAAGGTTTCCACAGGGCAAAGTTAGAGAAGTTTTCCAAGCAAACAAAGCAGATGCTCAAAAACCTGGAAGTGGTAAGTATGTGGTAGATTCATATCAACTAGAGCATAAACAACATTAGGCAATGGCTTAGGAAAGATTGGGAAAATACGTGATATCAGACTTTGAAGAGACTTGTGGGTTTAGAATTTCTCTTGTTGGCAATGTAGAGCCACCAAAATTTTGAATTATATCATGGCCTAAAATAAAAGATATTTCAAAAGAACATCTTATCAGATACTTTGGAAACTTTGTGAGAGCTGAGTCATTGAAAACATATAGAATAAGGCAGAAGTCAGGTAATGTTTCAGAAGATAGACTCTAGTTTTGTCTATGTCATTCCCGGGGTGGACCTTAAAAGCTATAATGTTATCAACTGCAGTTGCACTCCAGTGAATTTAAAGAAGAACTTAATTTAGTATCAGGGATTAATTAAGGCATTGGAAAGACTCTGGCTCATTGTCCCTGACCAAGGTTGTTAAACAATGCTATTTTTGCATAGTTTATACATTAAGCTAAGATGAAATCTGATTTTCTTATATTTGAATATTTCATCTCACAATTGCACATGCAAAAGCAAGAGAAAATGGAGCTAATTCCAAGGCAATTAATTAGAAATAATCTATGGAAGTTGTATATTGACAAGCTTTTGATGATCTTTATACATGAATTGTTCTCTTTAGAAGTCAAAGTACCTATCAAAACTTTAAAAGGGTGGACTATTCTGAATATAAATGGGATTTCAAATACTATGAGCTTTGAAATGCTTCTATCCTCTATGATAAGAAATGAAAGCTTCTAAGTCCAAAAGTTATGTTTCAAAGACACACATTTTATACTTTCTGTATGTATTATTACATTTTATTATGGGAGGAAGTCTCCTTGGAATAATGCAAGTGCATTTCTTACATTTAGTAAAGAGCTGTTTCCAGATATGAATAAGGAGTTGTTTTGATAAATCTTTATTATTATGGATTTTCATGGCAACTACTTTTGAGTCCCTTCCAGATTCTCTCTATTACATTCAAATTTGATGACTTGGATGGACATAGCACTAAATATGTCTTCCCTTTTCCTCAAGAAGATTTGTACATGTTTTGATGGACTCTTAGTGTCAAGTTGGAAAATAAATTGTCTCAATTTTTTTGTGTTCAATGTCAACAATTTTTGATGATTATATCCCTTCAGAAATTGCTGTTGTTCTTTTGTTGTTTTCAAAGTTCACTTAAGTACCCAAATCTACTCACATTTTTATCTATGGTATGGCAGTTTGGAAAAATGTAAAATATTACAGAGAAAAATGTAGGCTGTCTCTAAAGAAAGATGGCAATTTGTATCTCCATTTAAAGGAAAGTTATAGAGCTTTTAACCAGCTTCGGAGCCCAAAGAGGTTAAATAACTTATCCAAAGTCATGTAACTTGTAAATGGCAGGCCTGCCTGACTCCAAACTTCACAGTCTCTCTACTGATGTCCCAGGGCTTCTGCTCAGATTAGTGCTAAGATATTCATGCTTCAACATGGGTATTCCTGAACCCCTGGACTTGGGCAGATGATGAAATGAAATGTTGTATTGTCTATGTTTATTCATTCAAAAAACATTTTTTTAAGTACCAAGTGCCGGGCCCTATGTCTTTGCCAGAAGAATGTTTAGCCTAATTTTGGAGGAAAACTCATGAATTAAAAAAATAAAAATAAAAAAATAAAAATAAAATAAAAAAGCTAACTACTATGTTAAGTGCTATAAAAGAAATGCAGAAGGGCATAGAAGAAATTAAATCTACCTAAAATGTGGGGATCAGGAAGGGATGTTGAAAGAGGGGTCAAAAAGGCCTCAATGAGGAAGCAACATTGAAAGTCAGTCTTGAAGAATAAGGAGCATTCTGGAAGGCAGAGTCATTCGGGTAGAGAAAACTCCATGATCAAAGGTACAGAGGGAGAAATTGTGTTTGCAGAATCATGAAAATCATATATAGGAGGGTAGTGAATGTCTTCTCCAGAATTCTGAATAGAAATTCAAGACTTTGGTACAATCAGTGTATTAAAGCATCTCTTGTTTACAAATAACAAAAATCACTAAAGCTAATTTAAGAGTAATTTTATTAAAAGGACACACATTTGTTTCACAAAATCTAAGAGCCAGGCACAAGTAGATGTCTGCAATGGATTTGAGTAGGAACAAGAGTTTTGTAAATGCATCACTTTCTTCCTTGCTTGCAGTTTAATCTCTTTCTTTTTCTGAAACCACATGGTGCAAAATGGCCACTGCCAACAAATAGAATTCACATTTCTATTCCAGAGTTTAACAGGTAACTCAGGTATCACCTTTTGTAGCAGCCCATGAGGACCATGCCAGTCCAGAGGCCAAAGAAGACAATGAGCATTTTCTAATACATGAACTTTTATTCAGGGCTTACTTACAGGGTGAGAAGTTGTGGAGAGATCATGACGGCTCTCTCAGGCTGGGCAGGCATTGCATTCACAGGGAAGTCGATTGTGTAATGCAAAGAGGACAGAAAGCCTTTTATAAGGGTTTAAGACAAAGGCCTTCCTAAGGGTGGGGGGAGCATATATGTGGGAACAGGTCACTCTGACCTGAGAGGTGGTGCAGGAAGGACTAGAATAACACTTGAACAATTGCATTTTGCTCTTTTTATGAGACTAAGAGCCTGTCACCTCCTGCCTGCTTCCCATAAAGTTACATTTTAAGGTCAATTTACCCTTTTTCTCTTTGCTGGCTTAGAAAGACAATAGGTTAAACATTTAGCTGCCTAGGTCATGCAGACTGCTGTGCACCAAAGATCTGCAGGCCTGTTTTGCTCAGGCCATGGGTTGCCACACCCTTAATTCCAGGTTCCTGGGAAAGGGCTCTAGTTACCTGAGGTGCTGACCGCTCAAAATGGCCAGAGCAGAGCACCATATCCTGTCAACACTCTTGCTCTCATTGTAATAGCGTGTAGTGGAGGAGGGGAGATGTGAAGAAGTGGGTATGCTTTTCTGAAATACCTAAAACATGCAAATTCATAGAGATGGATAGTAGATTGCAAGTTACAGAGGGTAAGGGATTGATAAATGGAAGGGGAAGTTATTGCTTAATGGGTGCAGAGTTCTGTCTGAGGAGATGGAATATTGGGGTAATGGATGTTGGTGATGGTAGCCCAATATTGTGAATGAAATTAATAGCACTTAATTGTACAATTGAAAGTGGTTAAATGGGAAAATTTGAGTTGTAAATATGTTACTACAAAACAAAATTAATAGCACTTAATTGTACAACTGAAAGTGGTTAAATGGGAAAATTTGAGTTGTATATAAATTACTACAAAACAAAGTTATTTTTTAAAAGTACACATTAAAATGTAGAAAAAAAAGACAAGAAAAATAAAGAAAACCAACACTTCAAAACCAAATTCCATTGAGTTATTAGGTTTCAAATTACAAGTTATTTTAAATCAAGTTATTTTTAAATCAAGAAAATCCAATCATGAAAGCAGTATTTAATTGGTTTATTTTATTTATTCACCCAAAAACTCATTTCATAAAGGCCTTAAAGAATACTTATAAGAAACAGAAATACTACCAAATGACATGAAATAAAATAAAGAGGAATAAGAATGGGGATTTGAAGCGAAACAGAGAATGTGGCCCCAAACATGAGGTAAATGTTTATGAAGACAATTGCTTTGTATCTTTTCTAATGCACAAATAGACAATGGAGAACCCAAAGTCAAGCTGTTCCAAGCATCTAGCAGCAAACATAAAAGGGAAAGCCTTCCCAGTTAGACAACTCATAAACTGAACAAGATAAATACAAACCAGTTGCTCAGAAATACAGCTATACAGTCTTCATGAAGAGAACATGGCTATGTAAGTAATGATGCTCTCAGAGACATTATATTGGAAAAGATGATGGGTTTTCATAGAGCATTTGTTATAAGAATCCTCATAATCTGATGGCATCAAACTGATTTTTATTTCAAGAAAATCAATCCTGTAAGGTCCACTAAAGACATAACAAGCTCTGTCATGATCTAACAGGATTCAAGGATATATTTTAGAATATCTAGCAATGCTTCCTAAATATTATTTGAATAGTCAAGATTTAATGAACATTGGAGACAAAGAGCTGGAGAACATTCTGCCAGTAAATTTGTGGAAAGTGTCCATTAGTGATGACAATTGAATAAAGACCTATGTCTTAAGAGACAGTTGAGCTGGGTTTGGGGTTGGCTACTTCCCGTGAAAGCCCAGAACCTATAAAGGCATGGTCACCTGCCGAAAGATAAAGCCAAAATTTTATTAAGACAATTGCTTTGCATCTTTTCTGGGCATGAATGGACAATGGAGACTGCACAATTATTGTTTAATGTGTGACTCCAATAATTTTAACCTTGAGAAACCTAAAGTAGGTATAAGATAGACAATCATAGAGTACAAAGGCAAAAAAAAATGTCTCAACCCACATGGGCAATAATAAGATTTTATTGTACCTGGATTAGTAAACAATTTTTAACTGTCATTTAACAAAATGGCATTGGTCATTTGGCTAGACAGAATGCTGAGGGGATAATTTGAAGAGATAATTTTAAAGGAGTAGAAAAATGGATCAAAATTACATTGAAATATTAACGGTATTGAGATCTTTATACATTATTTTTCAAAATTTCTATAAAGTATATGAATTAGTTATACAATCATACATACAGCAAATATTAAGTAATGATAAAAATACAAAGAGAAAGACATAATATTTCATTGCAAGTTATATGAAAACTGCTTTTAAATGAGTTACCAGATGTGTAATTCTACATTCAGCAGGGGGTCTGAATTTCTTGGCAAAAATATTCTGACCATTTTCAGAAGAAAAGTTACAAATTAACAAAGATGAATTGCCTAGAGATAGATTTTTAAATGTAATTTTATGGAGATACAGTCACATACCATATAATCATCCAAATTGTACAATCAATTATTCACAGTAGCAACAGATAGTTGTGCATTCATCACCACAATCAATTTTTTGAACATTTTCATTACTCTAAAAAAAAAGAATAAAAATAAAAATAAAAATAAAAGTAGAAAGAAAAAAAACACCCAAAACATCTCCACACTCCCCTCCCCATTATTCACTTACTTTTTGTCCCCCTTTTTCCTGTTCAATTGTCCACACACTAGATAAAGGAAGTGTGAGCCACAAGGTTTTCACAATCACACTGTCACACTATATAAGCTATATAGTTATATAGCTGTATGGTTGTCTTCAAGAATCAAGGCCACAGGAGAACCTAAGATGGTGGCTAGGAGAGACAGGGCAAAAAAACTCCTCCATGAAAAATACTAGATAAAAGCCAGAAAGTGACCCAGAACACCAGTTCCAGCGATGCAGCAGCTGGACAAGGTCTGCTAAATCCACAGGGACCGTGCACTTGGTGAAACCGAGAGTATGCGTTCTGAAACAAGTGAGTGAGCCTACTGAATGTCTGACAGCCATGCTGCGGTGTGAGGAAACCATGGGTTGGCGTTTAGAGGTGGACTAGTTCTTTTTTTAAAAAAAAAACAAAAGTGGCTGCAGATATGGCAGCAAGAACCACACAGTGAAGCACGGCAGGAATGGGCTGTGCGAATGCCTCATTATCTGGTGTGGAAGATAGCCTTTCACAGACCCACTGCTAATTGTCTTGGAGTGAGGACAGCAGAGGTAAGCCAAAAGGGGAGAAAAACCACGCCCCTTGTAGCCATCTTCCCAGTGGGCTGGAAATGCTCCTGCCTGGCGCTGGAGCCATGGACCACAGCCGCACCAAGGGACCCAGTGTGATGGGAAGTGTTTCCCACAACACTGAGCACATGCCACAATATCAGACATGGACAGTGGCCTTTCACGCTCCCATAGCTGGTTGTCCCACAGCTGGGAAGGTGGAGCTGTGCAAAAAGGGGGAGGTTAACATGCCCCATTCAGCCATCTTTACAGCAGGCTGAGAACACCCCTGCATGGCCCGGTGGCCCAGGGCTTCCCTTGAGGGATGGCACACACTTGTGACGTAGCACAGCCTTCCCCCAGCAGAGGCCCTGGAAGGGCATGGCTGGGAAGAGGGACCCACTCGGAAATCCCAGGGACCCTACGCCAATACCAACAACTTGTGGGTCAGTGGCAGAGACAATCTGTGGTGAGACTGAAATGAAGGTTTAGACTCTTGCAACAACCTTAAATCTCCAAGAACACCTGGGAGGTTTGATTATTAAAGCTGCCCTACCTCTCTAACTGCTCAGACACATGCCCAACATTCAGGGTGGACAGCACCAACAACACACCCAAACTTGGTGCACCAATTGGGCCCCACAAGAACCAGACCCCCACACATCACAAAGACAAAGTTGGGGAGAACTGACTTGAGGGGAATAGGTGACTCATGGATGCCATGTGCTGGTTAGTTAGAGAAAGTATATGCTACCAAGCTGTAGATCTGACAAATTAGAGATTTGGGTTTGAATAATCCTTCATATCCTAAAAGAACACTATCAAGTAAAGCAAATGCCAAGAGCCCAAAAACAACAGAAAATTTTAAAGCATATGAAAAAAACAGGCGATATGGACAACCCAAACCCAAACACCCAAATCAAAAGATCAGAGGAGACACAGTACTTGGAGCAATTAATCAAAGAACTAAAGACAAACAACAAGAGCATGGCACAGGACATAAAGGACATGAAGAAGACCCTAGAAGAGCATAAAGAAATAATTGCAAGAGTAAATTAAAAAATAGAAGATCTTAGGGAAATAAAAGAAACTGTTGGCCAAATTAAAAAGACTCTGGATACTCATAATACAAGATTAGAGGAAGTTGAACAATGACTCAGTGTCCTAGAGGACCACAGAACAGAAAATGAAAGAACAAAAGAAAGAATGGAGAAAAAAATCAAAACGGATCTCAGGGATATGACAGATAAAATAAAACGTCCAAATTTAAGACTCATTGGTGTCCCAGAAGGGGAAGAAAAGGGTAAAGGTCTAGAAAGAGCATTCAAAGAAATTGTTGGGGAAAACTTCCCAAACCTTCTACATAATATAAATACACACAGCATAAATGCCCAGAAAACTCCTAATAGAATAAATCCAAATAAACCCACTCTAAGATGTATTCTGATCAGACTGTCAAATACTGAAGAGAAGGAGCAAGTTCTGAAAGCAGCAAGAGAAAAGCAATTCACCATGTACAAAGGAAACAACATAAGACTAAGTAGTGACTACTCAGTGGCCACCATGGAGGCGAGAAGGCAGTGGCATGACATATTTAAAATTCTGAGAGAGAAAAATTTCCAACCAAGAATACTTTATCAAGCAAAACTCTCCTTCAAATTTGAGGGAAAGCTTAAATTTTCACAGACAAACAAATGCTGAGAGATTTTGCTGCTTAAAGACCTGCCCTACTTCAGATACTAAAAGGAGCCCTACTGACAAAGAAACAAAGAAAGAAGAGAGAGATAGAGAGAAATTTAACAGACATATATAGAACATGACATCCCAAATCACCAGGATACACATTCTTCTCTAGTGATCAGAGAACTTTCTCCAGAATAGACCATATGCTGGGACATAAAACAAGCCTCAATAAATTTAAAAAAAAATTGAAATTATTCAAAGCACACTCTCTGACCACAATGGAATACAAATAGAAGTCAATAACCACTAGAAATTAGAAAATGCACAAACACCTGGAGGTTAAAAATGAGGGAGAGATGAAAACATTCCTGGATAATCAAAAGCTGAGGGACTTCATCACCAGTAGATCAGTCCTGTAAGAAATGCTAAAGGGAATTGTGTAGGCTGAAAGGAAGAGACACTAAACAATTGGCTGAAACCACATGAAGAAATAAAAATTTCCAGTAAAGATCACATGGTAAATATAAATACCAATACTACCGTATTTTTTGACGTGTAACTCCACTGTTTACTTCCTACAGGATCTAAAATACATAAAGTGTAATGATAAATCAGTGGTTTTGGACTCAATGTAAAATATGTAATTTTTGACGAGAACTACATAAAGGTGGGGGAATGGAGGAGTATAGGGACATAGTTTATGTGTCCTATTGAAATTAAGTTGGTATCAAAGAAAACAAGATTATTATAGCCTTAAGATGTTAAATTTAAGCCCCACAGTAAATGCAATGAAAGTATCAGAGAACATGATCATAGAGATGAAAAGTAGAGTATGGGTTATGAGAAGTGGGGGAAGGGGCAATGGGGAGTTAGTAAGAAATGAGTGTATGGTTTCTGTTTGGGGTGAAGGGAAATTTCTAGTAATGGATGGTGGGAAGGTGATGGCATTGCAACATTGTGAATGTGATTAATCCCACTAAATGGAATGCTTGAGAGGGGTTGGAATGGGAAGATTTATGCTGTATACATGTTTCCACAATTGAAAAAAAAAAAGACAGTCTAAATAGATAATGATAATTAAATGCCATAGATTATCCTGGACAAGATCTAAGAATAGAGGAGAAAAGGCTCAAAAGGACACAATTGTGACATAAGGAAAAAAATGAAATATAGAATGTAAGCTTTATATCAATGTTAAATTTCTTGAACTTCTCAACTACACTTAATGTGATTACATAAATGAATATTCTTGTTCATAGGAAATGTATATGTGAATTATATCATTTGTTGAAGGATGTGTGCAAGTTGCTCTATGTTCAGAAGACAGAGAAATAGATGATGGATGACAGATAGGGAGGGAGGGAAAGAAAGAAATGGTAAAGTGACAAAATATTAAAGTTGGTAGACCGGGGTATCTGTGTAGTGGGGTTGGGGTATGTTGGAGTTCTGTGTATGAGGTTTGTATTATTTTTGCAACTGTTCCTGTAAGTTTGAATTTATTTTAAAAAAAAAAAAAAGAATCAAGGACACTGAATTGCAGTTCAATAGTTTCAGGTATTTCCTTCTAGTTGTTCTAATACACTAAAAACTAAAAAGGGATATCTATATATTGCATAAGAATAACCTCCAGAATGACCTCTCAACTCTATTTGAAATCTCTCAGCCACTGAAACTCTTCCCCCTTTTGCTCAGGAAGGCTTTCTCAATTTCATGATGCCAGGTCCAGGCTCATCCCCAGGAGTCATGTCCTGCATTGCCAGGGAGATTTACACCCCTGAGAGTCATGTCCCACATGGTGGGGAGGGCAATGAGTTTACCTGCCAAGTTAGCTTGGAGAGAGATGGGCCACATCTGAGCAACAAAAGAGGTTCTCTGGGGGTGACTCTTAGGCACCATTATAAGTAGGCTTAGCCTCTCCTTTGCAGTAACAAGCTTCATAAGGGCAAGCCCCAGATCGAGGACTTGGCCTACTACAACGGTAGTCCCCAATACTTGTGAGAGTATCAGGAATTCCCCAGGTAAGGAAGTTTAATGTTTCTACATTTTTCCCCAGGGCCTCAAGGGGTCCCTGCAAATACTCCTTAATCTCAGCCCAAATTACTCTGGGATGCATCAGGGTTTCATGCTAACCTGTACAAACCAACCAGCTCTCACCCCTTATTCAACGTTCCATGTAATTATGGTGTTTGAATAAACTGACCATGCAAGTTAAATTATATAACATACTACAGAAAGTACAGATTTTGCCCCAAATAAATATCTCTTCCTTTGGTCTCACATAGAAGTTACGGTTTTAAAACACAGTTAATATCATCCTTTACCCTTTAGTCTGATTTACCTTAGTCCTAAGCAAGTCCATTTCATTCATATCTCTAATTGAAGTCTGATCTCTTTTTCAGCTTTTTTAACATTTGCTGTATGGGGTAATGCTGACATTCATAGCTACCAAACTCTGGTTCTGAGTCTCAGGTGTCACACAGATACCCAAAGTTACAGGGACTGACGAGATTATACACAAACATTCAGCATCTCAGAATTTAGAGATAATCACTACAACTCACAAATAGATGTGACTGCTATTAAGAGCTTTACCATAAGCCTTCCCCTGATAGCCTATGCTTTCAGATTCAGTTGTCAGAGTTTGCACATTATAGTTAGTGAACATTAGTGAGGCATTATAATGTTCGCCTTTTTGATTCTGGTTTATTTCACTCAACATACTACCTTCAAGGTCTATTCACCTAGGTGTATACCTCACAACTTCATTTCTTCTTGCTGCCACTCAGTGTTCCATTGTATGTACACACCACAGTTCACCATTCTGTTTATCAGTCAATGTGCCCTTAAGCCACCTCCATCCATTGCAAATCGTGAATATCACTGCCACAAACAACCGAGTGCAATGTCCTCTCATGTCCCTGCTCTCAGGTCTTCCAAGTATATACCTAATAACAATGTTGCAGGACCATATGGCAACCTCATAATTAGCTTACTGTGGAACCACCACACTGCCCTCCAGCTGGGCTACACCACTCTACACTCTACTTCCCTACCAATAGGGAATAGGTAGATCCCTCTCTCCACATTTTCTCCAGCACTTGTATTCCTCCATTTATTTTTTTTAAGTTTTATTCACACACCATACAATCCACCCTAAGTAAACAATCAATGATGCCCAGTGTAATCACATAATTATGCATTCACCACCACAATCTACATGAGGACATTTCCATCTCTTTGCCAAAGAAAAAGGAAGAGATTTTAAAAGGGAATAAAAATATTAAAGTTAGAAGAACAATAAAAATAAAGTAAAATACAATGAAAAGTTCAGACACACCACCATCACCACGAATTCTATATCACTCCCTTATAACCCCCTCTTATAGACACGTAGCTTTGGTAAATTGCCTTTGTCACAATTAATGGAAACATCTTACAATGTTACCATTAACTATAGACTCTAGTTTGCATTGATTGTATTTTTTTGCTTATACCATCCAATTTTCAACATCTTGCAATGTTGACATTCATTTATTCTCCCTCTTTTAAAAACATTCTGATATTTGTGCATTTAATCACCATCACTGACCACTCTAAGTTTCACTAAGTTATACAATCCCAGTGTTTATCTTCTATCTTTACTTCTGGTGTCATACATGCCCTTAGCCTTCCTCTTTCAACTGAACTCACACTCATCTTTGTTCAGAGTACTTACAATATTGTGTTACCATCACACACTACCGTGCTTATGTTATCCATTCCATTTCCGGATCTATACAATCAATCTTCTTGAGCCTTCTGTACTCCTTCAGCATCAAATGCCTGATCTCTAATCTCTTTCTATCTCCTGATAACCTGTGTTCTCAACTCAAATTTTGCTCATCAATGCTAATCCATATTAGTGAGACCATATAGTATCTGTCCTTTTGTTTCTGGCTAATTTCACTCAACATAATGTCTACTGTCTACCATTTTGTCTTTGGTATTTTATATGACATATCTTATTTTATTTTTATTTTTCCTCTCTCTTTCTCCTTTTACCCTTACTGATAGTCTTCATTTCTACACTCTTCTCCAAACCTCTGTCTCCTGTCTTTCCTATCTGCCTGTAATGCTCCCTTTAGTGTTTCTTATAGAGCAGGTATCTTGCTCAGAAACTCTCTCAGTTTCTGTTTGTCTGAAAATATTTTAAACTCTCCCTCATTTTTGAAAGACAGTTTTGCCATATATAGAATTCTTGGTTGGCAGTTTTTCTCTTTCAGTATCACAAATATATCATATCATTGCCTTCTTGCCTCCATGGTTTCTACTAACAAATCCACACATAGTCTTATCAAGCTTCCTTTGTATGTGATGGATTGCTTTTCTGATGCTGCTTTCAGAGTTCTCTCTTTGTCTTTGACATTTGATAATCTAATTATTAAGTGCCTTTGAGTCAGTCTACTTAGATTTCTATTTGGGGTACACTGTGCTTCATGGATCTATAATTTCATGTCTTTCATAAGAGATGGGAAATTTTCAGTGATTGTTTCCTCCATTATTCTTTTTGCCCCTTTTCTCTTCTCTTCTCCTTCTCAGACACTCATGACATGCATATTCCTGCACTTCATGTTGTTATTTAGTTCCCTGAGACCCTGATCATATTTTTACATTCTTTTCCCCATTTGTTCTTTTCTGTGTAGGATTTCAGATGTCCTGTTCTCTAGTTCATGAATCCTTTCTTCTGCCTCTTCAAATCTGCTGTTGTATGTCTTCATTGTGTTTTTCATCTCTTCTATTGTGCCTTTCATTCCCATAAGTTCTGCCAACTGTTGTTTCAAACTTTCGAGCTCTTCCTTATGTTTGCCCAATGTCTTCCTTCATCTCTTTTGCCATATCTTCCCTCAACTCCTTGATTTTATATTTGAATTGATTTAGGAGATTTGTTTGATTAATAATCAGTTGTTTCAATTCCTGTATATCAGTTGAAGTGCAAGTTTTTTTCCATTGATTGGACCATATCTTTGCTCTTCCTAGCACAATCTGTAGTTTCCTGTTGTCTAGGCATCTGGTTTCCTTGATTACCCCAATCAGATTTTCCCAGACCAGACGGGCCCAGGTCTCAGGAGGAGGCTGTATTCAACATCAGGTCTCCCTGAGGGTGAGACCCAGCAGATTGTCAGACTTTCCTGTGAGGCCTCTAGACTCTGTGCTTTTCCTACCCTGCCCAGCAGGTGGCACTTGTCAGCCTGTAGCTCCCCACCAGCATAGAGAGGTGCAGTGTATTTAATTCTCAGTGGACTCTGTCTAGGCCAGAGACCAACAGTGTCAGAAGCCAAGCTTAAGCTGTTTCTGTGCACCCCACCTACCCACCCCAGGCCCTGGGGTCTGAGTTCTCTGAGGGAGGGCCCCCACTTGAGTTGGACCCCACCCCCCTTTTCTTAAGAAAATAAGCCCTTTAGGGAATTGTCTCCTACACTTAAGTTTTTCCTTTAACTCTCTATCTTAACTCCACCCTTGCCTGTGTCAGTGCTGGCAATGGAAAATGTCTGAGGCTTTCTCTAATGAGCTACTTAGAATGAGACAAAAGGAGGGGGGGCAAGAAGTCCCCTTTTCAGACCCAGGCCCCAGCCCTCTAGTTCACCAGGCAAAAACCACAGTTGGTGCCAAGTTCACAGCCCTTTTCCAGTATTCTCAGCTCAGAGGACTCCAAAAGCCTCTGTTTTAATTTATTTATGTATTTTTTTCCTATTAGACCTGCCTCCTGTCTGGCAGGATAAACCTCTGGGTTCCTTTCCTGCTTGCTATGGGTTTACCTGTGCTCATAGCATTTATTCAGTAGTCCAAATTTGTTAACTAAAACCACAATTGGAGCTTGGTTGAGCTACATTCCCTTGCTCCCAGCATGGGCTGCTTCTTTCTCCCAGAGCAGTTTTGCAACTCAGCCTGCCATGCTGGTGGCAGAGGGTACCAGCTTCGCAGTTTGGAAGCTTTACTTTCAGTTCTATGCTATGATCTCAGCCATTCTGCCCATTCGTGACTGGTATACGATGTTGTCCATTCACAGATGTCCCCCCATCAATTGTTCCAGACTATTTTCTAGTTTTTCCTGCCTATTTACTAGTTGCTCTAGGGACTAACTAAATTCCACACCTCCCTAACCTGCCATCTTGTCACACCTCTGGAGATAGATTTTAATACAAATGAACATACAACAGTAGCCTATTTGTCACCTTGGATTGATTTAATGGAGGCACATCTGGTAAGAGGACACATATTGTTTAAACTATCCTAGCACATCTGGTCTTGTCTTCTTAAACAAATAATACAAATTCAGGTAAAATTGGGGACCTCCTCAAGAACATGGGAAGTATGCCAGAAAATGTTCCAAATAGCAAAACACATGCAAGGAAATATAATAATATCTACAGAAAAACATATTAGTATTCAAGTTAAATTAGATATGTGTTGGGCCAGAGACAAATCTGAAAATTAACAATCACAATTGAAGTAAAGATGGACTTTGCTTAAGAAAAACTTGATAGAATTTGAAAATGAAGGAAAGAAAAATAAATCAACAGCTACATTCTAAAGAGTAGAAAACTTTTAAATTATGGGTCTGGTATGGGTCGAATTTTGCCTCCTTCCCCACCCCCATCCCCTGGAAAAAAAAAGATAGGTTGAAGTCCTAAGCCCCAGAACCTCAGGATGTGACCTTATGTGGGAATAGGGTGGTTGCAGATGAAATGAGTTCAAATGAGGTTATACTGGAGTAGTGCAGCCGCTAATCCAATAAGACAGGTGTCCTTGTAAGAAGAGGGAAATTTGGATTCAGAGACACAGACATGAGAGAAACAAAAGCTACATGGGGTGATCCTGCCATGAGCCAAGGAACACCTGGGACCACCAGAAGCCAAGAGAGAGGCAAGGAACAGGCTCTTCCCTAGAGCCTTTGGAGGAAGCATGGCTCTGCTGACACCCGGACTTCAGCCTCCAGAACTGTGAGACAATAAATGTCTGCTCTTTCAGCCATGCTGTTTGTGTGCTTTGTTAAGGAAGCCCTAGGAAACTGAGATAAGGTCTTACAGAACCAAATCTCTATTTATTCATGCACAACTTTTACTCGATATTATGTGCCAGACTCTGGTGAGGTCTGTTCACAAGGGTGAACCCGATAATCACAGCGCTTAGAATAAAATGGGGGGAACAGATAGGACACTAAAGCATGATATGTGCTACGTCGGGAAATTCTCAGCATTTTAGAGAACCCCCAGAATGGATTTGGAGAGCAGTCCCGAAGTGAATAATGTCACGTTTTAGATCTCCCCTGAAGCTGAATTGCTAATAGTCCATAATGCAGACACTATATGTAAAATCAATCAATTGTGAACAGTCCACTAAACTATCAAGCAGAGGGTGGTTGTTCAATTTTAGTTTACTATGAATTAGCTGAAACTGGGGCCTTAATGTTACCTTTCATTGCCTTCACTTGTCTGTGAAAATATGCGTGAAAAGACATAGGGAAGCTATAAAAAATGTTCACAAGTTACCTTGGAAATGGCCTTAAAATTTTAAGGCAGTTTGAGAATCATGGAAAATTTAAATAATTTAAATGATTGGAATTACCACTCTTATACTAAAAAATCATAAGAAATGCTGGCCCAGATCTGCTACCAGACAGTACTCTATTTTGATGTGCCATGTTCTGAATCTCTGTCCTATTTTTCAGAATAGAATGGGACTATAATTACAAGCGATGTCTTGTTGACATTTATTCAGAAGATTTTGCCCTCTCTTGAGTGAGATTTTATTTCATAAGCAACAACAAAAATAATCCAGTAAAATACATCTCTAATTTAATATTAATGTGAAAATTATTTTGCATTAAGACATTATTTTTAAATGTTGGAACAAATTATGTCTTAAAGCAAAGAATTATCAGTAGACAAAGCATGGACTATAGTTAATAGTACAATTATAAAAATGTGCTACCTTCAATTATAACAAATGTTCCATACCAATGCAAGGTGTTAACAGTAGGGCAGTATGTGGGAATCCTGTATTTTATGCATGATTGTTCTCTAAACCCACAACTTCTCTAATAAAGAAAAAAATTAAAAATTAAAAAAGAATTATTGGTAGAATTTCTTTTAGAGACATTTTTCTATTTCATATAGGCTAATTACCTAACCAAAGTTTTAACCATTTATTATCTCAATATTTTTAGGGATACAAAATAAAGTTCAGTGGTGATTACTGTTTTCAGTGAGTTCACTACCTGTACTTAGGTACACAGCAAAAGAAACATTTAATATTCTAAATTCATTAAATAATAAGTGAAATATACAAGATGGTGTATAACTAACAGCAAAGTCGTAGAAGCAAATAATAATAAATAGCTCAGTGAAAAGACCCTCAAGTAAGGCTAGCAGAGTCCAAAATTACTTCATAGAGGGTTTGGAATGAGGAAGAGCTTGAAAGAGACAAAGGATTGTGACTAGCAGCACAGAAATGGAAGGAGAGCTTTCCAGCCAGGAGACTTAAAAATCGACAAAATTTGGTAGAGTGGAAATTTCCTCTAGGTGTTTGAAAGTGTGCCATTGTCCCCTCTAGCTACACCCAATTTGAGTAAAATTTGAGAGGTTTGTATGTGTAATACATTATCAGAGAGCCCCAAATCCTATTTATGAGCACTTACTGCTCCACGATCTAAATTCCTGGCCCTCAAAGTTTGGTTTACCCCAAAAACCCCTCACAGAAAATGGCATCTCTCATTCAGACTCATAGATTTCTCTCACAAAACTAAAATCATCCCACAGTCATCCAATCAGAGCAAGGAAGCACCAAGATGCAGTTTCTCCCATTATGGATTAATTTGAACCCCTAGTCCAGAGATTGCTCCTCTTGTTTGTTGTTTTAAGACTCTGTCATCCTCCAGTTGGTGTCTTTCCTTCAGCAATGCCACGCCACTGCCTCCACCATACCTTTTAGAAGCTCTACTGAGCTGACAGCCACTTTCTTTTCCTGACCATTACTTCCGATTGCCCTTTTCAAGGTGAGTTCTGCTGGGTTCCTGTTGTGACTCTGTTCTTTGCTGGCAATGCAGTGTCATGCCAGAAACCACGTCATTCAAGTCCTTGTCACTGGTCATGAGTTTCTACTGATACTGATCTTACTTTCTGCTCATGTTTATCAGAACTTCCAAACAGAAATGCTGTTTCTCTTTTGATTTCATTTAGAAAGGGCAATTCATAATGACAATTAGCATTTATCAAGCGCTAGATGATCTACTAGCTTACAAGACCCATTTTACAGATGAGGAAAATTAGGTACAAAGAGGTTAATTTGTTTTAAGGCTAATAAGAGGCAGTGCCTCAACTTAAGATCAGGCCTGTCTAATGTTGGTCAGTAACCACTTTCTAGCCCTTCACAGGTATTTGTGAGTTTCCCATGTTTTGTAAACATCTTTTCATCATTTATAAACACTTCTCACCAGCTGAGGCTAGATTACCTCAGCGTTTATTATTAATCTTTGCCAATTTTATAGCTAAAACAACCTATTATCTTAGAATTTTCTCTTGACACATGAAAAGAGGCTCAACATTATTGGTCATTGGGGAAATGCAAATGAAAACCACAATGTGATATCACTTCACACCCACTAGGATGGCTATTATTTAAAAACAGAAAATAATGAGTGTTGCTGAAGATGCAGAAAAAAATGGGGCCCTTGTACGTTGTTGCTTGGATTGTAAATGCTGCAGCCACTAAGGAATTTGATTTGGTGGTTCTTCAGAAAGTAGAAAATAGAATTATCATAAAACCTGTCAATCCCATTTCTTGGTATAGTATATACCTCAAGGAACTGAAAGCAGGGACTCAAACAGGTATTTATATACCAATGTTTTTAGCAGCACTATTCATGACAGCCAAAAGGTAGAAGCAACCCAAGTGTCCATCAACAAATGAATGAACAAAACGTGGTATATACACGCAGTGAAATGTTATTCAGCCCTAAAAAGGAATGAAATGCTTAAATATGCAACAACATGGATGTACCTTGAAGACATCATGTTGAATGAAATAAGCCAGGCACAAAAGGGCAAATATGGTATGATCTTGTTCACATGAAATACCTAAAAGAAGTAAAGTTCATAGAGACAGACCATAGGTTACAAGAAATGGCAAAGGGAATGGGTGGAGAAGAATTTATTGCTGAATGTGTACAGTTTCTGTTTCAGGTGATGAAAAATTGAAGTAATGGGTTTTGGTGATAGTAGCACAGTATTATGGATGTAATTAATACTATTGAATTGTACAATTGAAAGTGATCAAAATTTTGAGTTGTACGTATGTTACTATAATAAAAATGTTTTTAAAAAAATCTTCTCAAGTTGTCTTCCCTCTCTTCCTGCCCCTCATTTCTCCTCTCCCCATTATAGAAAATTTCTCTGAAAAAAAAATTGATCGTACTCATTGTCTTTTATTTCTTGCCTTTGATTTTCTCTTCAAATCATTCTAATCTGACTTGTATGTACCTTGACCACTCCATTGAATCTACAAGGGCTGCCATGAAGCCAAATCCAATGGCCAATTGCCAGCCATCATGTTACCCAACATTTCTGACTAATTTATCATAGCTGACAAATCCCTTCTGCTTGAGAAACCATAACTTGACTTCTAGGAGGGACACAGCCCTCCACACTCTCCCGATTTTTTCCCATTTCACTAGCTACTCCTTCTCACATACTTTGACTCTTTCTCCTTATTTCCCCAAACTCTAAATATTGGAGTGACCCAGAACTCAGTCTCTAACTACACTCCTTAACTTATTTATTTTATCTGGTTTCATGACTTAAATACTGACTCACGGCCTGGAACTCTCCCCTGAATTCAGACTCATATCTAAAGGCTAATTTGACATCCCAGCTTTGACAAATGCAACTGAAATTTAACATGGCCCAAACAAAACTCCTCATCTTCCTCCTTGAACTTGCTCTTCCAGCAGTCATTCCCAGATCCGTGCATTGTGCTGCCATTCGTACGTTTGTTTGGGGCAAAGCTTTACAGTTCTTCTTAACTCCACTCGTTTTCTCTTACCTCATGTCCAACCCATCAGCAAAGTGTCACCTCTTTGTGAAAGAACTCTCTAACTGCTACCTCCTCCACATTGGCTAGCATTGTGGTCTGAGCCACTGTCACCTCCCACCCGGACTATTGTAATAAATATCTGTCAAGTTCCCCTTATCATTTGGATCAGAGTGACTTTTTTTTTAATTCATTTTTATTGAGATATATTCACATACCATGCAGTCATACAAAGCGTACATTCAGTTGTTCACAGTACCATTATATAGTTGTGCGTTCATCACCAAAATTAATTTTTGAACATTTTCATTACCACACACACAAAAATAATAAGAATAAAAATTAAAGTGAAAAAGAACAATTAAAGTAAAAAAGAACACTGGGTACCTTTCCCTACCCCACCCCCATTTTTCTACTCATCCATCCATCTTCTTGACCAAAAGGGTGACGTAAAAGGGAATGAAATAAGCTTAAGTGGCAGAGAGATTCCAAAAGGAGCCGAGAGGTCACTCTGGTGGGCGCTCTTATGCACACTTTAGACAACCCTTTTAAGGTTCTAATGAATTGGAATAGCTAGCAGTAAATACCTGAAACTATCAAACTACAACCCAGAACCCATGAATCTTGAAGACGATTGTATAAAAATGTAGCTTATGGGGGTGACTTTTTTTTTTTTAAGTTTGGCTGGATGATGTTACTCAGCTGCTCAGTATCATTCACTGATTTCCCACACTCAGAGAAAAAGCCAATGTCTTCGGTGGCCTGCAAAATCACAAGATCTGACCACGCTCCTCTCCGCTCTCTCCCTGGCTACTTCACACAAGCAAATCGGCTTCTTTGCTGTTCCTTGAACAGGCCAGACTCTCTCCTGAACTTGTTATTCTCTGTTCTCAAGTTACTGTTTCCCTCACTCTCACATCGTCTTCAGGTCTTCACTCAGATGCCACTTCTCCATGAACCCTTCCTTGCTAATTAACAGTCACAACTCTTGCCACCCAACTGCCTGCCATAACCCCCTCTCCTGCTTTATTTTTTTGCCAAGACACCTATCGCCATCTCTCCCAGTATTGGCACAAAATATATGTTACATATTTATTTGTCTATTGCTTGTGGCTAAGCTTTAGGGTGGCTGGGGTTTTTGTTTTGGTCAATGCCATTCTCCATCATCTAAAAGAGGAACAAATATTCTATCAAAGGGACAGAAATTCATGGCTGTTTTGAAGGGTATACTGCAGATAGGTATTATTAACTATTTCTAGACTTTTTTTGGTATTGGCCAATAAGGGACCTCAGTTTTCTACTAATAAACTTTTACTGGTTCTTCAACATCTTTCTGGCTGCTGACTTTGCATGGCTACTCAAAATCCATTAGCATTTCTTGTCTCTTTGCTCGTATACCCGGAATTTGCTGAAATCAGCACATATGAATTCATAAATTCAGACCTCAAGGGCTTTTCAATGAAAGCCCATGGTTTATTGAGGTGTTAGCATAAGCAAAAGTACTGCAAGCAGGAATTTTACACTAAAGGACAGTGCATTTATTGAGTTCCTACTATGCGTAAGCCTTTTATAAATAGACTACTTCATTGAATCCTTAAGACAACTCTACATATTATTAATATTATTAGTATTAGGCCTATTGATTTGATTGTCTCCTCCCACACACAGGAGCCGATACTATTTCTTTAGTTCTAAATAACCTACCTCTTCTTCGGAGTGTGCAAAGTTAATTTACAGTTCTTCAGAATTTTATACAGCAAGATGTCTATCTTCTCAAGTAAACTGACATCCTCCTGCCTGTTTGCATCCTCTACCTTTTCTCACACAGGTGTTCTTGGAAGCAAACCTGATTTCAGAGGTTCTTTGAAGGGAAGAACAGACGTGAGCCTTCATCTAGTAATCTCTGGGGCAGAGGTTTGCAAATTATATTCCTCAAGAAGATTCCTCCGAGGGTTTTAACAATCCTCCAAAGCACAATACAATGTATTCATTATGAGTATGAACGCTGGGTTCAATCCAGCCCTATCATTTTCTAGCTATTTGTCTTGGGAAAGACACTTCACTTCTCTGTAAAATGGGGATGATGATAATAATAGTGCTCATAGAAGTTGTGAGATAAGAGTGAAATAATACATGAAAACAACTTAGAATTGTGCTTAGAACCTTGTAAGGGTATTTAATAAATTATAGTTATTATAGTTATTATTCCACAACTTGTTTTTTCCATATGTATAAATACATGACAGATTTTTCTTTCTCCTGATAATAAATGTTAAGTGATATCCAATTTTTCATTTTAACAAGCAATGCCAAGCTAAACACTCTCATGCAGGTTTCCACAGGCACATGTATAAGTTAACCTAGGAAATATACCTAAAAGAGGAATTGCTGGGTTTGAGGAATGTTTTCTTTAATTGATTTAGATGTTTCAAAATTGTTCTCTAAAGAGTTGTATCAACTTATATTTAACAGACAATTTAAATTGTAGATAGAAACACATAACAGGAAAAGTAGTAAATTAAGTGACAGAGATGAGAAAATTATCCAGAATAAGGCAAATAGCTAAAGAGAAGAAAAAACAAAAGAAACCAACATCAATCTATAGTAATTCTGTATGATCCAATTCTAGAAAATGAAATAAAAAGACAGGGGAAGAGACAACATTTGAAATAATAATGAACGGCTCAGGCTTCTGCAGCATTAATAAAAGTTGTCAGTCATGAAATCTAAGCAAGACAATGAGTCCCAAGCAATACAAATATAAATAAAATCTATAGCATTACACAGAATATAGCAAAATTCACAACACTACTGACAAAGTTCAGAAAGTAAAAAAGAAGAAAACACAGATGATCTAAAAAGGAGTTATAACTTAAAATCACATTCCTCATCAACAGAAGACAGAAGAAAAGAGAATAATATTTTCAATATGCTAAAGTAAAAAAACAGCCATCTTAGCATCATCAAACCTAGATAAATTATAAATCAAGAATGAAAGCCAAGAAAGGACAGTTTCAGACAAATCAAATAAGTGGAACATTCAACAAAAATTGACCAAGAGCTTTGATGTATTGGAATAGCTAGAAGTAAATGCCTGGAGCTGCCAAGCTCCAGCCCGGCGGTCTGGACTCCTGAAGACAATTATATGATAGTGTGGATTACAAGGGGTGACGGTGTGGTTGTGGAGACCTCGTGGATCGCGCCCCCTTTGTTTAGTGTATGGATGAGTAGAAAAATGGGGATAAAAACTGAAGGACAGGTGGGGTGGGATGGGGGGATGATTTGGGTGTTCTTTTTTAACTTTTATTTTTTATTCTTGCTCTGGTTCTTTCTGATGTAAGGAAAATGTTCAGAGATGGATTGTGGTGATGAACGCATAACTATGTTATCATACTGTGGACAGTGGATTGCATATCATGGATGATTGTATGGTGTGTGAATGTATTTCAATAAAACTGAATTTAATACAAAAAGATTGACCAAGAACTATGTTACAAAAGAAGCCCTTATATATATCAAAGAATTTATTATGCATATTACTGGGTCTGACACAAACACAATAAAATTAAATTACCAGTAACCAAAAACTCACAAAAATATCACACATTAGGAAAGTTATAGCACTCTTCTGAATAACTAATAATCCAATTTCAAATAATTAATAAGCCCATGTGATTGAAATGGAAAATTATTGGGATCTGAATGACCAAGATCAAAAGAAATAAACACTATATGTCAAATCATAGGCAATGCTAGTAACGTGTAATTAACTTAAATACACATATTTTTAAAAAGGAAAGATTCAAACTAATGAGCTAATTGTTCAACTCACGAAGTTAGATAAAAGAAAAATAGAATAAACTCAAAGAAAATAGAATTCAGTGACAACATGGCTCCTGCTTCCAAATAGTTCACGTTTAATCTGAACAGAAGATGCCACCACATGGAAATAATACTTCCTTAAACTCTTTCTAATCTTGCATGCAAAATTATGATTATCATTTGGACAAGGGCCTAGGGGTTTTAGCAGAAGGTGCTAAGACATTTAGCAAACTGTTTACTAATTTCACATAGGCCTCTAATCGACTTTGACAAGATGCTCATCTCTTCTTCCACTCCTTCATCAACTCCAATCCATCCTTCAAGATCCATTTAAAAAGGCAAGCCTTCTATTAATACATAATTTCTTAGAGTTAGTCTTTCCAGCCTATGTTCTACTATGATACTTAAACTTGTTACAGTTTTATTTACAAATAAGCAAGTTTATATACTTGTTTATAAATTGGCCCCACTTCCACCCTGCTTGACCATGAGCAAATTGAGAGCAGGTGCCATATTCTAGATAACTTCTAAATTAAGTGACTGGATTAAATTTTTCTATGTTCAGCTTTCCTAACTGAACTGCATGATCCAATCATATTAAGAATGTCACACCAGAAACTTAAAAAAAATCCAATTTATTAAGTGTGATGGCAAGAAATGGGAGAGAGTGGAACAAACCATGATGCATCCATCATTGGTTGCGCTAATGATGATCCCTCTAGGATTGTAATTATTTTTGTTAAAGGGAAGGTTAATGGGGTTCAAGTCAGCTCCCAAAATACCATCTATACAAATTGCTTTATCTTACTTAACAAGACCAAGTTGAGTGATGCCAAAACTGTTACATGGACATGTCCCAATGACTAGCACAAAATTATCTTTAATTCATTGTTCTTTCCAAATCTAACATATTCAATAACTAAATCTGATCCTCCTCAAAATGCTTGTTCCCTTACTTGCTTCTCAATGCATGAAATCCTGATGATACTCTTTAAGAAATTCCTCATAGGAAATCTGATACCACCCCTCATTTCTTTATGCTCTGAAGTGAACAGTTAAACACAACTTTAAGGAAATTTCCCACGCAAAACGTCTTTCCCTTTGTTTCTCCTCATCTGGCTAGCACATATTCTGACAAGTAGTAGATACTATGTCACTATTTTCTCAATTGTATTTAGCTTAAGATATAAAACCAAGGTTAAAATGCTTATTAAATCATAGTTTTTTAAATCACTAAAGTTGAACCAATAAAGTAAGAGGTAACACTTCATCACACTTATTTTCTTCCATCTAGATATTCCTAAGTATTTTGTTACAGATCATTCTAAAGCATTTTAATGATTATGTTCAAAATCAACAAAGAGCACAAGGGTAAAAATTTCAAAACATAATTCAGGAATTTGAACAAATTCAGAGTTTATTTCATTATTAAAGTTAATGAATGTTTTAGACTGTCATTTCAATAGGAAATCATGATGTTACTTTTGAGAGCTCTTGATGACTATTCATGGTGAAGAAGTTTCAGGCTTGCTGAATTTAGATATTTCATATTGCAGAAAGTCACAGCTAGAAACTCTAGAACCAAGAAACCTTATGATTTCCAATTCAAGATCATTAATGTTATGAATTTATAAATAGGTCCATAATAGATTGGTTTTTTAATCTACAAAGACCACAGTTGAACAAGAATGGCAACTATTTGTTTTCTGCAGTATTTAATGCCAATTTCTGAGTGGACACATTAATAAGGTTTTTATGCATTCATAAAATATTTATTGAACATTTCATATTTGTGTCAGTGTGCTAAAACAGATGACCTCTTCAATTCAAAGTACAGTCCAGGGGCTCTAGCCCAAGAGAGAGAAAAATGTTTGGAGCTCCAAGCAGACGGGAAATTTGGGAGAAGGGACGATAGAGATGGGGAAAAAGGTAAGAGCTTGCAGTGCCAGGGAGGTGGCATACGTGCTGTGTTTGTTTCACGAAGTTCTCTCTTCCTCAGAACCCCCAAATCTTGAGCAGGTTCTAAAACCCACAGAATGTTTGGTGAGTGGTTACTTTGTGGAAAGCATTGAATGGACTATTTTTTTTTTCCTTTACGGTGATCTAGGGGGAAAAACAAAACTATTTGTTATGAGGAAACCCTTCTGAAAACAGAATGCCTTTCCAAGAAAGATTACAGAATCTTCCCTGGAAACTTTAAGAATAAATTAGTTATCCATAACATTGAAATGATTTAAGTATAAAACTGAGCAAGGTTATTGAAATGTACTAAATATCTTCTTTAGGATCTTTGAGCCTGTGATTTTTATGATTCTATGATTTGCTTTCTTCCATTAGCCTTCATGCTTTAAAATATTGGTTCCATTAGAAACAAGAATTTCACGTACTGAATTTAAATATATCAGGGAAATTCACTCATGCACATGGATTTCATTAAGTTCAGTGAAGCATATAAAATCTGTTGCTATGAAAAGGACCTTTGACAGCTCATAATTACATAAAAGTAAATGCACCTGTCAAAGAGTCGAACAAAATTAAGATGTCAGCAATGACGGATCTCATAACTAAAATTTTCAAGAAGCATTTTAAACTTAGTAGCTTTTTCTGTTTTGTTTAGTTATATTAAAACTGTAGTGGTTAATTTTGCAGCAACTTGACAGTAATTATTTAATTCTTAAAACATCAGGAAAGCTAATTTTTAGAAATGATAGACTAAAAGATATTTTATTTAAAACTGCTTAGTTAATTAAACCATGAAAGACTTAGATGTCAATTGCAATGGAAATTCAATTTGATTCAAAACTTGGACTAAATTTATAGATTACAACTAAATGATTGTCTCTAACACTTACAATTAAGAATTAAAACTAAAAGTGGCATTATATAAATTAAAACTTCATCCAAAAGGTGGAAATTTATATATTCTAACTAGCTTTTTAATGAGGCACTCAAGTTTAGGGTAGAAAAATTTATAGGATAAGAACTCCAAGTTTTTAATGCATTAATTCAAGGCTTACCCATCAAAGAGTAATATAGAAAAAGAAGTGACACATGAAGTTGATTTAAATGTTCTTCTAACTTCAGACTTTGTTTCCATTGCCATTTCATCAGATTATAAAACCAAACTATCCTCAACTTTGAAACCAAAGTCCAAGTTTAGGATCAACAGTCGCTGGTATGCTTCTTTGGCCACTCAGCTAAGGCCACCTCTTACTGACCAACATTTGTAGCATTACTATTCAGAATGCCCTACTCCATTCCTCTCTGGCTAATTTATGTTCTCCCCTGTCAATTAGCTATCAGGAGGACTGACTGGGAAGCAAATTAATTTCTAATCTATTCATAATTCTAAAACCAAGCACAAGCCCCCTTCTCCCTGTCAGCTGCACCTCATATTGTCCCAGCCACACAAACAGCCTGGTGATGCTTGAACTTAATTGAAACCTCTGGGGAAACAATGATCTGAAAAGCAATTCGTGTTCAGGGAATGAAATTTGCTGACAACAAAGGAAAAAGTGACTCGTGTACTATCTCTATGTTTTTATATGCAGAAAACAATGCCCACGCTCTATTAGATGATTCCAAGTAAGTAGCTCTTTCAGGTATAAGATTTTATAAACATCAATTTATTATATATTTTCAGTTAATCTTTCCATAAAGCTGATCAGGATTAGATTAGATTAGACCTTCCGCATTTATGAATTTCAAATGCATATTTTACAGTTTAATCTTCAGTGACATTACTACCATTTTCATCATTAGAAAACTTTAGGTTTTTTGTTGTTGTTGTTGTTATAGGTCTCCATTTATATTGCATTTATTGAGTGTCTTGAAGGATGTATTAATCAGGGTTCCCTAGAGAAACAGAACTAACAAGCCAACCCCTGCTTGTGGGAAGGAGTTCACAATGGGTACAGAACCACTGAGAATACTGGGGCCCCAATTGCCCTTGTTCCAGCCTGTGAGTCGGTAGTTCCTTCTGAGAGAGGCAAGACAAGAAGGGTTGAGGATCCTCCCGGCCCACAAACAAGTGCTCAGCTACTCAAGTAGTGGTGTCACTCAGAAAAGCAGCATTGCCCCACCCCTACCCCCACCCTCACCCCAGCACCAGTGCCTTGGCTCAGAAATTTAACAAGGGAGGGAGGGTGGGGGTGGGGGGTAAGAGGAGCATTGCAAAGAACGGAGAGCTCCAAATCCCTCCCCAAAGGAACTGACTTCATTTGCATCAGTTCTGCAAACAGTTAAACATAGAATTATCAGAAGACCCAGAAATGCCGCTCCCAAATGGATATCCATGGGAAATGAAAATAGATGCCCATGCAAACACTGGTCCATGAATGTTTGTACCAGCATATTCATAATAGCCAAAAGGTGGAAACAACCCAATGTCCATCAACTTATGTGTGGGTAAACAAAATGTGATATATCCATACAACAGATATCACTCAGTTTAGATGTCCAGTCTCACCGGCATCTCTGTGCCTTGCCCTCCATCCTAAATGCCCCCATCAAAGACACTGGGCACTGGAAGTCAAGATGAAGTGTGCTGAGGCATGCTGCATCTGCTCTTGCTCTGTGGCCACTCTACTTTTGTCAAGTTTCAGATTATGGATAAATAAATCACAGACCTGAAGCACGTGTGTGAGAGTGTGACCCCTTCTGGTTTATCTTAGCCCATTTCACTGTCCGCCATCACCTGCAACAAACTAGGCTTTATACAAAGCACATAGTGGAGTACGTGTGTTTCAAGGTGTTATTATCTTGCTTCTGCTTTAAAGTACCCATGGAAACAAGGAAATACAGGATTTTTGACCTGTTGTTTGTAACCTGGTGGAGTCAAAGTGATATCTTACAGGGTTTCAGGTTGTAGTAGTTCTTCCATAATAAATCAGCCACAGCTCAAACACACTGGGAAAATTGTTCAGAATGTGCCTGCCGGGGGAGTAAGGGCCAAGGGCTCGTCAGCTCAGTTCTGACTATCAAACCACCAGCCTGAATTCAGAAAATAGTGAGCACATTAGCAGTTTTCTCTCTTCTTGGAATTGTTAGAAAATCTTATTGATAAGAGTACCTGAAATTGTGATTTTGGTAATTATGGAACTTTCAATGAAAGTGAAGAATGAGATTAGTGCCTCAAACCTACCAATTTTTTTTCCTGCTATATTTGAAACTGGTGCAATTGCATTCTGGTATGAATAATGGCACAAGATACTTAGCAAACAAGCAGGCAAACTCTCACCCTGACATTACTAAAGTGCTATTCAATGTGGGTAGAGAGGAAGGATATTTTCCTTCTTTAAATTATTTTGAATAGTTGAGAAAATTCTATTCACAATAGATATGTATACTAGCATTAAAACATTAGTGAAATATATGTGGAAGAAAGAAACTAGAATGAAACTCCTAAAATGCCAGCAGTAGTTGTATTAGGTTAATGGGATTATGGGTGTTGAAACCAGTTTACATGTCTCTAAATATAATATATAATAAGATCACATTATTTTATAATTTATAAAATAAAGTATTAATGAGTATTGTATAAGCAGAAATATGTTCTAAAATTAACGGAATATAAATTACATATATACACAGGGTTGGTGTCTAGGCAGTGACCACCCTAACTTGCTCATGTTGAAAGGGGCTGTCAACATTATGGGAAAATGGGACGCATCTGGTTGATATTCTTGAAGAGGCTAATGCCTCCGGGTTTTCGGACTTAGCTGGCATAGGAGCTCTCTGGAGGATTTAAGTATCTGAAGAATAAACCCAGTTAGTGAAACCTTTAGAGTCTCAGACAGGGATCCAGGTATCCTTTAGGGTTTTCGAGACTGCTGTTGACTTGGGCCTATTACACTGTGGCCATTTGACATATCCAGCTGAAGCCTGCACATACCTCATCATTTTAATGACCGATTCATATTCCATTGTACAGCTAAACAGAACAATTATTTTACCAATGCCATATTGGTGGACATTTCAGTTGTTACATTTTTACTACAATTAACAATGCTGTAACAATCTTGAAGTACATCTTTGAAACATTGTCCAAATATGATTCTTTTTAAATTCCTAAAAGTGGAATCACCGTTCCAAAATGAGCATGTCTTAAAAAGGCTTTTGACTGCATAGTGATTTGTCTTCCAGAAATACATGTGCTGATGAAATACTCTCACTAGCAGGTTATGAGACGGGCCTTCCTCCAAAATCCTTATGAAACTGGATATTATCTTTTTTTCCAATATTTGCCTATCTAAAGTAATAAATATCATGTTTAGCTTTTATTAGTAGTGCTTAGTTATTAAAATGATGGAAATTTTTCCCTTACTTGGGTAAGAACAAATCTTCATTGCAAAGGATTGTCCCATGTATTCAAGATATTGATATATTGATTCCCTTGGCCCCTGCCTCCCATCATCATGACAACCAAATGCCCCACCCATTTCCAAATACACCCCAAGGAGGTAAGATAAGAACTATGATATTGGTTACTTGTTGCTATGTTATTTTTTTAATTTCTAGTTTTATTCCATTTTGATTAGAAATTGTAAATTGCATTCTTATCATTATCTTTAAACTGTTGTTGAAACTTCTATTTTTGGGTTCCAACCTACAGCCTGGTATCTTTTTTAAAAAATGATCCATGTCATTCAGTGATATGAGTATTTCCCAATGATAGGTTATCATACACAATAAATATGTTACTCAGATCCACTGTCACAATCCAAGTCAGCAAATGGGATGGCCTGTGTCGAGCCACTCTCCTCAAGCGACTGATTCAATTCCAAATCAAAGACCTGCATGGGGGCAACAGAGAGCATCTGATAAGTGGAACCTAGTCACATTGAGAACTCAGCTTCAGCAGAATCTGGGAGATCAAGTTTTGAGCATTCTATTCTCTTCATACAGAAGGAAATAGGAAAAAGTTTTGAGATAACCAATCCACATGGTTCATCATATTGCCATTGTAATTTATTCTTTTTCATTGTTATGGGTTTTTGTTAAGTTGTAGTTCTCCCTTTCTTGTTTTTCTTTTAACAAGTTTTCTTTATTCCTTTTATCCCTTTTATCCCTTCATTTCCCACCTCAGATGGCCAGCCAGTTATCCTAATGCCATTTCTGGCAATTTAGAATTTTGCAAGTTGTATTAGTCAGAGTTCTCTAGGGAAACAGAACCAACAGGAGATATCTGTAAATATGAAATTTTATGAAAGTGTCTCACTTAACTGTGGAGATGCACGAGTCCAAATTCCACAGGGCAGGCTGTGAGCTGGCAACTCCAATGAAGGTCTTCAATGAATTCCCCAGGAGAGGCTGGCTTGAAAGAAGAAATGAAAGTTCTCCCTTCTCCCTTAAAAGTCTTCAAGTGATTGGATTAAATCCAACTGATTGAATTCTCTCATTGTCAAAGACACTCCCTTAGTTGATCGCAGATGTAATCAGCCATAGATGCGATCAGTTGACTGATGATTTAATAAACCATCCTTCTGGTTTATTAACCATCCATGAAATGTTCTTGTACTTAATGGCTAGGCCAGTGCTTGCTTGACCAGATATCTGGGCACCATCACCTGGCCAAGTTGATACATGAACACAACCATCACAGAAGTTATATAGCCAAACTTTTCTAATAACTTTATCAATTTAAAAACACCCTTCTCTATCAACATAAAGAATAAAACAGTCTATGTAAGCTTCCCCATGAGAAATATGGAACTTCATATTTTTATTCCTTCAATACTCCTACCCAATGTCCAATATTTTCTCTTTAAATATTCAAGAATATTTCTAAGAATAATATACATAGCAGAGGGGAATACAGTTTTGTAGTCTCCACATGTTTGAGATTTTTCTTTTACTCTCTGGCGTACTGGATATATATGCAGGAGTTAAAATTATACTGTATCATAAACACACAAACCTGTTTATCTTCCAAGATTTAGTATTAACAAAAAAGTCTAAAGCTAACCTGATTCTATTTCCTTACTAACCATTTAATTTTCTTTCTAGATATTGTCAGGAATTTCTCTTTATTTTTTTAAATTAAAAAGTTTTCAGTTGTGGACTCCTTAATTCTGCTAAAAAAAAAAATGGTGAAACTTTTTTAAGTAAATATTTATGTCTTTCTTCATTTTAGAACAATTTTTCTCATTTTCTCTATAGCTATACCTCCTCCTTCTTCAGTTCTATTTTTGTTTCTCTTTCTCATTCTAGAACTACTATCTACTTATCATACCTTCTGAATCTATCCTCTAAATAGTTTATCTTTTCTCTCCTAATCTCTACCTCTTTTCTTTTACCTCCATATTATAAGAGGAATTACCATCTATAGCCTTACATAAAATGTTTCAGTTTTTATTTACAGTGCTGATAATACCTGGACTCTTCACTTACACAGACTTTTAGTCCTCTCTTCTTGTCTGTTTTTTTTTTCATTTTGAAATAAATTCAAAGTTATAGGAACAGTTGCAAAAACAATACTAACCCCATACATAGAATTCCATCATACCCTGACCCCCCTCCCCGGATAGCCCAATCCACCAACTTTAACATGCTGTCACATCGCTATTTCTTTCCCTCCCTCCCTCCCTATCTATCATCCATCATCTATTGCTCTGTCTTCTGAACATATGAGAGCTAGCTGCTCACACCCTTAAACAAACACTATAATTCACATATACACTTCCCATGAATAAGAACATTCTTTTATGCAATCCCATTAAGAGCAGCTAAGAAGTACAAGAGATTCAACAATGATACAAAGCTTACATTCTATATTTCCTTTTCCTTATGTCTCAACTGTGACCCTTCGAGCTTCCTGTCCTCCATCCTCCAATCCCATCCAGGTTCATCCTTGGCATTCAATTGTCATCTATTTAGATTGTCTTTTTCTTTTTTTTCAATTGTGGGAACATATATACAGCCTAAATCTTCCCATTCCACCCCCTCCCTAGCCTTCCATTAGTGGGATTAATCACATTTAGAATGTTGTAATGCTCTTTCCCACCATCCATTACTAGAAATTTCCCTTCACCTCAGACAGCAACCCTACACTCATTTCTTAACTCCCCATTGCCCCTTCCCCCATTTCTCTTAACCCATACTCTACTTTTCATCACTATGGTTATATTCTCTAATAATTTCTTTGTGTTTACTGTGGAGCTTAAAATTAACCTCTTAAATCCATAACAATCTTGTTTTTCTTTGATACCACCTTCACTTCAATAGGGCACATAAACTATGTTCCTATACTCCTCCATTCCCCCACCTTTATATAGTTGTCTAAAATTATATATTTTACATTGAGTTCAAAACCACTAATTTGTCATTAGAGTTTGTGTATTTTATATCATGTAGGAAGTAAATAGTGGAGTTACAATTCAAAAATTATTGACTTCTATTTGTATTCCATTGTGTTTGGAGAATGTGCTTTGAGTATATTCATTTTTGTTTTGTTTTAATTTATTGAGGCTTGTTGTATGTCCCAGCTTATGGTCCCTTCTGGAGAAAGATCCATGATCACTAGAGAAAAATGTGTGTCCTGGTGATTTGGGATGTAAGGTACTATATATGTCTGTTAAAATTCTCTATATCTCTTTCTCCTTTCTTTGTTTCTCCGTTGGTAGGGCTCCCTTTAAAATCTGAAGTAGGGCAGGTCTTTTATTGGCAAAGTCGTGCAGCATTTGTTTGTCTGTGAAAAATTTAAGCTCTCCCTCAAATTTGAAGGAGAGGTTTGCTGGATAAATTATTCTTGGTTGGAAATTTTTCTCTCTCAGAATTTTAAATATGTCATGCCACTGCCTTCTCGCCTCCATGGTGGCCGCTGAGTAGTCACAACTTGATTTTATGTTGTTTCCTTTGTATGTGGTGAATTGCTTTTCTCTTGCTGCTTTCAGAACTTGCTCCTTCTCTTCAGTATTTGACAGTCTGATCAGAATATGTCTCAGAGTGGGTTTATTTGGATTTATTCTATTTGGAGTTCGCTGGGCATTTATGCTTTGTGCCTTTATATTGTGTAGAAGGTTGGGGAAGTTTTCCCCAACAATTTCTTTGAATACTCTTTCTAGACCTTTACCCTTCTCTTCCCCTTCTGGGACACCAATGAGTCTTAAGTTTGGATGTTTTATTTTATCTATCGTATCCCTGAGATCCATTTTGATTTTTTTTATTTTTTTCTCCATTCTTTCTTTTGTTCTTTCATTTTCTGTTCTGTGGACTTCTAGGACACTGAGATGTTGTTCAACTTCCTCTAATCTTGTATTGTGAATATCCAGAGTCTTTTTAATTTAGCCAACAGTTTCTTTTATTTCCATAAGATCTTCTATTTTTTTATTTACTCTTGCAATGTCTTCTTTATGCTCTTCTAGGGTCTTCTTTATGTCGCTTATATCCTGGGCCATGGTCTTCTTGATGTCCTTTAAATCCTTTGCCATATTTTCGTTCCTTGATTATAGTTCTTTGATTAATTCTGCCAAGTACTGAGTCTGTTGCAATATCTTGATTAGTGTGTTTGGAGTTAGATTCTCCATATCATCTGGTTTTATCAAATGCATTAAGATTTTCTGTTGTTTTTGGCCTCTTGGCATTTGTTTTGCTTGACAGGGTTCTTTCAAGTTGTAAAAAAAAAGGATATCAATCTAATTTTTCAGAAACACAGTTTGTTGATGTACACTTTCTCTAACAACCTGCAGATGGCATCTGTGAGTCACCTATACCCCTCAAGTCAGTTCTCCACCTTGTTCCTGCAGTGTGTGAGGAAATGATTCTTCTGGGGTTCAGCTGGAGAACTCAGTTTGGGTGTGTTGCTGGAGCCATCCACCCTGAATGTGGGGTGTGTGTACACGTGGCCAGGGAGGAAGGGCAGCTTTAATATTCAAATCCCCCAGGATCCTGGAGATTCAAGGCCATCGCAAGAGTCTAAGCCTTCATTTCAGTTCAGCCCCAGACCCTCTCTCTTGCTGTCCCACAAACCACTGGACTTGGCATAGCATCCTTGGGTTCTCCAAGCGGGTCCCCCCTCCCAGCCGTGATCCTCCAGGAGCTCAGCTGAGGGAATGCCGTGCTATGTCACCAGTGTGTGCCATCCCTCAAGGGAAGCCCTGGGCTGCCGGGCCGTGCAGCGGCACCCTCCACCTGAAGCAAATGGCCGAATGGGGTGTCTCAACCCCTCCCCTCCTCGCACAGTTCCTCCTTCCCAGCTCCAGGACAACTGGCGGGGCTCTGGGCTGTGGGCACGGCACTGGGCAGGAGTTTATCCAGCCCTCCGGGGAGCCAGCAGCAAGCCACGGGGTTTCTTTCAGCTTCCGGCTCTCCCCTCCATTCCCCCGGCCCCAAGGGTATCTGCAGAGGGCTATCTTCCAGGCCAGACACCGAGAGGCCGGCCCAGCCCCCTCTTGCTATGTTTTACTGCATGGTTCCCACTCCCGCAACTGCAGCTGCTACTGGGTTTTTCCCTTTTTTTTTTTTTTTTAAAAGAGCCAGTCGGTCTCCAAATGCCAAGCCCTGACTTCCCCACAACGCCGCGTGGCTGTGGGTCTTCTAGCCAACTTACTCACTCGTTTCAGAATGCAGACTCCCGGTTTCACCAAGTATACGGCCCCCGTGATACTAGCAGAACTCGTCCAGCAGGCGCATCGCTGTAACCGGTATTCTGGGTCACTTTCTGGTTGTTATGTAGTGTTTTCCATGGAGGTGTTTTTTTGCCCTGTCTCACCTAGCTGCTGTCTTAGTTTCTGACTGCACATGACTCCTCTTCTGGTCTATTTTAATACAATCTGATAGGCACAACTGAGACCGTTAGATCGTGAAGTAATCCTTATAATAGATGACACCAAGAGAAATTTTAATGAGTTGTTTTGTGGTGTCTATAGCAAATAATTAGAGGACAAAAAGAAGTGAAAGCAATAAATAGAGATAAACTCATGAGAATGAGGTGGTAAATGGGAACAATAAAGTGATGGTGAGCAAAAGGAAGAAAAGTTGATAGAACGAAAGAGAAGGTGAATAGAAATTGGCAAAATGACATAAAACGGAGGATATTGGGAAAGGGAGAAAGAGACACAAAGGAAGATTGAAATGTAAATGTCTATCAGTATGAAAAGGAGAAGGAGGAAGGAGAAGAGAGCTGAGAAATTATGGCAGTGACGTAGAAGGCATGACACTAGTACGGCTTTAGAAATTAACTTTGTTTAAAAATTTTTATTACTTTATAATTGACTAAAGATTAAGTAAAATTTCATAGCAACACTATAACACTGGCAATAATTCTAGCTATTCTAATTTAAGACTATGAAATCTGAGAAATGGATAGGGGTTTCTCCTATGAAAAAGTCAATGAAAGAATTCAGGAAGTAATAAAGAATGAGAAATGTAAAAAAACTAACAAGACAATGATTAAAGTTACGTTATTCCATGAGGTAAATAACTGTCCATAAATCAGGTGTTGTCAAGTTACAATAATTATTTTTAAGTACCAAGGCACACTTAATATACATATATAATATTAGGGGGAACAGGGAGTCCATTCAGTTTCTGAATAAGTTTTACTGTTCTGTGCAGGCACTGGAAGAATCTAGACCATTAACTTTTATTATCACATATTCAGTAGAAATTAAATAAAATTATGGGAAAAGGAAAAGATCTATAGAAGGTAAGAGTATATTTCAGTGAAACTTCAAAGTCTATTGCTCTATAACAAATCATTTAACAGAGCAGCTCACATCATCATTATGAAATTAAAATGAAAACATAGATATGTAAGCTTTGGAAATAAAAATGTTATGTAAAACCAGAAGTTACTGTCGCTAAAAATGAATTTCAAAGAGAAATGGGAAAAGTTCATTACACAAAATAACTGAGTTGAACAAAAGAGTAAAAAGGAAGTGGTCATATGGTCAATACACAAAAACATCGATAATAAATGGTGGTGGTCTATTGGAACTCTGAAATAAATTTTCATTGCATTGCTCATTAACTTCATCAATGACAGCCAAAAGTAATGTTTTGAAATAATTCAACTTTATAAAAATTGAGTGTGTAAAAATCATCTGGAACATCTATTATCTTTGATAAGAGCAGGGATATTTTTGAAGCATGCTTCTTAGGTATATTTATTGTACTAATAAAATATCACAGAAATAGTATTTAACTTTGAAAGACAGTTCTATCCCTGTGAATTATGATTTATAATACAATACGCAGAATGAACAAGAAAATCATGCAGAATATACACATAAAAGGCCATGAATCAAAAAGGAAACTACTTTTCTGAGTCACACCCGAGACTCATATACTTAGGGAGGCATGTTCCAACTTAACAACCCAGTGTCCCAGACAAGAAAAGACACTGTAATTGTTGGAAACATGACAGAAGTGTCACGCTACATGAAATTATCTAATTAGATCACAAATATAATTTATTTTGTTTTGAATTATGTAAAACCTGCTTAATTTTTCAAAATAGAAAATGAAACCATGCAAGACCAAGAACACAGTCTGTCATAGAGACCTGTGTGGAAGATTGTGTTATTGTTCTGAACATTCATTCCTGTTCCTTTTAGAATCTAATTCAGAAAGTATCACAAGCCTGCCTGAGTCCAGGTGACCTGCGGTGTCTTGGGAAGAATAAATAAATACAGACACAATGACTCCATTGACATTAGGCTGGGGTAGGTGACTGGCTTTGGCATAGGAGTAGGGTTGGGCTTGACACATGCTACTTTGGAACAGAAGCTTTGAGATACATTGTGTGCACCCACCAGTTCTCTTGCTCTTTCCCATAAGAAGGGCATGCCCTAAATAAGAGCTACTTCTTTAACCTGGGCCCTGGAATGAGAGAAATCTTTGAAGCAGAGCAGGAGACTAGACCTGCAATGGATGACATAAAATATGAGATACAAATAAATATATATGAAGTCATGCCATACAAAACAGTAAGTACACAATGACAACGGAATAGTTCCAAGTTTTGCCCCTTGCCTCCCCCTTCCCCACACTGTTTCACACAGCTATTTCAAGTATCCTGGAAGAAATACAATGAAAACATGAAAGTCTCCTTTTTATATCACTCAAACTTCTGCTTTTGAGACTTTAAGGAATGCACACAAAAAATTCAATAAGAAGCATGAGTTGCAAATACTCAGAACCAAAAATATATGGTCCAAGTAGAGACTGGTTATGACTTGTAACAAGACATAAGTCCCCTTTCCCCACCCCCAAGTATCAGCAGCGATCCCTGGGCACCCCTGAAGGGATGGCGCTCTTGTGTTTCTAAGGCAGTCCTTCAGCTCTACTCTCTGAGCTGCCCATACCTTGCTCTTCCCAGCTTCCCATTAACCATGCCAAAGGACCTGCCTCCCAACCTACCCAATCTTGTGATCCTTAGGGATCCAGAATATCGGCAGGGTCCCGCAGGGAGGTAGGGAAGCCACACCCCTACTTTGTGACTCTTAATTATCTAGCCCCGCAAAGTCTCAACTGAATCGCATCAGCTTTTGCCCTGGGATCTTTTTGATGCTACATGATTAAATGCAGGGAAAAAGGGGGAGAGCAGAAACAGTAATTTTCCTAATAAAGTCAAACTTACTAAATTAAAGGAATGTACTTTGTTTTGAAAGAATTTCTTTAATACAATTTGGATATTAACCATCCTTTTTAATGAAACATTAGGATGGTGAATAATAGAAGTTGTTCTAATGACTCTTTTTGGCAAAAGGAAAAAACACCCTATATGCATTCCTATACTATTCAAAATTAAAATGCAGCTGCCAGAGAAATCCCAAATTCTGGCCTATGCAAGCAGCATGCAACAGTATTTTACCTATGCCTAATCATTTCTTCTCAAACAGTAGTTGGAACACTTGCAAGGAATCCACTGCCCTAGTAAGAGCAAACAGCTCTAGAATCTATATTTTAAGTACTACCTTAAGTTAGAATGAACATGATATTTAAATATAGTAGCTATATCTGAGCATGAGGTACTTTCCAAAACTATATGTTAGTGTTTATCATATTTTGAGTTCTATGAGCTTCTTGTATATGTAGATGAATGCTTTTCATCAAATTTGGGGAATTTTCACTTTCTCAACAAACTATTTTTCCTGCATTCTCCCCCTCTACTCTCCTTCAGATACTTCCATTATATGTACATTTGTGCACTTAATGACTCACCAAATTTCTCTGAGGCTCTGTTCATTTTTTTTTCATTTTCTTTTCTCTCTGTTCTTCAGATTGTATAAGCTCTGGGAATCTGTCTTCAAGTTCACTGATTCTTCAGTTCAAATACACAGTTGAGCCCCTCTAGAGGACTCTTTTCGATTATTGTAGCTGTCAATTTCAGAATTTCTATTTGGTTCTTCTTTATAATTTCCATCTATTGATATACTCTACTTGATGTAAAATTGTCATCACTTCTTCCTTTAATTCTTTAAGCATGGTCTCCTTTAGTTCTTTTGAGCATATTTACGATAGCTGCTTTGAAGCTTTGCTAACATCAACACTTCAAAAGCTGTTTCTATGGCCTTTCTCGCCTGTGTGTGGATCACAGTTTACTGTGGATTTTTCTTTTTCCCGTTTCATAACTTTGCTGAAAACTGGACATTTTACATAATATATTGCATGCAGCATCCCTGGATTCTGACACCACTGCCACCGCCACTGCAGGGTTTGTTGCTGCCATTTACTTGTTTGGTCAGTGAGTTGCCTGGGCTAGTTAAGAGAAGTCTCTCCATCCCAGTGTGCAGCCTGTGAATTGTCCTTCATGGGGCGCAAACTTGGGCATGCAAGCAATCTCCCTGACTGCCCCTTCCCCTCAAATAACTGTGATTTTAGCCAGGTTCTCTCTGCCCCATTCCCTGATCTCCCTGTTAAGCTTCTGATTAGTCTGTCTCTATCAGCTTTACACCCAGCTCATAGCCTCTATCAATTGCTAACTAATTGCTCTATTATTTCAACAGCCCTGGGCCACAGACTGTTCCGCAGTTTGATCCAATTACAATCCAGCACCTTGGCATGGGCAGTCTTTGAGGCCACATTTTGAGGTTTTCTCTGACCCCAGGAGGCCTCTTCTTTGCTGTCTTTTTCCCTGGCTCGCTCTCTCTTAAACTTCCAGCTGGTCTACCTTTTTGCTTTTTTGCTATCATGGGGCCACTGTTTTCAATAGGACCCTTAGGCCTGACCTTCCCCATACTCTGCTACAAATAAAGTCAGTCCCTAAAGGGAAAGAGCTACAGAGTTCTCTGTTCTGAGGGGCTACCTCTACCCCTGGGTTGAACCCCTGCACCACTGCTCCAGAACTCAGGGCAGGGATGGCAGCCTGCTTCTCCTGGAGTGACACCCCTGCTCTCCGAGCAGAAAACTGAGTGGGACAGTGGCCCTTGTTTCTCACTAATATGAGATACAATATGCTCTCCTAATATGGCGCCTCCCTGCTATGAGTGAGTTGGGGTTGAGGGTGGGGGCAATTGGGTCCTGGAGTTCTTGGGCTGCCACACCTGTGGAACCACTGCTTCCACGCTACCAGTGGTTGCTAGACCCCAGGCTCTCTCAGCACACCTGCCTGGACTACAGCTTCTGCAGGCAGCTTGGGGGAGTGGGGATGAGAGTGCTGGCAACTTGTCCCTCCCTGGAAGAAATCATAGCCCTAGACTGGGAGCTGGGGGGAAAGGGTGGCCCATCTGCTCGGCCACAACAGCTCAGAGGGTGGCTTCCTTCACACCAAGTTGGGAACAGGGAGTGGGTCATGAATCAAATGCCCTAGACTCACTCTGTTCTTACCAAGATTTGGTAGATTTTGGTGAATTGATGTTCCTCCATTTGCTGTATGTCCTTAGAACAACTTCCAGAGACTGGCTGCTTTTTTATAATTTTCCCCAGTTATGGCTGTTTCGTTGTGGAGATCCTCACACCACCACTCCAATTCTCTTCTTAGTTAACCTGTAACTTTATCTTACCTTTTTAAAATTTCTGTTTTTCCTGTTTTATAATGTAAAAAATATGTTAATGCTTTGCATATAATATACAATATATTCATAAATACATATAATTTATAAATAAATATGCATACATCGAGTTATTCAAAATCTTTTTCATAGATAAGGTTCTCAATCAAAAACATTTGGAGACCTCACATCTTGTGCAAAACCTGTTTTTTCCATATAGACCTTTGGATATATTTAACTTTTCTGTAGGGAAATCATGGCATGTGCCCTCACCATCCACAGAATAAAACCAACACCAGTTATTTCCTTCTAAGCCAATAAAATGGAAGTTTTGGCTCTGAGATCATGTTAGTTCTGGCAATTAAACTACATCAATAACTTTTAAATTCTTGGACAGAATTAAATAAACTGAAATTTTTGCTGGTTAGTATGGGCATTTTTAGAACTGTAATTCACAATTATTTCCACTATGCTGTCCCTGAGATATGTAGAAAATTATTAATATATCCTTAATAATATATCCCTACCTATAACAGTCTTATCCTTTGTGAGAGCAAAATTTTTAGAGAAGAGTTAAGTCACTGAGGTAGAGAAATAATTACTACTTCCACTGACTTTTCTGAGAAATAGACTTTCCTCTTCTCCTTTCCATTTGAAAAAGTTTGATTTAAAAAAAAAGTGTATTTGAGGCATTGTAAACAAGTCTGCCTTACATCATCAATTTTGTTATGTGAAAATCGTTTTAAAATGCCCTCTACCCCCAATCTGTATGAATTCATTTGATTCCAAGTATGGAGTGCATTTCCATTTAAAAATCATAAAACATACCATTATGGTCCTCTCAGAAACGTGTTTTTAAATTTTCCTTCTTGTACATTCATCAAACATCTTCAGGTACCTACACCGTTTTCTAGACACAACGCTGCTAAAACCAAGTCTCTTACATGTGTGGACAGAGAGGTGCATGTCAAGTAAATAAATTATCGAAATACACAGATGCTAATGGATCTGCGCTCACACTTCCGGAGCGGGAACCAAACAGGTGAAGTGCAACGTTATTTTTGCCACAGGCAAAAAGTTTCTGCAAAACTGGAGGGGTGACTCCTAGCAGCGAATCAGGACCTCGCTTCTCAAGAGGTCTAAGTAATAAACTGGAGTAATAAACTGGCTGCTTCTGAAGCTGGGGGCGGGGGGGAGGGTCGACTGGGACCCGCTGGGGGAAAGACTCCAGAGCCTCGCAAACGGCCTCATGCCTTCACCGGGTCTCCCTAAGACGCCACAGAGAAGGAAGGCGCTGACCTTTCCGATTGTATGGGACTAGGACCCGAGCGACAAGCCCACGATGCGTCATGCAGACGCAGCTCCACCGAAGCGGAAAGCAGCAGCGCGCCCCGGACGCCAGCGGGGGAGGACCGTGGGAACCAGCCTCCGAAAAGACCCCG